>NC_080191.1:120092923-120466673 GCF_030028045.1 Hippopotamus amphibius kiboko | reverse complement strand
TCACTTATAAGTGGAATCTAAAAAATAAAACAAACAAATATAACAAAACAGAAACAGACTCATAGATATAGAGAACAAACTAGTGGTTACCAGTGGAGAGAGGGAAGGGGAGAAGGGAAAGACAGGGATACAGGATTAAGAGGTACAAACTACTATGTAGAAAATAAATAAGATACAAGGGTATATCGTACAGCACAGGGAAAGTAGCCAATATTTTATAATAACTAACTTTAAAAGGAGGATAATCTATAAAAATATTCAATCACTATGTTTTATACCTGACTGATATAATTTTTATAAATCAATTCTATTTTAATAAAACATATATAAATAAATAAAAGATATAGATGATAGGAAGCCTTATAGATCTACTTCAACCCACTGATGATACAATTGCGAGAAACTGAGGCCCAAAGAGCAAAGGTAACTTCACTAAAATCACACAGCAAGTGGATGGAGGACCCAAAACTAGAATGTAGATCCTGCATCTCTCAGTCCAGTGCTCTTTCTACAATACCATGCTAACTCATTTCATTATAAAACTCTGTGCAAAGTGTCAATGAGTAGTTTATGGAACACTTACTACATGCCAGGCACTGTTCTTTACCAGTGCTAGCTTACTGAATATCACAATGACCCTGTGAGGAAATAACTACTATTATTTCAATTTTACACATGAGAAAACTGAGGCAGGGAGAGGTTAAATAACTTGTCCCAAGCCACCCAGAGACAGAGCCAGAGTTTGAACCTAGAGTATTTGACTCCAGATCCCATTGTTTCAACCACTCTACTGTCCCACCTTCTCATCAGAATTCATACTATCCCATGTTTCAAGGGAGCCTTCCAAATACAAACAATATAATGAACTGTTCTGTGAGGAAATGTCTCAGTTCTATTCTAACCATCATGTATATGTTGAGCTCCCTAAGGCTTCTAGCTTAGGCAAATGTAGGAAAAACGGAGGAGTTGAGAACTGTGGGAAAACAGGCAAAGATATGATCCCTCCCAAATTCCAGATGTTTTACAATCCAATGAGAGGTCACTGAAAGAAGAGTCTGTGTGGACTGGGAAGCTCAGTGAAACTTCTCTGTGGAGGGTCAATCTTCCCTGAGTTTTGAAGAAAGAATGGTACTTGGCTTAAAGGTATGGCCTATGTGCTGAATACGTGGTGTGCAGTCCCATCCTGGGAACCGTGTGGAAGATCAAAACACAGATGCCATTTATTTACTTTCCAGGATACCAAGAAATGTCTGTTTGTACTCATTGGGTTGGAAACAGGGTCCATCTCCTGGAACTTTCTAGTTTCGGGCTAGAGAAGACAACTAGTTTCTTTCTGAAGAAGTTAAAACAGTCACAAGCCCAGTGTGGGTGGAAAGAAGACACAATGAGTACCCAGAACAATTGATGAACCATCCTCGGGAAACCTGTGATTCCCACGGACTTCTGGGACCATCTCAGAGTATTGGGATTGAAGTACGATTGGGCTGAGGTGCTGGAACTCCAGGTCTCGCACCCCCACAATTTCACTAAACAAATGGGCCTGTGGCTAAATATGTCTGAAAACTATAGTAAGAAATTAACATGCTACACTGGATTCTCAGATCCCACAGTATCCTACGGATTGGCAAGTAAACTAACATTTATTGAGTGCATGGTACTAATTTCAATTAATCCTCACAGAAACACTAGGGGATAGGATTTAAGACCATGTCCACTTTATAGATTATGGTGAATGAAGGTAAAGTGACTTGCCCAAGATCGCACAGCTGTTTGTCAGTAGAGCCAGTACATGAGTAGAAAGCTGTCTGACTCCAATACCCATACTCTCTTGAGTACATGAAGCATCACGTCCAGAGTTTTTGCTGACTCCATCTTCTAAAGTTGGGGAGAAGTATGAGGGAGGTTTGGCTATGGAAGACCTACACCCCAAATGTGAGACCAGCAATGCACTGATCCTACATGAGTTCAAAGAGGCTTTCAGTTTTTCTCCTGCGTGAAGGTACTTCATAAGTTGCACCTGCTGCCCCAGCAACGGGGGCAGGGTGTGAGTGTCTGAGGTTATCCTCTCTGTTATTGTCCCTCTGGAGGGCAGAATAATGGCTATGTTGTGAAGAGCAATAAGAGCATTTGTTACCATAGTGAATGGTAGAGCATCAGATTTTGATTGGGTACGAGTAAGCCTGCCTTCAATTCTAAAAGTTCTCAGTTTTCCCCATAAGAATGAGTCCTGGCTCATTCAGGGATGACACAAGATAAACTCATCCTCTTTTTCTGCTGTGTGCTTTCTGGTATTGCTTTAATGATACTGACCCATTTGCCAAGAGCTATATACACAATTTCTTTAACGAGATGTATTTTTTGCTACACAATAGATAACCTTATTTGACTACATTTTTAGTTATTCTTCAGGGCAAACACTTTGTATTAATCTTAGCAATGACAGAATAAAGGTCATGTATAAAATATTTCACATCCAGAAAGTTGACCTTTCACTCTTAAAATTGATGTCTAAAGCAAATACAGTTGTAGAGAGCACTTTGGGAAAATGTCACACCAAATTGCACAGGTCAATGAGAGAGTTTTGTCTGAAGGTGCAGAGGCAAAAAGAGAGCTGCGGATTCTAACGAGGACCTGAGCTTTCATTCCTTTGGTCCTTCGTAACTGGCATAAAGTCATGGCATTCAGTACCACAGCCAGCACCATTGCATGTCCTGCCTGGATAAAACTGGCAGCTGATCAGAAAGGGTAGTGGAGAATTCTGTCTCTCAGGCTCTCGAGTCCTTGCCAAAATCTGCCATATGTAAACATGCAAACTTCTAAGTTTCTTAACTAATCAGGGCTGATTTTATTCTGAAAATGAAGAAAAGCTGGGATGATGAATTGATGTGTATGGAAAATGCTCAACACGTTCTAGTTTCCCTGTTCCTCAGTTCCATGGAAGATTTAGGTAATTCACAGCAACAACAAATGAGAACATGATCTCTGGAAGCTTCAGGAAAAAGACATGCATTGTTGAGAAGATCCTGCCTTTTGAAGCCTACTTCCTCCTCTTGTCTTGCCTCTCCAAATTCATATCTAGACACTTTCCTTATTAATAGTCAACTACTAATCTATGAGATGTTCTGACAGTCACGTAAAGCTTTATCTCCCAGAGGGAAAGCATTGTTTGGGGAATCTTATGAAATGAGAGGCTATTCAAGGGTCAAAGAGTAAAGCAATAATGGTGGCATTTCAGGTATGATGCCAAGCAGCAGGGGAGAGTTTGAATATGAAACATGGAGGGTGGAATTCTGACACACCCAGTGTTTGTTACAATGCATTAAAATGGTACTTCTTTCTATGGCTAACACTTCATTGTGGGGTAGGACTATAAGGAGGAAAAGTATACATTTGGCTTCTTAAAAGCTTTGATCCAGTAATAAGCTATGGATGAGGCATTTGGAGAAGGGGGTCGCTTTTCATAAGCAATTCACCCATCATGAAGTGAACTGCACTGTCCACTTAGACTTTAGACTTGTCTGGAAACCTCATCTCATGCTTTCTGATCCATTTCATCAAACTTCTTGTCTTGGAGGCAGCTTCAGCTCTTTAATCTCTTTGTAATCAAAAGAAATGTTTTGATAAAGATGCATGCCAATCCTCTTTAACTTGTCACAGATGTTAACTGTGGTTTCCCAAGTTTTCAGCATTTTCATGACACGTTTGCAGTCTCAGAAGGGTCTCCTAACCTGCATTTCTATGGTCACTGTCACCATAATATCACTTCTAGTTTATATAACCTGTTCTCAGGGCAAAGAGGTCCTCTCCCTCATCTCTCACTTGTTTCAATAAATCTGTTAAAAATGCATGAGATGCAGAGACTTTCCCACACAGTCTGGGCTGTCTTTTCACATTGGTTTTGACAGAATAGAGAGATATAAATATACATGCAGATCCATGCCAAGGAGGTATTCTCTGTGGTCAGGCTAAGCACCATTATTTTTTAAAATTCTTTTTCTCCCTTCCTGTTAAAAGAGTAAACAGGTGAATGGCATTTAGTACCACAGCCAGCACCACTGCATGTCCTGCCTGGATAAAACTGGCAGCTGATCAGAAAGGGTAGTGGAGAATTCTGTCTCTCAGGCTCTCGAGTCCTTGCCAAAATATGCCATATGTTAACATGCAAACTTCTAAGTTTCTTAACTAATCAGGGCTGATTTTATTCTGAAAATGAAGAAAATTTAGCAATTTTGAACACTGTAGTGGAAAAAAAAAAAGAAATCCAATCAATCAGCCTCCCATACCTTAGAAAAATCAGTCAATATTTTGGTCTGATTTCTTCTAGTGGATTTTTTCCTATACATATACTTTTATTTTATCAATGTATGTTTGCTTTCCTTAGTGGAAACAATATGGCGTATATGCATTTTTATCTTATGATACATTATAGAGAATTTTTATATGTCATCTCAAATCATTTTTAATACTTCAGAATTAGAGGTACATTATTGATTTTTAAACCATTCCTCTATTGTTAAGCAATTAAGTTGTTTCCTTTTCTTTCTTGCTTTTTGCAATTATGCCATAGTTGACAGCTTTCTCCATGAAGGATAAACATTATAAGTGTGATAGTTTTTAAATAACTGAGTGCTCCATTAACTGTTTTTAATTAGCAGCAACACTTTAGTGAAGGCCTAATGTGTGCATAGTCCTTGTCAAGGTGGTATGAGAGAGATTTGACAGTATGAGATCAGGTCCCTAACCTTAAGTGTTGTTCAAGGAGGGATGGCACAGCCTCTTATCTGGCTGTTCCTCAGAGAACTACCCATTTTCCTTATTGGTAGATTTCCTAGTCTATTGATATCAGGAGGACATCCCCTTTTGGGTATGGCCTGTGAACACTGTTAAGTGGGGGTGTGATGCTGGGAACGGTTGCAGCCATCTTTGAAGAAAAGCAACAAACCAGTCTCAGGATAGAAGTGAATTTGGATCTTTGGTGTTGTCACTGAGTTGGTACTCAGTTCAACCTGGTGCTGTCCTGATCCCTGACTTCTAATTATATGAGAAATAAATTTTTCTCTTTCTAGTTTTTTTTCTAGTTGAATTGGACTTTTTATTAATTGCTGAAACCATCCTAAATAATAGAGTAAAATCAGCACGTCATAATAATGGCTACCATTTATAAATTTATTGTACAGACTTTAATTGAACAGTAATTCTCTTCATTGAACAGATAAAGAGAATGAATCTCAGAGAAACTAAGCAACTTGGCCTAAATCACGGACCTGGGATTTGAATCCATATTTCTGTGAGTCTGCAGCCTTGTTGACAGGGAGATCAGAGAAGTGAAGAGTGTCAAGCATGTTGTTCATGAGGGTAAATAGGAAGCAGGTAGCTTCCTTAGCATCTGTGCCCTTTGTTGAAATGTGCATGTGTGGAACTTACTGCTTTACAAAATCTTTTTGCATCTATTAATTTTAGTCTCCCCCAGATATCTTGTGGAAGAGGAGACAGGTCCACAGAGGTCTAAGTGCCCTTGTCCCCACAGAGGTTTCAGTAGCTGTCATCAGAACCGGAAGCTAAGTTCCCCGACCAGTGGGCCAGACCTCCTCCACTAGAGCCCACTGCTGGGGAAGCCTGCTCGAGGGAAGAATCCCATCCTACTTGCTGGTTTCCTCTCTTTAGTCCCCACATTCAACATTCTTATTTTTTCAAGCACAGCATCTACCCTGTGGCGATGTTAACAAACATAATACATCAGAGAAAGAATTACAAATATTTATGGCTGTAATAACTTCCCACCCAAAAAAGGGGCAGGGATCAGATCATTAGAGAAAATCAGCCCAGCATGAAGTGTGCTTTTTATTTCTCCCTTCAGTTTTAATTCAGATATTGTACATGATTTTCTGGGAGTGAGAAACTTTGGGGCTGAGGGGCACGTGCTCACCAACTGGCTGGGCAAGATGCTACGTCACAGGTAATTATGCAGGAGATTGCGAGATTGATGTTGCTGGCAGGAAGTGTTGAAGGTGTTGGCAGAGGGGAGAGAGGTAGGCTGACGGGGCTTGAGCGTGAGTCTGGGCTGACCCTGGGCCCAAGGCTATGGAGGGTCCTGGGACACGTCCTTTCTAACCTCATCTTCAAGACCCCAGGCCCCCACTCTGGAAACAAGCTGTGCTCTGCCCAAGGTATACCCATACAGCCAGGGAAGCCACCCTATTCCATACTCATTTACCACAATCACTCACCATCAGGTACCTGGACATCCTTGCCCTTTACCCTTTGTAACCAAATTGTTGATTTCAGCTTCACACCTTCCAAAAGATAAGCAGGCACCCTGCGTTCTCCCAGTGTATCCTTTGTATGGGGCCATTTGGTGGAGTGTTGCTCTTGGCACCTAGTAGAAAAGACTTCAGAGACTTCTCTCTGTTGCCTCTGCTCCCTCCCATCAAACAAACAAGCAAACTAAGTAACCCAGTTTCTTAGGAAATGCGTTTACTTTCTGTTTCTGCCTTCTTGCATGTCTGCCATCTATTCTTGCATTTCTGGAATGGCTTAGGGCTATAATCACCTCCTCCCAAATGGCATTTTCCTACTTGACATGGTTCAGAGCTCCAGCTAATAATGAGATACTCATGAATCTGGTATAATCCAGAAGATACACAAATTGAACTCCTCTCAAATAAAAAGGTAGCATGGGCATTACTTATCTGAAGGTAGAGTCTGGTTGGCACCCACTTCTCAGGAACACTGCCAGACTGATGGTGTGGCCAGGCCTGAGGTGTCCACTCAATGCCAACAGTGTACCCTGGAGCATGTGATGCCTGCATCTAAAATCACCCATCAGGACCATGTCTTTTATCACGCCATCATTTTCCAGCAATCCTATCACACCCTCTTTCTCTCCTTTGAGAAAAGGTGATAGGGTTGTCACTTTCAGTTTTGGACCCATGCTGGGACTCCCTTTTCTGTGTTTCCTCTTACCTGGTTTCCCCATCCCCTACCTGGAAACTAAAAAAAGGGGTGAGTTCTGACATGGCCCCCCAATACCAGATCTGTGATGCTCTCCAAGTGGGAGGTTGTCCTGGCAACCCTGCTCCTCCGCCCATCCTCAGGATCTCCTGGCTGGCTTGGACTGTGCAGGGCTCCTGCAGGGAACCCAATAACAAGGGCTGTCAGAGCAACTGGGCAGAGGGAAGATGTGAAGCACCGTTGCCTGCGGTCAGACCCTGGACGTGCATCACACCTTGAGATGACACTTCACATGAGAACACATCTTACGGCAGGACAAAGACATTTGTTTAGGACACTGGAACACAGCGTTCAGACACTATTGAGAACGCACTTGCAATAAAGTATAAAAGCCATAAAGCAGTAGCGAAGTGTTTGCAGAGAGAGTGGCCTTTTCTCTGAGCGGAAGTGGCTCAGATGCCACTTCTCCAAAGCATCAGCGTAGTGCTGTGCCCGGGGCGTGTTTCAAAAGAGCAAGGCGATTATTATTTGAAGCAGAGACAGAAATTCCTAGAAGGTTTGTGCCTTTGCTCATTATTAAAGTGATCTACAATCATGCTAAGGTGCAAGCTTAGAACTTTCCAAGTGTCATCTCTTTATTCTGTGTGACAAACCTCGGTCATGGTACTTGTGCTGGACACTGTTGTTGGCTGCCTTCCCAGTATCCATGTCCTCACCCCCTTTCCTAATTAGATCCTGATTTGACGTGCAGGCAGCCCGGCCCCAGCCCTACAGGGGCAGCCTGATTACTTAAGAAGCAAATCAGTGCACGGTGTTCCTCTGGCCATTGTAGCTCGACTGGGAGGGGCCTCAAGGCCATGGCCCAGACAGACTGAGGATAAGGACACATGCAGCGTGGTTGGGGAACTGATTCTCTCTCTCGCTCTCCCACAGGGTGAGAACAGAGTGGCACACAGACCGACGTGCCACCAGTGGCTACCCTGTGCTCTCAGGGAACCGCCCTTAGCATGGCACCCATGCTCAGGACAGCAGAGCAGAGGGACAGGAGACCTGGGCCCCTGACACCATCACTGAGCTGCTGGATCTGTCCCCCCCCACCCCCACCTCCAGGCTTCCAGTAGTGGGAAACAAGACATCTCCTTAATTCCTGATTCAGGGTAAGGTGGAATTTCTCTTGCACTGAGGAAAGTCCTGAATGATGGAGGACTATTACTTTCTTCACTTTACTGATGAAGAAACTGAGGCTTAATTAGCTTTCCTAAGGTACTACAGCTAGTACACAGTGTAAAATCCAAGAATAATTTGACTCCAAATTCTAAACTCTTAATTACTGTTACATATAGGCTTTTATAATAATATGCAAAAATTTTATAGTTCACCTGTATTGAAAGGAAGAAAAATACATTGTCAATATTGTCCCCCAAGAACTCAGCATAAATTCTTTTGAAGGGAGGGTTGATTTTAAAAATTATTTTAAAGTTCAAATCTTCCACTTTACTCTTTCTTCCATTTCCATTTTGGCTAGGTACAGGGCAGCCATGCAATCTGTGTTTATTAAATGACACGCCTCAGCCCCCCAGTAGGGAACAGTGGCTCCAAGGAAAGGTGTCATGTCCCTGGACTCTTTCTTGCATCACAGTAATTTTCTGGAACTCCAGCACGTAGAGACATTCATGCCAGCATGAAGAAGCTAATCAGCTTTCAACAATAGCAACGCGTTCATCATTAATCACTAATATTTAGCTCACAGCCTGAGACCTGAGGGGCCCTCGTTAATCTCCTTGGAACGGGTGTTCCAGAGGGGCTCTTCAGTAACTGCTCTGGCCCGCTGGGTACCATGAGTCGGCTTCTGCAGAAACCCAGCATCCTGACACCATTCTTTGTTGGAAAACAGGGATTCCTGATTCACCTGCTCTGTCTCTGCTGAACCTGACCCCACCCTCTGTTCTCCCCACCACCCTGGGATTCATCTCACTGCTTAGCCTCTCAAGGCCCCTCTTTTCCCCTTCTTCCTGTCGGAAGGGATTGGGCGGTCACTGGCCCACAGGTCTGCCTCTGCCCAAGGTATCTGGGGTTTTCCTGGCTAGCACCATGCCTGCGAGACTTCCCAAGTGACGATGTAGCTCGCACAGGTGCTAAGAGCATGGCCTCTGGAGCCAGTCCACGAGGCTCCGTCACTCACAAGGTGAGAGACTTTGGAAAGGTCACTTCACTTCCCTGTGCCCTGCTGTCCTTCTCCGACATAGGAGTTGTAACAGTCCTTGCCCCATACGGCTGCTATGCGTTGTCCCGCAGCCGCACTCTGAGCTGCACAGCTCCGGGGGGCTCTGCTGTGTGCACAGCTTGCACAGTGGCCCTGACTTGCTCGTAGCAAGCAATTAATACATGTTTCCTGTTAGGTATTATTATTGCTATTATTATAACTTTTGTTGGCTAAATTCCCTGGGATCCTCCCTGTCATCCACGCCATCCCAGCTGGCCCCAAGCAGCTATGTCCTTACAGAAGGGGACAAGGGTGGGCAAGAGTCCCCCAGTGCTATGTTCAGCATAGATGTTACTGTAACAGTGTGTGTGGGGGGGTAGTTTCAGTCTCTAGAAGCCTTGATTACAAGAGGAACAAAATCGTGGGGCTTCCTAGGGAACTAACAAGCCTGGGATTAAATGTGCAAGAGGACAGAGCTGCATCTTTAATGTGAATTTTGGAGTTTCTCACTTCTCTAACAATTGGACAATGAGTCAGGTATCCTTAAGGAGCATTTATTTATTTATTTACTTAACTGAAGTATAGTTGATTTATAATATTGTGTTAGTTTCAGGTATACAGCAAAGAGATTAAGATATACATTCTTTTTCATATTCTTTTCCATTGTGGTTTATGATAGGATATTGACTATTTCTCTGTGCTATACAATAGGTCCTTATTGTTTATCTCTTTTATGTATAGCAGTTTGTATCTGCTAATCCCAAACTCCTAATTTATCCCACCCCCACCCCCTTTCTCCTTTGGTAACCACGAGTTTATTTTCTACATCTGTGAGTCTGTTTCTGTTTTGCAAATAAGTTCATTCTTAACAAGCCCTTTGAGTACTGGGGGAGCAAGTTATTACCCAAGACATCACCTGCTGTCTCAGCTGAGCCTCCTCATGTCCCTGAGAGAAAATCAAAGCAGAGAGATTTCTTATTTTGCATGTGAGGAAAAGGAAAACTCTGAAGACGCAGTGACTGCTGACACAGCTGAGCACTGGTGGGTCTGCTACTGGAACTGGGGGCCTGAGGCCACCGGGCTGCAGGACAGGCCTGGCTGGGAGGCTGCCAGCAGAGGTCTCTGGCCTCTGAAGCCTCACCCCTTAGTTCTGGTTGCATCAGAAAGCCATAAAGCTGCAGCTTCCAGCCACCGAGGTTACTTATTAGATGCGCCCTCCCAGAAGATTCCTTACACTTTACCACCTGCACTTTCCAAGGATGACACAACCCTGCTGATAATTGAACCATCTGGTCGACTCAACACTTCTTGGGTATAATTCATGGAGACTGTTTTCTTTGTTTGTTTGTTTATTTTCTTAAAGGCTCAGCTTCATTACAAAGAAGCATTGTTCCCAGAAGATCCGCTAATCGGGGAAATCACAGAAACTCTCAAATGGAAATGCCTCTAATAATTCACTTTGTTATGACTCTGACTAGCACTAAGAACTGATTTTCTTGATTTCCTCGTGTTATCCCTAAAGTGAGACAATTTTCCCATCAGCATGCTGACAGCCTGCTCCGCATTATTCCATGGCAGGCTTTATTTGCATTCCCAGTGAGTTTAAAACTTGGAGTAGTTTGATGAGATTAATATGAGGTGTCTCTTCAAAAGTTGAGTGGTATAACAATTTCGCAATGCCTCCGCTAACTATGTGAAATGAAATATTAACTTCACAAACGCAGTGACAGATTAGAATATCATTGGCCTCTAAGGCAATTACAGCTTCTGATCACACATCACCACCACCCCTGGGAAATGTGTAAGCCTCTCTGTCAATCATTCCTCAGTCAGCATTCAGTGAGCACGTGCTTTTGTCCCAAGCAGCTCTGGGAGACACGAGACACAGTCCTTGGCCTCAGGGAGCTGACATTCCAGCGGAACTAACTGATGATTAAAATGGTATGTGATTGAGACGCAAAATGGGTGACACAGACACCAAGATGTTGAGAAAAGAAGACAGTGTGGGTTGAAGAAGTGGATCCACAGAAAAAGTATTGAATCATTATAAGAGTACAGGCACCATTTACCAAACGCTACTGTGTCAGCACCACGCTAGGCGTCTGACATAGGCCGTTGAATTCAGACTTGATCACAGCTCTAGAAGTCTGAGGCTCACCCAAGCTCAAACAGCTGCCATTGTTGCAACTGGCATGTCCATGGTTCTTCTTCAGGACCTAAGATCTGGGGTCATGCGTCAAGCCAGGTGAGATCCCAGTCCTTGTGCTGCCCTCTAGAAAGGTCTTCTCTCCTTGACACCACTGCTCACCCGAACTGTAGTCATATGTTAACCTGTCTGTCCCTGGAATGGGCTGTGAAGCTCATAGCTGGGTTTCATGTATCACCACACCCTGGCCCCTCAACAGAGCCTGACACACAGCTGGAACTCAGCAAATGCCCGTGGAATGAGTGAGTCTAAAAACTTCCAGTTTCTCCAGAGCTGGGATAGATGTACACTCAACTTTATAAGCCCATTTTGCCTCTTTCTCTCTCCTCCAAGCTCCCCTCCTCCCTCGCCCATTGACTCAGTGAGATGGAAATCATCTTGGAGGCAGTGACCAAACATTCTACAATTTTTATCCCTCCTCCCCTCTACCCCAGACCCTGTACCACGCTGAGCCCAGAGCACAGGCTCTGGAAACTGACTTGGGTTGTGACCTTGATGAAACACATCAGCTCTGACTTGGGACTTTTGCTCAGACCGATGTGGCAGGTGGGTCCCCAGGAAGGCACGTTGCTAGGAGGAGCCTTCATACTTAGGAAAGAACCACTCCCTGGAGTTTCCCCCCAGGACACGGGAACCTTTTAATTGCCTTTTACTAATTGAAAGCCAGTTTGATAACTAAAGGACTTGAGCAAGGGAACAACGGAAGGTCTCACATTTGGCACACGGGGAAGGCAAAAAAGCCGCGGTAGTGAGTGTATAACAGCATCCACACGCACAAATAAACATTTTCATAATTTGCCTACTAATTAAAATAGCAAATACAATCAAATCCAATTAACGTGGATTGGTCTGTGGGGCTTTAAATCAGAGGAGCCTGGTTGATTGTTCTGGAGTCATTAACTAGGTCTGACGCGATTTCTTCCAAGCAAATCCTCTTGGCTTACGTCTTTCCCAATTATGAGATTCACAGCCGGCTGGGAAATCACAGGTGTCGTCCAGACCTGGACTTTGGCAGGGGCCTGTTTCAGAGCTTTCGTTCCCGGAGTTCAGGGAAGGCCTTTGAACCTGGTCGGTGCAGGTGGCAGTTCTGGGGTCTGAGGCAAGATCAGTGAGTGAACGTCAACCCCCTGGGTCTTCACCGCTTCCCTTATCAGCAGTGCTTTTTGCTGTCCACATCCTGCCCCCTCCAGGCAGCACCCACAACCTTCTGGGCCACTGTACTATTTCCTCGGCTTAGGCTGGAAAGCATGAAACGCTCCCAGCTAACCGAGATAAGCGGAAACTTGGTTCAAGCTCGGGTTCCCTGAAGGATATTTCTCGGGGCTTGCTTTGTGCTAGAGGGTGGTCATACGTGAGCAGGGGCCCCGCCCTAAGGAACACAGGTGTGTTTCCTTTGGGAAGACAGACATTTACAGAGGTAGTTACTCCAGCGCCCCCGGAGCCAGGCCTGGCACAAAACCAGGGAGTGGGCCTCCCGTAAGTAAAACAGGGAGGGGTGGGACTAACGGGGACCGAAAGCTCCTTCCTGACGGGGTGGCCACTGCTAACTGGTTTCCTGTCAGGGACCTGCACCCCAGTTCCTGGATGTTCTGGGTTTACTCAAAGGTTAGAAATCCAGAATGTTAAGCAAAAAATCCCTGTTAGTGTTGTTTGTTTAGTTTTTCTAAATTGGCTTATTAAAAAAACAAACACACACTGGAACATGGGAATACGGAAACGTGGGTCCCTGCCAGGTTTATGGAGATAAAGAGAGGAGCATCCAACTCCCCCATGTGGGTAGCCTCATGGGATCTCCAGGGGAACAGCCACATGGATTAGGTCTTGACAACAAGCAGCTCTTATCCAAATTGAGGGGAGGACAGGTAGGAAGCATAAGAAAGCACACGTGCAAAGTCATGGTTCAGAGGGATAACCTGATTCCTTCCCCGTCCCAGGGGTCTTTCAAGTGAACAGCCAACCCAGAAGCAATGCCAGGGCAGCAGCTAAGGGAAGCACCATGTCAGGGAGTCTAGGGTTTTTTGTATATCGTGAAAAAGTTCAGGGCTTTGAACTAAACTCATGAGATTTCCTTTTTACCCAAATCCCTCCCTAAGAGCTTGGCTTTCAGGATAACTATTTAATTTCTCAAATTAAAGGTGGAAGCAAGAAAAAAAAAACCCACTGCATGGTACAGTTGTAGGGATCCCATGAGACCATACTCAGGAAATGTCCAGGGCCTATCCCCTGCCGATGTATGCCCTGCAGGGTGGCCCAAAGCATTCCCTTTCTTTGAACTAGGCTGTCTGTACTGCATACTCTAATCCCTTGGCTCTGTGGGCACTCAAGGACTGGGATGGAGATGAGCCAAAGGGCAAAGGGGGCAACCCCAGAAGGTAGGGCCTGTTTCTGTTCCCACTTTGAGCTGCCCTGACATTCCCAAACTGGCAGAGGTAACTTCCCAAAGGCCTGAGGACCAATGGCAGAGAAAGTTGCAGGTGCATTTGCTGTGATTTGGAGATGGGGGCACTGTGTTTCCTGTTGCAAAGCCAGTGTGATGTCTGGACTCTTTACCAATGACACACTTCACACTGTGAGTACAGAAAGAGTCCCTGAGTAGCTGGTACTGATGTACTTGAAAGCCGTAAAAGCCTCCCTGTCAATCTCTGAGTCGTCCCACTCCTGGAATCATTATGCCCGTTTGCTACAACTTTATAACCCATTTGTGCTTCTTCTAAAGCGCTGACCGCAGCTGCTGCCTCCTCCAGGCGTTCTCGGCTCGCCTCTGCTCTCAGCCTCTCTCGGAGGTAATTTGTCATATAATTCAAAATGACACTGTGCGCCACTGAACTGCCATCTCTTCTGTGGAGTTTTCAGGAGGCTCCTCCCCCAGCAGAGAGGATTTGGCCTCCCCTTAGGGCACGGAGGTTACACTGGAGAGAGGAAGGAGCGAGGGACTTCAGAGTTAGAAAGCTCTGCATCCAGTAACCCAGGCCGATCTCTCTGAGCCTCAGTCTCCTTAGCTGTAAAAAGACATAATAGTCCTTCATTTACAGGGTTATTATGAAGATCAAGTGATGAGAAAGGTACTATGCATGGCATCTGACATACAAAGGGATTCACTGAAGGGCTGTAAAATGATTTGTTGCACTTGTCTTTCTGTCTCTTCTGCTAGGGGACAAGTTTCCAGATGGTGGTGACAGCTCCTGATTCATCCATCTTTATAACCCCAGCACCTAGCACCACAACTGGCACATGATTGGATTCACTCAATGTAATTGTCTGAACTTTTTTCCCCCAGAGGCCTTACATTGCTTCTTTCAAATGTTTTCTTTATGTTAAAAAAAATTAATAAATATACCAATAACACAAAAATAGAAATTGCCCGGGATTAGGGTGGAGACCTTTGGAGACAAGCTAACAAAGAATCCAATTTCCGGAAATGTCAACCCTTAAGAGGTTTTGCTCTCAATTTTTAAAACAAATGCAAATTCCCAGTGCTATTTCTCCCATGTATCCATTGTCAGGCTCTGAAACCAAGGCAAAACAAATCGTGGTCCTCTAAACACCCCCCCCACCCCCCCCACGCCCCTGCCATTTTTCCCTTGACCCCAATTAATTACAATTTCATTGTGGTTTTACAGAGTTCACGTCACTGCTGGCTGCAACTTGCTGACTTGTCCTGGCTCTTGACGAGGCTCACGTGAGAGGAGGAGGGACCCAGAAGATGGTCAATTTCCACTGTTCTCATTACAGTAAGTCCCTTACATAAGAACGCATTCCATTCTGAGATCGCGTTCATAAGTCCAATTTGTTTGTAAGTCCAATAAAATTAGCCTAGGTACCCAACTAACACAATCGGCTATAGAGGTACTGTACTGTAATAAGTTTACAACACTTTTCACACAAATAATACATAAAAACAAACACAAAAAAATAAACATTTTTAATCTTACAGCACAGTACCTTGAAAAGTACAGTAGTACCAGCTATATCACCACTGTTTTTAGCCTTGCTTCTGGACATGCTGGGCTTGAAATAAAGATACTGTACTATTGTTCTCTATACAGTATTGTACAGTAAAATACACAAACACACAATCACTTGTAGAGGATGCATGCACATGACAGTGTACGCCAGAAACATGAACTAACATGTGACTGGATATGAGAACACACGTTTGCATCTTTGAAAGTTCGCAACTTGAATGTTTGTATGTAGGTGACTTAGTGTATCTTAAAAGACAGCTTAGAATTGTCTTGCATGCTCCCAAGACAAAGCAATGGTCTCAACCCAGCTCATGGTTCAAACCCAACGGAAAGAGTTGCAGACTGAAGGGGATAACCGTGGCTGTCAAAACAGTTTCCTATTTCCCTGGGGGAAATGAAAGACAAAGAAGGAAAGTCAAACTCCTCACGTGCAATAATGAAAGAGCACGTCAAGGGCCCAGCACTGGAGAGAATCGCTGAGTGACAGCTCCTCAACCAGCCTGAGGGAGGAAGGTCACAGTGCCCAGAACACGTGGCCCCACCGGAAGGGAGGAAATCGTTTATTTCTGTGTAACTGGGATCCCAATTTGTAGAGTAATGCCCACCTAGCGATCTGAAACCAATTACTTGTTAGCAAAACTAGCACAGAGCAAACTAGCTACCAGCAGGAGATCTCAGATTCACGTCCTAATGAAACTCTTGGCCCTCTCATTAAAAATAAATGTCTACCTTGCTTCTAAGCATTTGGGGAAGACAGACACAGACTGTAGGGGAGAAAGGAAAGCCCTGTGGGTCTGGATGAACTGCAGAAAGCAGAACCGGGCTTAATTGGATTACCTCTAATTATGTGCCTTTGATGAGAATGGAGAACATTGGACGCACGTGTAGAGAAGTAACTGCAATAATCTTCATAATTAGAGATGCAACTTTAGATAAGGCTTTTCATTCCCTGAGTGGTTTGTTAGTACAAGGCTGCTCCTCCATATTCCATCCACAGAGCCCAGGATCTGGGCCCGTGCCTGGGGAGAAATCCCGGCCCACACTCACTAGCAAGTCACTTAACTCTCTGTGTCTTTTTTTCCTCATCAGCTGGATGCAAATGATTAAACTAGCACTTACCTCATAGGGTTCTAGTGGGGATTATAAGGGTTATTACATATAAAGCCCTTAGGATAGTGTCTAGAACATAAAGAAGTATTCATAAACCTTAGGTGTTGTTACTATTAATGCACACATCCACCGATCATCTATTTATTCAAACAGCATTTATTAGGTATATTCAATGTCCCCAGTTCTGGGCTAGACAAGTCTGGTTGCACCAACCTAATTCAGTGGCTTCCCACTAATCTTTTTCTTTTTCTTGAAGTATAGTTGATTTGCAATATTGTGTTAGTTTCAGGTGTACAGCAAAATGATTCCGTTTTATACACATACGTATATATATAACTGAATATATACATAATATGAATATTTATATTTATATATATTCTTTTTCAGATTCTTTTCCATTATAGGTTATTACAAGATATTGAATATAGTTCCCTGCGTTATACAGTAGGTCCTTGTTGGTTATCTATTTTATATATAGTAGTTTGCATCTGTTAATCCCAAACTCCTAATTTATCCCTCCTCCTTTACCTTTCCCCTTTGGGAACCATAAGTTTGTCTTCTAAGTCAGTGAGTCTATTTCTATTTTGTACATAAGTTCATTTGTATCATTTTTTAGATTCCACATGTAAATGATATCATATGATATTTGTCTTTGACTTACTTCACTTAGTATGATAATCTCTAGGTTCATGCATGTTGCTGCAAATGGCATTATTTCATTCTTTTTTATGATGAGTAGTATTCATATATATATATATACACACACACACATACACATACGATTTCTTTATCCATTTATCTGTCGATGGACATTACTTCCATGTCTTGGCTATTGTGAATAGCGCTGCTGTGAACATTGGGGTGCATACATCTTCTCAAATTAGGGTTTTCATCTTTTCCAGATATACGCCCAGGAGTGGGATAGCTGGGTCATACGTAGCTCTGTTTGTAAAATGAGGACTCTGTTGACCTGCAGCCACATCTTGCTCACCGGTTCCTCCCTGTCTCTGCTGTGGCAGCACCGGCCTCCCTCCAGGCTCTCACCAGCCATGCCCCCCACTCCCCAGGGCCTTTTCTCAAACTCTTCCCTCAGCCTGGGATGCTCCAGGAAGCAGAGTCTGTAACTGTTGTTGTTTGTTCTTGAACCCACAGCAATGAACATAGAGGCTGGTTTGTATCAGGTTCTCAATTAATAGCCATTGAACTAATGAATAATAAGTCAATGAATTAAAGACTAAAAATAACACATAAGACAGTGTAAGGCATGATGGTACTAGCTAACAATTATTTAGTGCTTGCTCTGTGATGGGCACCGTTCTAAATGCTTTTCTTGTATTATCTCATATTCATTCCAGCTTGAACAGCATGAAATAGAATAGCTGGAGAGCAATGCACTGGAATAGGACTGGGTAGGAAAGGAGATCCCAGCCTAAGTCAATAACGGAGGGAAAGCTGGAAACAGACTGCTAGAATCAGTGAGTTAACCCCATGGTAAGGGAGAGCAGCAGGCATGGCAGCAGCCCAGAAATGACCTCTCAATTGTGTTAGCAGACCCTGAGGAAGAACTCACCAAGGTGACCAAATCCTGAAATGAGGGCTGAAGGATGAGTAGGGAGTTCTACTTCCACAGGAAGTAAGTAGGGCCTTTCCAGAAAGAAGAACAGAAGCTACAAAAGCGTGAAGGCTCAGGAGAGGCTGGGAACCCAACCAGTATATGAAATGAGGCAGTGGAAATTCACCAGGCAGTGGTGGGAAAGGGGCTGGGGAGATGGGGGCAAGCCAGACCAGCCAGAGCCTGCATGCCAGCCTGTGTTCACAGAGGGCTTTAGAGTAAATGACCAGAGGTAGATTTCATAAACATATCTCTGGCTGAAGCACTGAGTTTAGATGGGATGGGACAAGGCAGGAGAGAGAAGAAAAGTTGGAAGACCTTTCTAGTAGCTCAAGGGACAGATCTTCAGACCTGAGCTCCTGCAGCTGTAGCAGTTAAGGGGAGGAAGGCCAAGTTAGAAGGAGATGGAGTTGGAGCAGGAGTGGAGGGAAAAAAACATGGACGGTTAGAACCCCAAGGCCAGACATTCCCTCTATTCCAGGTGATAGAGGAAGTTCAGGGCAGAGGGGCCCAGAAGGGTGACCATGCCACAAATAGCAACAGTCAGAAGCATCTGTCCTGCTCAAACTCCTAGGCTTCTGTCCTGGAAGAAAGGGGCATATGTGTTTGCATGTGCATGGTGGGAGGGGAAGGAGGCAAAACTCAGGCCTGAGAAAGTGGAAGGATGCAGACAAGTGCCAAAGCGGGATGCAGACATCCAGGGCATTGTCCCATAGTAAAGGAAAGAGCAGAGGGGCTGAGGAAAGACTTAGTCACTGGGGGATAATTCCTAGTAGGGCCCATGGGGGTGATTCTTGTAGCTGCCTGGTTCTTGCAGCTGTGACCTGAAACCCTTGACTGAATGCCCCAATTGCAGAGGGGCCCTAGTATGCCCAACATGTCTGCTGGCACCCCCAGGTCCTGCATCTTCTGGCCTGCCTACCTTGCCACCAGCTATGCCCTGCTTGGGAGAGGACCAGGCCTCTGGAATACTGTGGCATCTATGGTAAGACTAGTCCCAGAGCTTCACCTCATCCCACTCCACACCCAGAGCCCTCTGGGCCACCTACCTCCTTGCCCTCGTCAGGCACTCAGTGCCCAGGGTCTTTCTCACCTTCTCCTGTCTCAGATAGGAGCCAATTTACCAATGCAGACCACACTCCTGCTCAGGGCCTGCCAGGCCTGCATAATCTGGGGCCACCTCTCACCAGCCTCACATGGAACCACCCTCCCATGGAAGCAGCAGGTAGCCCAGACATCTTCCTGGTACCCATGTGTCCCGAGCATCTTGCCATCTCAGGCCCTTCACAGGTGTGTCTTTGGCTGGCTTGCCCCTACCTCCTACTCAGCCTTCAGCTTGGGCCTAAATGGGCCTTCCTCAGAGAGGCATTCCCTTGGACCCCACTTACATCCTCCTAGTACCCTGTACTTCTGCTTTGCCTCTCTTGTCAAGATTATAATTCAAATAATCAGTTGCTGAATCACGTACTTAGTGTTTGACTCTCTCACCTGACTCTAAGTTCTATGAGGGCAGGGACCAGGCTGGCCTAGTCACCGCTATATCCCTGGTACCTGAAATAGAGCCAAGCACACAGCATGTGCTCAATTAATACTTATTGAATAAACATGAATGAATAATGAATGCAACCATGGCTCAAAGATCACACAGCCAATAAAGGTTAAATCAGGATGCAAATCACCTATTCTGTATATGCTTTGGGCCAATCCAGTTAGGAACTAATTTTTAGTGGAGAATTTGCCTCTACCTCTATGTTATGCTGGTGCTTAGGGCAGCAGTGGGATGGGGGAGGGAGAGAAGGGATCTGACATGCATACTGATTTTCTGAGCATGCTGGATGCTTTAGCACAAAACTGGAGTGAAGATGATGCTTCTGAAATGTTAAACACTGTTTAATAATTTGGCGCCATGTGATGAGGGGTTTCTGTCAACACGGAACGTGCAGCACTCCAGCTGGCTGAGAAATGAGCACAGTGGTTTGAAAAATTCACCGGTTCCCTTGAGAAAGGCCGACTAATCTGACTTTAACACCTCACACAATGATTTGGAATTGCGTTCATTCACTGCAAAAATGTGCTTGCCAGAATTAACTAGGTAAGCTCTCCCAGAGGAGTTGCAGAAGCCTCCGTCAAGACCACATTTATCTATCAGAACTCAGCGTGTGTCCCGGGGGGGCTGCCAAGGATTGGTAACCATCCGGGTCGTTGATGGCGAGGCTACTGCGCGCCAGCCCTTCCCCCGCGTTTCCTTCCTCAGCGCTGAGCAGCGCTCTGTGATGGTGATCCTTATACCTGTGTTGTGGTGAGTTCTGACATCTAACAGGAGGGCAGGAAGAGGGGCAGACTTGATCTCATGGGGTAGGTCACAGTCGGTTCATTGGAGAGGATTGGGGAGATGTCCCACAGGGTGAGGGACTCTGAGTTACCCAGCGATGCTCACGCAGAAATAGCAGCAATGAAAAAATAAATTTAAAAAACAAAAACAAAGCAAAAATGGATCCCAGAACACCAGAAATCTTATGGGGATGAAACAAAGGGCCCTGAGTAGGTAGAAAACCACTTCTGCAACTGAGACATAAATTTGCTGGAAAAACCACATTCTGTGGGTGCTGAGACCAGAGGCTGAGAAGTAATAGGACTGTGGGTCTGGAGCAGGCGCAGTGACCCAGGGAAACCGAGCTCTCTAGGTAGAGCAAGAGTAGCACACAGGGGAGGAGGGGGCAAAAATGTGTGGGGCCAGCGTTCTTCTCATTACATTCATTTTCTCTCACTCGCAAATCCTGCAAATCAGATTCTGTGTTTTGCTTCCACTTGACAGAGGTAGAAACAGAGACAGAGTTTCAGCAATTTGCCCAAGGCCACAAAGAGGTGGAGTCTGGGTGAGTGGGCGATGGAGCCGGGAGCCATGGTCAGTAAAGCCTGAACAACTGCCGTCCTCTTAGAGGGGTCCTGCTGTGGGGAAGAACTGTATCTTCTGATGGGAGAAGTGGTGGTGAGTGCTTGTAACAAAGGGAAACAATCAGAACAGGAGGGATTCTCCATGGCACGTGGGTCATTGATCCAGAGTATTGATGAGCGCCGGCTGTGTGCGCGGAGCTGTCCTAGGCACTCTGCATTCATCACCAACACGATGGGAGTCCCGTGAAATCAGGGCAGTGCATGGAAAGCGTGCTGTGAGTCTATTTGTCAAGGGCAGTCTGGCAGAGACTGGGTCTTGAAAGATGAATAGGATCTGGATTTGTGTAGAAAGGAGGAGAACTTTCTGTGGTGGGGAGGAGCACAGCACGAGCAACTGATGGGGATGGGGATGCCTACAGCCTCTACCGCTCGCTCTTATTCGAAGCAGAGAGATGGACACTTCAAAGCATCATCCCCTCCCTGATTGTAAAAGTCACACAGGCTCACTGCAAAAATCCTTGGAAAGGCAGAAAAGTATAGAGAAAAAACTAAAAAGTCATCCGTCAGTTTATGGTGTCTATCCTGCCAGACAGGATAGACAAATTCTGCTCATTAAAACCAAACCAAACCAACCAACCAACCAACCAACAAAAAAAACAATGCATGGTCAGACTGCACATACAATCCCTTGGCTTGCTTTTCTTTTTTTTTACTTAACAAAATAATGGAATTATTTTGTTCTCCTAAAATATTTTTCAAGAATCTGGGTTCCCATGGCTACATGGTCTTGGTTTAGGGCCTCCTGTGTTCTTCTTTGGCCCCGTGAGCGTACTGCCCTGTGCTGGCTTCTGGAATGGTGAGGCTGGTTCACCAAGGCCTCCTTGACCTCCTCTTGGAGGCACTGCCTGAGGGCTCGGTCACCTCTCCCTGCGCCCTGCCATGCTCCCTTTCGCCTCTCCTTCTACAGTGTCTGGCCTAGCTTGGGGTGATGTAAAGGAAACAAGAGGAAGTGTTTACTTTCCCTTAGGAAAAGGGCCCCAAGATGCCTTCACCCCACCACACTTGCAAACACAGCAACTAAAGGATTTTAGAAGGTATTCTCTAGAGACAACAGAGTTAAAGGACTGTTTCATGTTTCTAGAAGTATTAAGAGATGTGATTTCTAATTCAACTCCTATTGGAAATGAGCATATCAGGCTACTACCATGAAGCCCCTTTTGACCCTGGCTTTTGTGGCGACAGCTTGAATCCATTTACAAGGTCCTCAGCATAGAGTGGAGAGGCTGCCCGTGATCAGTACCGGAAATGGGGAGGGAGGGGGCATCGCACAGGTGTGTGTGTGCGCGCGTACCTGTATGAGAAACAGCTCTTCTGATTCTGTCCTCCAGGGAGAAGCAGGCTATCATGCATCCCTTACCACTCACAGACGTGCAGGGCACCAGGCACTTGATGTAGATAATTTTTCTTTGGGTTTATAACAATAGGCATGGAAAGAACATTGTCAGCTTTTCTAACCTGAGGAGACAGAGAGCTTAGCCTCTTGCCCACCTATGCAGATGACACACCTACTAAGCGGTGGGGTGGGGTGGGGTAGGGACTCAGATCTGCCTGGATACAAAGCCCGCTTTCTCTCCAGGACACCCCCGGCCCCTGCGCTGGCTCAAGAAGGGTAGAGGTGTCCTCCATCTCCATCACCACGGCCCCAGAGAGCCAGCGGCAGCCTCCAAACCTCCAAGAGGGACTCAAGTCAGAGCTCCACCATGCACAAAGGACTCCATTTGGAACTGAACCCGGCATTTGGGAAGATTATTAGGGATGAAGAAAGAAACGAGAAGGGCTTTAAGGTTAGCCACAGTTATCAGAAAATTCAAAGACTTGAAGGTTCATATAGTTACAGTCTGGAGTCATTTAATCTTCTCCCTGTCAATTTCCGAGGCAACCACCTAGCTTGCATATATGCTTTTCTGAGTTTTACATACATTGGCCATTTAATCCATGCAAGTCCCCTAATAAGTAGGGTTTCTGATCACCATTTCAAAGATAAAGAAGAGGAGACTCAGAGAAAGAAGCAACTCACTTAGAATCAAAGAGAAAAAGTGGCAGGCACTGCTGTGGACTTCATTTCCCCCAAGATTCTGGATTCTCACGGTGCTAAGGCCATGAAGGTGACCCCATGCAAGCCCAGAGTGGGAATTTTGGTCGTGGCTGGTCTCCTCAAACATGCAGCCAGGGAGGGATGACACCTCCTAGGACACAGGGCAGTGTTCCCTCCTTTAGAACATCTGAGTTAGTGGAGCCAAGTTACAATGGCCAGCTGGGACTCTGAATGATCTTTCAGGCTCAAATTTGCTTTGACACCTTTTGCAGACATCTCTAGAGACCTACCCTGTCTGCCCCAATGGACTTTCAGCTGGATTCATTTTAAAATTTGGAAGTAAACTTGTTTTGTAACCTGTAGAAAGGTCTATGCTGGGAGGATATTATAATTACACTTGGAAAAAATCCTGGAAGGATTATTTAGAGATTATTCCTCTTTTATAAATGGAAAATCGTCCAAAAGAGCTAAAAGATTTGTCAAAGATGGCGAGGTTGGGCAATGGCAGAGCTGAGACCAGAGCCTGACCTTTCTTTTGGATCCAAGTCAGTGAAATACTAATTGAGCACCTACTGTGTACTCAGCCTCTTACCAGGCACATGGGAGAAAAAGAAGATGCCAATCTCTGAATGAAGGGGAGCACAGCTCATCTTCTCTGGTTCCCAAAGCCTAGTGGTAGGCTTGGCACCAAATACGCACTTAAGAAATACCTGCCGAATGAATGGCTGAACTCATGTATGCTCATACGCTCGTTTCCTCTTGTGAACATATAGAACCTAAACTGCCTACCTGAGGCCTGAATGCATCCAAGAAGGCCCCAGGCTTTCCTGTCATCATCCCCCCTGTGTTCATCTGCATCCCAAACAGGATCAGATGCCCTTCAACACTGCAGACTTGCTCTTGCTCTAGCCTCCCCTGCTGTGTGCACCGCAGGGCTGGGCAGAGCCTGGGGACTCAGCAATGGCTGAGGAATCACAGTGCTGTACCAGGTCTGGGACCTACAGCCTCACTAAGGCAGACACACCCTTGGCCCACAACAGAATGCCAGCATCCTCACTTGGAAACCTAGCCCGCTTGGTTCCACACTGGGCCACACCATGCCCCTACCATTCCCACCCCACCCCACCACCTAGCCTCCCATAGGGGAATACTCCCTTGTCTGCTCTACCTACCTGCCTTACCCCCTGCTGGATAGTGGGCCACACTCGGGGCACTCTTTCTGTACCTCCAACCACCCCAACACCTAGATTGGGGTTTTTCACAAGACAGTTACTTGATAAGCTTGTGTTAAACACAGAAAACAGTTTAGCCACATGTGTTTGGCTTGTTTTCAGCGAAGGTTTGCTGGCCTTTGAGGGTAAATGCTTTGAAGACCATATTTTTCGAAGAGCTCCTATGTGAAGCCAGAATTAATAAGCATCTAAATTACAAATCTCACCATGTAGAACAAATTGGATTTCTTTTCATTAACAGCAAGGAAGCAGAAAACAAGCCCAATCCCAAGGGAGCCAAATGAATACAGTTACTCACCATTTTCGCTGGCATTCTTTTTTTTCCATCTCTAAACCCATCTTTATTCAATTATGTGGCTCATAAATATGGCCCCTGTATGTCAGCACAGCTAACAAGTGGTCTCCAATGTCAGGGGCCTTCTGACAGCTCACCCAGCCTTGCACTGACAGAATCATGGCTCTGAGTATGGGATTCTTTTTCTTTCTTTGCCTTTGGAGAAAAAAAGAAAAAACTACAAAAGCTAGCAAAACCAACCAAGCCTTAAATGATCACAATGTTCCAAATATTAAGATGTGGGCCTAGTGGCTTTTTAATCAAATGAATGTTAATGCTGTTCTTTATAATAGCATAGAAACTCTGCTATTGATGGAAAACAAAGGCCGGTCCATGCACAGAATATTTTTAGGTATGCCTTCTTAAAAATGAATTCGCTTTAAAAACAGGCCTCTTTTGCAGAAATCTGAGAACCCTAATAGCAAAGGCTCTTCTCTGAAACAATTCCTGTAAGAGCTGGAGGAAATTTAACCTTTGTTCTGGGGTTGCGCTTGTACATTCCCCATTTGCCCTGCTGGGCAGGAGGTGGGGGTATCTTCCAGGAAAAGCATTTGGTGCCCTGCTTTGCAGAATGGAAGCCCAATGCCTAGCAAGTTAACCAGTCATACATCCTTGACCTTCTTGTCTCCAAAACAGAAATTCTCCAAGTGTAATCCAGGGACCCCTGGGGTTCCCTGTGACCTTTTGGAGGAAGAGCCCATGAACTCAAAACTATTTTCATAATTTCATGATGTTTTTGTCTTTTTCATGTTTAGTAACTCACGAATATACAGCGAAGTTTTACAAAAGCTATACCAGGTACAATATTACAACAGATGGAATGAAAAAGCAGCAATGAGAATTCTGCTATCTTCTATTAAGCTAGATCTTAAAGAGATTCGCCATCAGGTAAAACAATGCCACTCTTCTCACTGGATTCACTTTGTTTTGGACAATATAGTTATTTTTCAGAAAAGATGTTATTTGTGTTCACATCTAATGGGTTTATTATTGTTGAATGAATAAACATTTCTAAAATAGGTCACCTTTCATTATAATAAGGTAAGTGTTGATAGACAGAACCTACATAAGTTCCTAGTGGTCCTCAATAAGTTTTAAAAAGTGTAAAGAGGTCCCAAGACCAAAGAGCCTGAGTGGCCCCGTCCAGCGATCCCCCTCAATTCTGCATGGGCTCCTACCCTGATTCTACTCATCCTGCAGACCCATCTCCAACACCTCTCCTCTGGAAAGCCACTTCAGAGGCCCCACTCTCCAGGTGAGCCCAGGCTGGCCTCTATAATTACACTGATTACCCAGTATTGTATCCATAGATTTCCTTGTCTGTACCGCCCAGTGTCAACTCTATAAGACAGAGCTGGGGACTTTTCATTCTTGCATTCTTGGTACCCGGGGAGAATTTAGTAAATGCTGAAAGAAGGAAGAAAGGCAGAATGAAAGGAGGCAGGCACGATCGTCCTTACAGAGGTTTGGGTCTGAAGGATGTCAATTACCATCAAAGATCCAGTAAGGCCCATAAAAGTCTCAACTACAATATTTCCCTGAAGGCCTAATCTTTGCTCAGCCCTGTGTCAAGGTCTGGGTTTCTATATATTATGCATAAAGCTACACTGATGTATTTACTAAACTGCAGACTTGAGGACCCTACCTCCAGAGGTAAACAGCAAATCCCATAGAGCTGGTGAAAGGTGGAAGGATGGAAGGGAAGTTTGCTTTCAGGGCAACATCTCCCAGTGAGCAAGCCAAAACTAGTTTTCTGAGCAACGAGAGGAAACATTTGCAAGTTGTTCACAATTTGGAAGTTCTATCAAAAGGCAAGGCTGCACACAAAACCAACATCCTGTGTTGCATTCTTCTAACCATAAACAGACACCTTATTATCACAGGAGAGGAGAGAGAAAACTTTCCCTGAGAGCTTCAGCATGCAAATTCGCATCATTCATGCTAAATTCTATGTGGGTGAGTCAAAAATTATCCGCACTCTGGCTGTAGCATTTATTTTAATTAACTTTTAGAAAAGACAAACACATCATTTTTTGACATAATCTCTGCTTTTCAACACACTTTGTCCATCTGTCAACAAGCTTTTGCATTCCCTCATTAAAAAACATTTTAGGCTGAGCTGTGAGCCACAAATGCGCCGCTGTCTTCATTTCTTCATCAGAAGTGAATCTTCATCCTCGTAGGGCTGCTAACACTAGTGCGAACTTCCTTGAACTTCTCTATCCATGCATACACAGTTCTTCGCAACAAAACACCTTCTCTATCCATGCATACACACTTCTTCACAACAAAACACTTTCTCCATACTGCGCACAAAGTTTTTGATAAATAACCGCACCAGGTACACCCTCAGACCACAAAAAACAAATCACTGCACGCTGCCCTTCTTCTGTGCAAATCACAAGTGGAGCAACCATTTTTGCTTGCAGAGCAGTTACAAATGAACTGAAGTAACACATTCACACCTGCACAGCAGTAGCTGGAGAGACTGTAGCCTTGAACGGAAAGTGCTGATAAAACGGTGCAGCCAACAGAAGTTTTAATATAACTGGAGTGCGGATAATTTTTGACTCACCCTCATAGAATGGTACATGTCCATGCAAACTGAATTACAGGGAAACCACTAGTGTGAGAGAACACGGCCATGATCGACAGAGACAGACATCTCTGCAGCGCCTTTATGACTCAGTGAGGTGGGATGGAGGGCTGCTTGTAGTGCAGACAAAGCTCAGTGGCTGACACAAAAGACACAGTAAGAGAAGAGGAAGGGGCTCTGGACAGGCTGTGGACCTACACGCACCTCCCTCTACCTGGCTAAGGATCTTGCCACTTCTCTAATGAACAAGGATGGCAGGTAATACAAGTCCAACGTGATAGTTGGACTTAAGCATAAATTCTTTCTGCGAATTTGTATGCAGATACACGCATGCATGCATGCTATGATATGACAGTGGTTTAGTAAACAGACTAGAATTTATTACATAATGTAGTTTCATTCTCAACTAATCCTTCAAACAAACCTTTTGATCAAGGACTCCTGTAGGTTTGGCTAAGGAAGAGGGATGGGAAACGGGGGTGCCCATGTAATCACTCTACATCAGGATCTGGGGAGCAGGTGGCTGTCCAGGCGCACAGCCCCATCCAGGGATGTGGATGCCAGGACGGGGCCTGCTCCCATTCGGTCGGGTCATGTACTACAGTCGTTGGAAACTTTGTCTTGGAGTAATTTGGGAGGGCTTCCTGCAGGAGGAAGCACTCAGCACTGGGCAGTTAGGAACCAGTAGTGTTAGGCAGAGTGGAGGGGAAAAGTGGGCACCTCACCCCGTGGAGGGTTCAGGTGATAGAGAGGGTCTGAGGCCAAGGAGGAGGGGGAGGTTGGAGGCCAGCCTTGAACTGGGTGCTCACTGCCTCCACCACCTGGCAGGGCACTATTCAGAGAGTCTCTTTATTGTAAAGGGGCGACAGATATTTCTGTTCAGCCCATGCCTGGACCTCGCATCCCTCAGCCCAGCTTTTGCTCGGGCCTGAAGTACCTTCCTCACCTCTTCAAATCCCTTCATCCTCCTAGCCCAGCTCTGATGCCCCCAACTCTCCCCATTCTGCCCAGTTGGGTTTCTGCCCTCCTGCCTCCTCATGCCAACTGCAGGTTACTTGCGTTTCCCCTTAGGTCAGACTTCATAATCTGGTTCCTTGGGCGCTCATCCCTCCTTGTCCCCCTCCCACTGCTGCCCCACTGGACAGAGCATATACAGGAAGCACATTGTCCTCTGACTGCCTGATAAACATTTCATGAATGAATGAATGAACGAACAGCTGAATGAGTCTCCCCGTGTGATCCTAGACAACTGACCTTCCCACCCTGGGCTTTGTCCTCCCCATCTATGGAAACTGGCCATTGACTGTGGCCTCCCCAGTGGCAGGTAGGTGGGCGGCCAAGCGGAGCTTCTTGATTTCTCAGTGCTTCCTGCTTCCTCTGCACAGTCTGTTCCTAGTACAAATCCTCCTCACCTCACCAGACAGAGCACAAGCATCTTCTCCCCGCTGACCTCTTTGTAGCCCCTCTGTGTCCTCAGCATTTCTTATCACATGTACTGCAGCTATGAGTTTCTATGCCTGTCTCTTTCCCTAGACAGTGAGCTCCTTGAAGGTTCATGTAAATTACAGTTATTGGTATCATTACTATAGTTATTCGCTTCCATGTAATGGACACCACATTTGAGGCATTGTTTTAAAGATTTTACATAGGTGATGTCCTTAAATATTTACAACAGTCCAGTGAGCTAATATCTGCATTTTACAGGTGAACTATATTGTGCCCATTTTACAGAGGAGAAAAACTGAGGCTCAGAGATGTTAAGTGAATCCCAAGGTTATGTAGCATGTATATGGCAGGCCTGTCCAAATCAAAGCCAGAACTTTATCTTTTTATTTATTTATTTATTTATTATTTATTTATTTATTTATATTTATTTATTTATTAGCTCTTTATTGCAATATAATTGCTTTACACTGTTGTGCCAGCACTGTTGTACACTGTTGTGTACAACAAAGTGAGTCAGCTATATTTATACATACATCTCCATATCACCTCCCTCCCGCGACTCCTTCCCACTTTCCCTATCCCAGCCCTCTAAGTCATCAAAAGGCAGAACTTTAAATGACTGTTCTTTACATCAACCCACCTCTTATCATGAGGCCTAGCACATAGGAAATGCTTAGTAAATTGTAGGTAATAGGTGAATGAATGAATGACTATTAGGTTGAGCCATCATTATTAAGCTTGAAAACCCTACATATTATTCTCTATGTTCATAAAAAATGATTCCTATAAAGTCACATCGCTTCTTTGGGCCTCAGTTTCTAGTCACCAGTCATAAGGCTGTATGGTGGGGGTCAGCGAACTGTGGCCCCCAGGCCAAACTCAGCCCTGTGTCAGTTTTTGTGCAATCTGCAAGCTAAGAATGATTTCTATATTTTTAAATGTAAAATGTAAAAAAGAAAATAACATTGCAAAAAAAATGGTTGCTCAGTTTTGCTCTTTGGCCTGAAAAGCCTAACATATTTGTTTTCTGGCCCTTTACTGAAAAAAGTTTCCTGACCCCTGTTCTCTGTAGTAATTACTTCATAAGTTTATTGTGAGACTCGAGTAAATGTTATTGGAGGAAATCTTCTGCAAAGGAAGATGTAGTAGTAAAGACATTCCTATGAATAATACCTATGCGTATTAGGTATAGTTTCCAGGCCAGAGGTGGCCATCTCTCCCAAAGTCTTTGCATCTGTTTAAAAACAGCGGGCGTGAGAGTATCTCCCTCAACCCTCTGAGTGGCTGTGTGATTTCTGTGCAAGGTTGATTCTCAGCGCGGACACAGAGATCACTTCAAGGACTGAGGCTGGCTAACTAAATGCCAAACTGGCCAAAATACTTGACAAATGAACAAATCAAATTGGGTCCAAATGTTTCCTAATTAGTCAAAATATTAGTAAGAAGTTGATTACTCTAAATAATGTCCAGAGTGCTCTGCATAGAGGAGCAGCTGGAAGGTCTAAATTTTACCTGAAGGAGCTGGACACACCCAGGAGATAGCTCCAATGGTCCTGCCTTTGTCTGTCCCTCCGCCTGTCCGTCGGGCAGACTGACCACTACTGCTGGCTCCATCCCAGCTTGCTCCTGTCTCTCTCCTGAACCTCAGTTTCTAAATTTGAAAATGAACTCAAGTTACCTTTTCCTCTCTACCTAACAGGGTGGCTATGAGGAACCAATGGAAAAATGGATGTGACAGTATAGACTGTGCTAGGATCAGAGAGAATAAAACACAGTCCTCACAGGAGAGATGGTCAGAGCCAGAAACCATAAGGAAAATATTGGTAGGGTCGACTTTATTAATTCGACATTCAACTAATATTTATGAAGCTCCTATTACGTATCAGGCACACATAAAAATTCACAAACTTCTATAGGGAAAACAAACTTAAATGTCAAATAAATTTTAAAAATGTTTGCATTGTATATGACAGACAAAGGATTGGTATCATTGATTTATAAAGAGCTCTTTATAAACCGGTAAGAAAATGATGAACATCCCAATTAAATTACAAAATGGTGTGAATTACACAATCCATAAAAAATAGACCAAGCAACCCGCAAACATCTGCAAGGATGCTCAGCCTTACTAGTAATCAAAGAAATGCAAATTGAAATGACAATGGAATGTTATATTCCATTATAGCAATGAGGTAAGGAGTTAACGTGCCTGATGTGGGCAGAGGTGTGAGGGGATGGTGAGAATGCAAACTAGTTCAAACTTCCCAGAGGGCAACTTACTGGTACACACCAGCATCTTCAATCAACATATCCTGTCTCTACCAGCTTTCCGACAGGACGGTTTTTCGGGAACTGATACAGTGGTTCTAAAGATTCTAAAGATCATCTTCGAGAATAAATATGTAAGGACTGCCAGGGAGCTTCAGAACAGAAGGTCTTTCCAGATACTAAGATAGTTAAAAGTAGAAAGCTGTGAGTTTTAGGTACAAGAAAAAACAAATGGATCAGGCTAGGAGCATGGAAAATTCAAAAACAAATCCAGGTATAAAGGCTGCGTTGGAAATCAGGGAGGGAGGGGGTCAGAGATGACTATTCATCAGAGAAGGGTTGGAGCATTTGTACAACTCTTCAGGGAAAAAATAAAGCTATGGGACTTCCCTGGTAGTGCAGTGGTTAAAAATCCGCCTGACAATGCAAGGGAAATGGGCTCGATCCCTATTCTGGGAAGAGCCTACATGCTGCGGAGCAACTAAGCCCATGCACCACAACTACTGAGCCCACATGCCACAACTACTGAAGTAGAGTCTGTGCTCCACAACAGGAGTAGCCACTGCAATGATAAGCCTGTGCACCGCAAGGAAGAGTAACACCTGCTCTCTGCAACTAGAGAAAGCCCATGCCACAGCAACAAAGACCCAACGTGGCAAATAAATAAATAAGTAAATAAATTTATTTAAAAAAATAAAGCTAGATCTTTACATCACCCTTTAAACCAAAATAAATTTCAGATAGATCAAAGATTTTTATATAAATAACACAAGTACCTAAATATTGAACCAAAACATGGGTAAATCCTCTTGTAAGTTTTTAGAAGCCTTTCTGTAAAGGAAAAACTATGATACGTTTAAAAGCTGGGGGAATATTTTAACGTACATGATGGATAAAAGGGTAAAATCCCTAATATACAAACTGATCCCAAAGTCATGAGGAAAAGTTCAATACCCTTCCCCCTAAATGGACAAAGGAAACAGATAATTTACAGCAGAAATATAAATAGTCATCCTTGCTTATGATAAAATAAATATAAAGAAAAACAAGGTATCATTTTTTTTCCTAGAAAACTGGCAAAACAATATATTGGGTTGGCCAAAAAGTCCATTTGGGTTTTCTCCAGAAGATAGTATAGAAAATCCTGAACAAACTTTTTGGTCAATCCAATATGTAAAGCTATGTAGAGGGAGGGAAGGAGAGAGAAAATGAATGTTCACTGATGGCAGGGTTTGATATACTCACACATCGTGGGTAGGGATGAAAATTGGTCCCCAACTTCATGGAGTCCCTGCTTCCCCACTGGCTAAAAATGAAAATGACAATAGCTGCCTGCAAGTGCTATTACTAGTTGAAATATATGGTATGGAAAGTACTCTATAATTTTATAAAGCACAATCACACACCTTATTGTGTGCAGTTCTCCCAGCAACCCTGTAAGTGATAGATTGTTATTCTCACCCTCATTTGGCCATGATGAAATTGAACCTGAGAGAGGTTAAGTAACTTGCTTAATGTAACTTGACTAATAAAGGTTGGAAAATGGATTTACACCCAAGTCTTTGGACTCTGCATCTTTTATGGTTTTCTTCTCTGTGTAGCACTTATTCTAATAGGCGCTCAGGAATCCTGGGGTAAGTAGAGATGGATGCTGTAGCAGGTTGGTAGAAGTGTCAAACATTTCATTCTTCAACAACAATTTGTGGAGTCCGTGCACGGCCAGCACAATGTGAGATGCTCGGGACACACCTGTATTCAAGGCAGATGATGTTCCTGCACAATATGGGGCTCTATTATAGTGGGGCAGATAGAAAAGAAACTAACATCAATGGCATAGCTAACTGGGTGAATCAGAGACTGCCCGATTGAGGAGGAGATACATGTATTTGGGCTAAGATGCTCATAAAGGGAAGGAAGTAGCTGAAAGCTGCGAGATGGACAGAGCAACAGCATCCCAGGGAGGGAGCAGCAAGTGCAAAGACTCCGCTTGTTAGAGGAACAGAGAGAGGCCACAGGGTCTGAGTGTCCCGAGCAAAGACAAGATCAGCAGGAAAAGAACACTGGAGGCAGGCCTTCGACAGGCCCCGGGGGGTTTGCAGGTCATGGGGGAGGGGCTGGTTTTTCTCTTAAGGACATTGGAAAGTCTTCAAATTGAATTAGAGAGAAATATGATCTGGAATTTGCTTTAAGAAGACCCTCCAGCTTTGAATGGGGAATGTACTGAGGAGAGGCAAGAGCTGGAGCAGAGGTAGACCAGTGGGGAGGCTCATGGGGTCCTCCAGGTGGGGGACGATGTGGCCATGGTTGTGGATGGGCAGGGAGGACTCAGCGATGACTGAGTGTCTGAGTGGTTGGGAGCTTGTGTTTTAGATGGTGAGGACAGAGGGATGCCCTTATGAGGTGGGAGGAGGGGCAGAGCTCTGCTTTTGACATTGGATTCAAGGTGCCTGGGAGACAGTGGAGCAGAGATGACCAGTGAGCAGGGGAATATTCAGGCCTGGAGTTCACGGGAGGTCTGGCCTGGAGAGGGTGGACAGGTAAAAACAGTGCATCAAAGACTTTCCAAAATTTGGTGGCAGAAGAGGAGGCTGCAAAGGGACTGAGCAGGAACTTGTAGAAATACCATGGAATCCCAGAGTCCAAGGGAGAAGTGTTTCAAAAAGGAAGAGGGCAGTGGACATTGTTGAATTATGTTGAGATCCAGCAGGGAGCACATGGGAGCGTTCATCTGATTGAGCTTCGTATCATCTGCAGATGACCTTGACAAAAGGATTTCAGCTGCACATTAGGAAGGGAGGGCAGATTAGAAGGGAGTGAGGGGTAATAAAGTGAGAAGGCTGGGCAATGAGTACGGGTAACTTACTGGAGACTAATACCTGCTAACAAACAGTGAAATCTCATCTTGCACCAGGCCCTTTTCACGTGCCTCACACAGATTCACTGATTTGATGTTTCAACAAGCCTATGGGACAATTACTAATGACAGCCCCTTTTTATAGTTGGGGAAACTGGGGTGTAGAGAAATGAGCATTGCTTTGCTAGGAAGGGTGGTAGAGATCTTTGGGTGCAGCTGAAGGTGAAGAAAAAAAGAGGGATTTAATTTTTCCCTTTAATATCAGGTACTTGAGCCTGTTTGTATGCTGATGAGAGTGGTCCCTTAGCGAGGGGTATGAAAAAGGGTATCATTGCAGGTCAGCTGATGGATTGGCCCTGAGAGGAGGAAGGACTTACCTCCACTGAAGGGTGGGAAGGTGAGGGAACTGTCTTCTAATAGCTTCTACTTCACAATAAAGTATGGGGTGGGGTCCTCAGCTAGAGAAGTAGAAGCGAAAGGGGGTTTGAGGACAGAAGAAAAAGTGTGGATCAGATTCCTTACGCCTACACTTTGCATTATCTATGCCACACTCTCAAGTGGAGGGTGAGCCAGCACCCCACCAGCACCTCAACCAGGGAAGAGCCTTCCCTGCGTTACCTTGGCTGCGCTATGGTTGAGTGCGTTTGGGTCTGTTTCCCCCAATGGACCGGGAGCTTCTCAAAAGACACAGGGATGCCCCTTTCTTCCCTCCTCCTTCTCTTCATTTGCAACAATCTCTCCACCTGTCCCTCAACCTCATCTTAGAGGCCCCGCCTCCAAGAGGACTGAACTGGTCTTCTGTAGTCCAAATCAAAGAACTCCTTCCGGAGGGATGCTCTTCAGCACCTTGCAGGCTCCTTCTGCTATATTAGCGCTCCCAGTGATAGGAAGCTCCCTGAGTTCAGGACTCTGTTCTCTTAGCCACCTCTAAAGCTCTATTACCAGTCCCCCGAATCACCACCCAGGGCCGACTGCAGTGTCTGCCTCATGGGAATGGCTCAGTAAATGACTGCAAGATGAACTCAATCCCATCCCAAACCAGGCTCAAAAAAATTCATAAAATGGGAGTTTGGAGACAATTCCAGAATCTATCATTATCTTAAACATGCAAAAAGATAATGAAAGTCTTTTCCAGTGTCTATTAGCAAAATTAGAGCACCAAAGGGACTTCTGATCTTTATTTTTCCACCTTTTACATAAAGTCTGATTTTAAAAGCCTTGAAAATGTCTGTTCAGCATCCAGTAGTCTGGTCAAAGAGGCTTCGGAGACTATTATACATGCCTCTCAAGCCCTGTTTCTAACCTGAAAACACAATTTCGCCTGACTCAATATGAAAATTTGTCATCATTTAGCATATATGAGATCCTGATAAAATCCTATGCTTTGGGTCCTTAAATCTTGTCTGATGTGTAAGAAACTTATGTATGAGACTATTGACGGGGCTATATTTTTAGTTCATGAGCAAGTTGGCAGAGATGTGATTCTAGAAAGGCGACAATTGCTAAATTCTGTCATTATATAGGTGTGTCTTTTGGTGTATGCATGTGATCATTTCTTCATTCATTCATTCAAAAAATGTTAATTGTCATCTATGATGTGCCAGTCATTATCTGTTGAAGAAGGAAGGAAGCAAAGGTTTATTCAAGTGTTTGGCCTTGACTCTGAAGGCAGTGAGAAGGGACCGAAAGAGGACAGAGGCATGGTGCCACACCTGGAATTGTGCTATGGGATTAGGCTACGGTCCCCATAGGTACTGTTCCTTCAGCTTAAGTTTTTGGCCCATTGCAAACAGATATTAACTAGGTACCTGAGAAAAGACCTCAATTTCCAAAAATAGAACTCAATGTATGCCAACAAACTTAGAAATTGGATTCTGAACCAGGCTCTCTGGGTTTGAATCCCAGCACCTCTGTTTCCTAACTGTGTGACCCTGAACAAGTAACTGAATTGTTCTGTGCCTCAGTTTCCCCATCTATATAATGGGCATAATACCACAACTCATAGATTTCTGAAGATTAAAGGACTGAAGTACAGGTAAAGTCCTTAGAACCATGCCTGGCACACAGTGTGAACACATACTGGCTATCTTGGGGTTACTTTGTGTTGGGTCCTGTGGATACAAAGGGAATAACTATGGTCCCTCTCCTTAAGGAGCAACCACTAGAGATCCCAGAGGGCTTTAGCACAGTGTGCTCGGGGAAGTAATGCAATAGCAGCAACATTGACCCAGGGGAGGAAGAACAGGGTAGGGGAGGAGAGGTGCCTGGGGAGGCTGCAGGGGCCAGGGGAGGTGGGTGTGAAGGCTGGGTAGAAGGAATCCAGCTCACTCGGAGGCTGTGGAGAATGCTTGGCCTGGATTTTCCCCACTAATAGATTAATTCATTAGCGTCCAAGCCTAGTTCACAGTCATTTTCGTATAAATCCCTTGGAAGGTGCTAATGGGACCTTAAGCTGCATCGACGATGGCACTGAAAATGATAATTAGTCAGTGGTGTTGGTGGAAGCAGGAGCTGCTAACTGGAGCATAGTGAGAAGGAAAATCAAAACGATCGATCAGCATTTCCTCAATCCAATTTTAAAAACCTCAGAAATTATGTGCTGGACTGGGGAGGCTGAATGTCACGACAAAAATCAGGGAATCAAAGTATCCCAATCAACTGCGCTTTTTCTCAGCCAGCATGAAGACTCTTCCCAAAACATCCATGAAATGGTGTTCAGTGATTGCAATAGAATCTTCCTCCAAAGAGCTGGGTCTCTGGGAGGATTCCAGGGAGTTGGCGTGATCATCACTTCTTACCGCCAAGGGTCTTGGGTGAGAGCGGAAGGGCCAGGAGAATGAGTTGGCCATTCACTGATTTCAATGAACGTACTGAAGTAGAGACTTTTCCCTCCATCTCTTCCTCTCGTTCTCTCTCCCTCCTTCCTTCTTCCTTTTACCTTTCTTTCCACTCTCCTTTCTCATTTTCCTCAAATTTTCTATTTTCATGTGCATGTGTTCACAATTAAACGTTCAAAGAGTACAGTAGGGATATATCTGAAATGTAAGTTGCCCATACCTATCTCTGACTCTCCTGTTTCCTGTTCTGCTGATTGCTTTTCACACAAAGGTTATGCCTTTTCTATTGAGACGAGGAAATGATTAGCAATCAGTGGTTGAGTTCAAAATTTGAGCTAAGATCACCTTGCTAATCATCAGGTACGATCCTTCCCCATCCAAACCCGTTCTGAAAATAAGATGCCAATGCTTGGAGGTTGTGGAAGTGCTGTTTGGCTCACCAGTTCATCCCTCTCCTCCTGAGCACTGGGGAGGCTCTCAGATAGAGGATCCAGTTTGAGAGGCATAGATACAGTACATGGCATAGTCATATGGAGATCAGACCGGTCTGTGTTGGAATTCTGGCTCCACCCATTACTCATAAGCTGTGTGACCGTGAGTAAGTCACTGAACATCTCTGAGCCTCAGTTCAGAATTTGTGAAATGGGAATTTAATACCTACATCACTGGGCTGCTTGAGAGGATTGCATAAATTAACATTTATAAAGTATTCCTTTTTGCTTAAGGAAATATACTGTATTTTCTCCACTTCCACTGTTGTTATGGATAACCTTTTTTAAAAACAGCTTCAGTGAGATATTGGGTTGGCCAAAAGTTCATTCGGGTTTCCCCAACATCTCACGGAAAAACCCGAACAAACTTTTTGGCCAACCCACAATATGCTTGAAGTGTAAGAAACTGCACACATTTAAAGTGTACTTTCTGACCGTTTTTCGCATGCGTATGTAGTGTGAGACCATCACTGGAATCAAGATAACAAGCATTTGCATCAGCTCTCCACATTTCCTCATGTCCCTTCACAATTCACCCACCCGTCTGCTGCCATCCCAGCACCCACTGATCTGCTTTCTGTCTTCAGAGATGAGTTTTCATTTTCTAGAATTTTATATAAATGGTATAAATGGAATCATGCAGGATGTCCTCTTTTTTTTCTTTTTTTTTGCCTAGCTTCGTTGACTCAGTATATCAATGATTTTGAGATTCATCCTTGTTGTTGGGGTCTACCAATAATTCACATCTTTGTATTGCTGAATAATTTTTTACTAACTGCACTCTTTTAGCTATAAAGGCCATCTTAACAAATCACACAACATCCTGGAAAAATCAGGAAGCCAGAAAGACTTGATTGTCTCTGATTCTCAGAACTCTTTGCTTACTATTTTATTCTACTTTGACACCTGATGCCTATTACTCAGCTGGGCTGCTAAGGCCCTTCATTATCTGCTCCTTGGATTGAACCAATCTCTTTCCCCTCTGTTGACCAGTCTGATCCCTCACTCCAGCCAGGCTGGGACCCTCCCTGTTTCTAGGGTCTCTCCAGCATCCGTGCCCTGGTTATGCTGTTTCATAGCCAAGAACAGTCTCTTATCCCCTCGCCTCTAAAAAGTCTACCCATCCCGATGGCCTAGTGCCCGCCTTACCTCCTCCAGGACCCTGCTGCTTCCTCGGCTACCATTCAGCCCCTCTTCCCGGCTGAACTCAGCATGTAGAGAGGAGCAGACTCCTCCTTCCTCCAGTAGCAGCCTCCAATTGGTAGCTCCCTGCCAGGCTCTGAGCTGAGCCTGGGAATAGGGAGAGAGGCAAGATGGTTCCTGCCCTCAGAGGGCTCACAGTCTGAGACTGGGCAGAGAGGCAGACAAACACACCATTACGCCCAAGCGTAGACAGAATGTAGAGTCAGAGAGAGAGGCCATGCATACATCTGTCTGCCATGGGGAATTGGCCATGGACATCATCAAACCATTCTTTCCTCCCCAGTTTGTCAGGGACATCCTAGAGCAGGGAGCAAGCTTTGTGCCCCTCCTTTTCCCCTCTTCCAACCCAACATATCTATACAGGGCTGAACAGAGATGACAATTAATTGATTTGTGAAGGAGAAATGATCCAAAGAGTCTCTCCTTGAAAACATCACACCTAGCATGGAAAGGAATCCATCACCAGGTGGGAATCAAAGCCTCCGAGCAGAGCTCCCCACTAAGGTTCATTCCACAGGCCATCAGGATTGCCCCAGGCGAAACAGGACCTGGACAGGGAGATTACTTTGTTTACTGGGGATGCACTTCCAGATGCTGCTCAGAGGTTGGGGATGAAATCAAACCTCTTGCTCTGGAGACCACCTGCACCCTCTGCTGTTGGAGAAGCAGCTCATCTTAAAGCCGACACTAAAATTTCCCAGGCATCACAGACCACCCTGATTCTCACAGGCACTCTGAGGGATGAGTAGGACTGGGACTAAACTTCCCACTTGGCAAAGTCACTGAGCCACAAGTGGCCAAGGGCCAAGCTGCCTCCAACGAGGGTGATCAAACTGTCCCAGTTTTTCTGGGACTGTTCTGGGTTGAACACTGAAAGTCTTATGCTCTCAGTGCTGGGTGAACCAGTACGGTTAGTCCCTTCAGCTCCAACAAACATCCTCTGGCCCACCTTTACCCTGAGCCCCGGGAATCTGGAAATGTGGTCACCTGACCACTGGCATGGGCATCAAAAGCCCTCAGGCTGGCCATCAGCAATCTGTTTTAACAAGCCTTCCTGGAGCTCCTGGAGCACGCTTTGATTTGAGAACTATTGCTGTCGGCACATCTGTTGTAAATAGCCTCACGCAGGAGCATCCCTCAGCTCCTGCCTCAGCTACACCCCTCCCAGAGCCAGTACTTTGCCCCTGTGGCTGCTCTGATGCAGCAGTAGCTAGGAGAGGGGTACTTGCAGGAACCTCCTGCAAGCACACAAGCTGATGGATGAGTCCAGTGGGGTATAACACCCCCTGAGGCGACAGGAGACAGTCAGTGGGTAAATGACACCCTCTGCAACCCCTTGGGCTGGCAACGTGAAAGCATAGTCTGTACATAATCAATAAGAAAAAATAATTAAAATGCAATAAATGTAAGAAATCAGTTCCTTAATCTCACAGGCCACATTTCAGATGCCCACCAGTCACATGTGGCTCGTGGGTGCAACAGTGGACAACAAGAGAACACTCTCAGCATCAGGCATCACAGGAAGTACCCCTGGGCCCCAGGGTGCCCACAGTGGGACCACCTGGAGGGCGTTCCTTTGTATTGGCTTTTCTCCCCTTCCCTCTCACACTCTGCTTAGCCTCCTATCTTGTTGCCTGGAATCAGCAAGCCTTTGTCTCAGTTTTCTCCAGGCAGGGTGGGAGGTGGGGGTGGCGGGCCAGGACCGGCAGCTGTGAGGACGAAGCCCGTCCTGACTCCGGTCCTCCGCTGGCTCTGTCCATCCCTCTGTCCCTGGTGTCACGCTGAGCTGGCTGAGCTTGTGGAGGCTCTGTCACCAGCCCAGCAAACAGGCTGTTGACAGAGGGGGCCTTTATACTGAGAAATGTGACCTGAAACTTACTGGAGAACAAAGCCTTTGGCATGAACCATTTCAGACAGAGGTTTGCATTGACCTAGAGAGGATTTATGCTGCTAAAGCCTTTCTTTCCACAGAAAGTGGGCACCCGAGGCAGGTGCATGCAGGTGGGGTGGCTCATGAGGTCGGAGATCCACAGGGACAACAGGCATCCCTGATTTGAGAACCTGATCCCCGCGATCCCCTGCAGTGTGTGAGTAATGTGATTTTCTTAGAAAAAAAACTCACTCATATTTTCTTTAGGAATCCATCAATATTATATATGTGGCACAGCCCTACAACTGCTGTTACCTTAAAGACTGGTTAAGGGTAATGGCATCTTGACGTCTTTTCAATTCAGTTCAATTTGACAAGCATTTACTGAGAAATTATGGTGGGCCTAAGTATGGTGCTTTTTAGCCCAGCAGTAAATTAGCAGCCCAATCTATTCCTTCACTTAAAAAAAAATCTAACAGCATTTACATTTTAAAGTACATGTAATTCTTCATTTTGACAAAAACCCACCCGGTTTTCACACGTCATTACTGCATCTTTGGTAAAGGCTTGATTCCAATAATAAATATCTTGCTGCTTTCTTTTTAAAAGAAAAAAAGATCTGTTCTTTTGGATGACAATCTTATTTGATCAATAATTGCATCAACTCCTGCCAAAAGCACATACGAGCTGCCCAAGGTGAAATTTACCAGCTTCCAATTTTTAATTAGCCTGTATCTCCTTTAGAGTTGGAGCTTCTCTCAGAGAATTAGAGCAAAGTAACTCACTGAAGAAAGGCAAATCATGCAGAAAATGCCAATATCAATTTCCTAAATAAGTCATAACTTAAATGCAACCCACCCAGCTCCCAGCCCTAAGCTTTAAAGAAGGGAACAATCAAAGAAACTGATTCGGCAGGGAACATTATCAATTAATGGGAGAAGTTAAAAGGGAAAAAGAATGTATCACATAAATTGGAAAGACAAATTTCAACTGAGGCTTTCCATTTTCAGTCTGTGGAGGAGTGACTTTTCTGTTTGGACTCATCCACCTTTGCCTGTGACCGAGTGGCCCAGAACAAAGCAGAGTCCCTGATGTGGCCCGGGTTGGGGGGTTGCCCTAGAGCCAGGCAGGGGAAGCCCAGGTGCAAGTCTGGCTCTGCCATCTGGGAGAATCATGTCCATTTCCTTGAAGTTCTTATTTCTCCTCCAAAAAGTGAGGGTAATGCAATCAGCCCACTTACCCCAAAGGCTCACCGAAGAGACCAGACAAGATCTGGGGCAGAAAGTGAAGCGTGAATCAACTGTAAGGAAAGGTGGAAACTCTGCATGTGGGTGTGGGTACATGTACACATGTGTATATATACGGTGCACATGTGTGACTGTATGTGTGTACCAGTATCTGTGTATGCATGTGTGTAACCTAAAAAAGTACATAGACTTTGGCTCTCAGAAAAGTGGGAAGATGCATGGAAATGATAAACACCAACTTCCCGCTGATGAAATCTGGAAGATTTGCTCAGAGAGGGGCACATAGGACTTCATCTGAACTGGTAATGTTTTATTTCTTAGGCTGGGTAGTAGGAAAACATGGTTTAGCTGTACTAGTGTTTAGAAACTTCTGTACTATGAAATCCATCTATCTGTCTATCATCTATCTATCATCTATCTATCTATCTATCTATCTATCTATCTATCTATCATCTATCTATCTATCTATCATCTATCTCTATCTCTGTATCCATCTCTCTATCATCTATCATCTATCTAGCTAAAGAACAAAGGGATAAAAGCCTCCACTTGCAATAGGAAAATCGGAGGTCTGACACCATGACTTAGGAATTGCACCTCATCCCCAGCTGAGGATCCCTGTATGTCATTTCTGGGGGAGATGACAGCTCAGTTTTAGAGGAGAAAGTCATGTTGAGGGGTGATCATTACTTTCCCTCTGGAAACAGCAGCTCAAAGACTCTTTTGCAATGGAACCCATCCTCAGCTTGGTGATATTTTAAAGCAATACACACACAGGGAGAGAAGCGTAACTCTCTTTTAACTCAGGCCTAGTTGCAAAATTCAGTTCCTCTGACCATTAGCTCTGGGAACTTCAGCAAATCACCCCACCGCTCTGTAAGTTGGTTTCCTTGGTGTACACAGGATAAAAATACCCTTCCAAGCAGATGGAGATCACACATGGGGAGATGGGGGGAAAAAAGGAATTTTGGAAAAAAAATAAAAAGGTCACGGGCAAGGTTCTTTTGTCCATAGAGTGTTTTAAAAAACTGAATTAGTTGCCAATATTTTAAACTCGGGAGACTGCACAAGAAGCCCCAGTTCCCAGCTTCTTGGAGGGTCAGAAGTTCTTCCTCACCCAGCCCTCTTTCCGATGCCACAGAAGCCTGCAGTGCTGAGGGCACCACAAGCTCTCCAGCCCGCCCAGCCCCTGCAGGCACACTGCAGCCACTGTGCCACCTGTCTGCACCTGCGCACTCGAGGGTGAGGCTCTCTCTGTGATGTTTGGGGGAATGTGTGGGAAGGACCTAGCTCAGCAGTGCATCCCCACCATCCTTTGCCAACAAGGATATAGAGTTTCTGGCTGGTGTGTTTACTGCCTAAAGAATCCCAGTGCTGAGCTTTATTTCTCTGGGGTTGGCACAGCCAGTTGCCTGCCTCCTCTAGCAAGCAGCCCTGTCCCCACACCCCTGTCCTCTTTGGACCAGTTAGCCAATCTGATGCGGCAGCTTGTGCCTGGAGGGTCAATGGCTGAGAGGGGTAGGCAGTTCCCCTAAGGCTGGGCTTTCATTGGTTTCATGTCCTCTTTCCTGCTTGTGGTTCCCAGGCTCATCTCTGGCTGTCTCTTTGATAGTTTCTTTTCTAGTCTTGATCAGAGGGCTCCCTCTAGAATTCTCCACTTCTCACCCCCAACTTCAAAACTTGTGCTTCTAATCAGTTGTGGGTTGAGGAATCAGACTGCCAAGCTTTCAAAACCAAAGACCTTTTCATATAAAATCTCAACAAGTGGACTATGAATGGGGCCCTGGGAGCACTTCTCGGAGTACATTAATCAGGTAACAGGAAGTGGCCCCCCGCCATGTTTCTGGATTAAGAGATATGGGCAAAAGAGCGGTGATCGCAGAACCCCAAACCTGCTCCACCTGTAGTGAGCAGCTACCAAGATACATTTTCTCAGCATCAGTTGCCCTGAGGCTGATGTGATCAAGGTGAGCTTAATGTTTTTTGTTTGTTTGCTTTATTTTTTTCATTTCTGAAAGGTCCTCAAAGTCCAGGAACTCACTAGGGGCAGGAACACTCTCCCTTCCTGGTATCTTTCACTGTACCTGCCACCTTATTGGCGCTAAATCAATATTTGTTACAATGAAAAGAATTTGTTCCTATTATGTTCCAGTATTGGAGGCACCCATATGGGTTTATTTGAGAATCCACTCAAGAGCATTTACAAAGTTCCTACTCTATATGAAATGCTCTTTGAATAAGATTTTAAATATGTAACGATGCTGCCTCCCAACCATTTGTGAGGCTATATCCACCACACACATGGACTCACACTCACACTTCGACCTTGAGCCTTAAAACGGGCCTCAGGGAAACTTTAAACTGTGCTCTCCGTGGCATCCAGGACAGATACCGCTAGTCAATTACGTCAATCATGTCACCTGTTCTTACTGAGCTCAGATCCTACCTCAAGATCCTTCTCCATCACTCCCCCGGAAGACTCTACCAATTAAGCCTAATTGGCTTTTGAATGAATGAAAGTTATTTACCAATCGCAGATCAAGTTCAGTGTACCAAAGCCCTCGTTCTACCAAGACCGGGGCTGACCCCAGACATGTGAGGTCGCTAGCACCGATTCTCAAAATCCCCCCAACACAGCCCTGGCTCTCCTGCCCCCCAGTACACCTCACCTATGACCCCTAGGTGTGTCACATCTACATAAAGCAGCCTGCCTCCCCCTCCCCCCCCGCCAATGCATCACGGCGCACGGGGAGGTATCCCATCTCTATACCCGAAACAACTGAACAGAAATGCAAGTCTCTCCTGAGCTGTCTCAGGAGCTGTCCAAGGAGAGTTCATCCAGAATGCACAGCAAAGCATCTGAATAGTCTCTTTCTCTTTCTCAGTTCCTCACAGGCATGGAAGCTGTTTCTGTTACTGTCCTCACCCTCCTAGCTCAAAAATTGTCCTCTCACACTATAAAACTCCTTGAGGAAAACATAGGTGGAACACTTGATGATATACATCAAAGCAAGATCCTTTTTGACCCCACCTCTTAGAATAATGGAAATAAAATCAAGAATAAACAAATGGGACCTCATGAAACTTAAGAGCCCATAAACAAGACAAGACAACCCTCAGAATAGGAGAAAATACTTGCCAACGAAGCAACAGACAAAGGATTAATCTCCAAAATATACAAGCAGCTCATGCAGCTTAATCCCAAAAAAGCAAATAGCCCAATCCACAAATGGGTGGAAGACCTAAATAGACATTTCTCCAAAGAAGACATGCAGATGGCCAACAAACACATGAAAAGATGCTCAACATCACTAATCATTAGAGAAATTCAAGTCAAAGCCACAATGAGGTATCACCTCACACTAGTCAGAATGGTCATCATCACAAAATCTAGAAACAACAAATGTTGGAGAGGGTATGGAGAAAAGGGAATTCTCCTACATAGTTGGTGGGACTGTAAGTTGGTACAGCCACTATGGAAAACAGTTTGGAGGTTCCTTAAAAAACCAAAAGTGGAACTACCATATGACACAGTAATCCCACTACTGGGAATATACCCAGAGAAAACCATAATCCAAAAAGAAACACATACCATAATGTTCATTGCAGCACTATTTCCAATAGCCAGGACTTGGAAGCAACCTAAATGCCCATCAACAGATGAATGGATAAAGAAGATGTGGCACATATACACAATGGAATATTACTCAGCCATAAAAAGGAATGAAATGGAGTTATATGTAATGAGGTGGATAGACCTAGAGTCTGTCATACAGAGTGAAGTAAGCCAGAAAGAGAAAAACAAATACCGTATACTAACTCATATATACAGAATCTAAAAAAAAAAAAGAAAAAAATGGTACTGATGAACACAGTGACAAGACGAGAATAAGGATGCAGAGAATGGACTGGGGGACACGAGTTGGGGGGGGCGGGGGCTGAAGGGGAAGCTGGGACGAAGTGAGAGAGTAGCATAGACATATATATACTACCAACTGTAAAATAGATAGCCAGTCGGAAGTTGCTGTATAACAAAAGGAGATCAACATGATGATGGATAATGCCTTAGAGGGGCGGGACGGGGAGGGTGGGGGGGGGAGTCAAGGGAGGGAGGGAATATGGGGATATGTGTATAAATACAGCTGATTGACTTTGGTGTACCTCAAAAACTGGTACAAGAGTGTAAAGCAATTATATTCCAATAAAAAAAAAATTGTCCTCTCACTGGCCCCCTGCCTCTGGCCATCCCTTGTCCTTGTACCTTCTAGACATCTCCTACTCCTTCCATCAGTCATTTTATGCCTTTTTCAATGCAAATAAATCCAGCCCCTCAATTTTCCCACTTACCCATTACCATGATTCTGTACAAAGAAGCCCAGGGCCTGATATGACAGTCAGCATCCTACTCGTGGTCAGGGGACAGGGAAAAACGTGAATACGGAAATGGTAATATTTATTTCTTTTCTATATATTATTATGTAAGATTCAGGGATCTCAGGAAGTCACTAACTCTGCACATTCCTTTTTCCTTGCTAAAACTTCCCTTTATTTAAGAGAGGACATGAATATTTTAGTTTGATGCCCACACAATTCCCTTACTCCCTCCTCTGGTCCAGCCTTGTGCTGGGGCTGCAGACACAGAGGTGAATAGAGCAGGACCATGGCTCTGGGAGCAAACAGACTGCCTGGGGACTGGCAAGCCCAGGGCTGGGTTCACGGCCAGGGGTCGCGGCCAGGGGATGGCCTGCATTGCTCCAGCAAGGCCTCCTTGCCTCTGGGACAGGCCAAGAGGGCACTAATGGGTGTGGATCCCCCAGGGCAGTGTGAGGAAGGAGGTCTGATCAGCCCTTCAAGGCAGGACTATTTGCCATCTTTCCCTTCCTTTGGTCATTTGGCAGCAACGTTAACTGAGCATATACTGTGTACCAGGCATCTGCCAGGTGCTGGGGACACACGGCGCTGCTGGTCTTGAGAGGCTCATGTCCACTTCAGTTAAGTAGATATCATCTGCTCTCCCAAACTCACCAAGCTGGACCCGAGCAGAGACTGAGCTGCGTTGTTAAGTGATCAGGAAGGCAGGTCACTTTGGAGGCAGTGACTTGATTGGCAGAGCAAATCAGGGGTTTCCTGAGAGCACAGCCATCTGCCGATATCCATCATGAAGGCTCCATCCTTCTCTGTTTATTTCTCTACCCATCTCCTGGGAGGATGCCCTGAGCTGCCTCTTCTCAAAGAACCAGAGCCCGTGGCAGCTACAGCCCACAGGCTGGTCACCCAGCAGTGACCTGGCCACCGTCCCCGTGCCCTGAGCTTTGGTCCTGGGCCTGCAGCAGCCGGTGGGAGCTCTGTCTGAAGCCCTGGGCTCATCTCTGTCTTCCACAGTCAGAGGTCCCTCCAGTGGGCATCAAATAGGGGAGCCCTGCAGGGGACGAGCTCAGGGCACATAAAATGCCATCAAGATGAGCCTCGCAGATATAACACTGAGGGAAAGAAGCCAGACACAAGTGTCCCTGCTGTGTGATTCTATTTCTATAAAGACTGCAACAGGCAAAGCTGATCAATGGTGATAAAAGTCACAAGAGTGGTTACCCTGGGGCTGGGAGGCAAGAGAGGGCTTTCTGGGGTGCTGGAAAAGTTCCATATCTTTATCTGTACCGTAGCTACGTGCTTGTGTAGATATGGAAAACATAATCCTTCTGTGCTTGCGAGATTAGTGAACTTTATATAAATATTACCTCAACTGAAAAAAAAAAGCCTTTGGGGGCATCGGCAAAGAGGTCATTGTAAATATGCACAGATGAGCTCCCTGGAGTCAGCAGGTGGCCTGGCACTGCCCTGTGCCACGCTCTGCAGGGGCCCGGGACAGCATGACAGCACAGGGCTGATCCTTGCAGAGTTCAGGGACTGGCCGGGAGACAGCCACGTGCTTCTGGGAAAGGAGGCAGCTGCAGGCCAGTCCTAGAAGGGGCGTGGCGACTGGCCTGGAAGCAGGAGAGGCAGGCTTTGTGGGTGAGGGGCTGCGTGGCTGAGAGAAGTGGAGGGGCGGTGGGGGGTGGGGGGGGAGGTGTGGCATGAAGGCAAGGAGCGCGGGGAGGGAGGGCAGGGAGGGCAGGGAGAGCAGGGCCAGACCTCAGAGGAACACCTGTGAGTGCCTGGGTCTGCCCCCACTTATCTGGCCTTATTATTCAGGCCAAGACCCTCCAGGGATCTAGAGGATGATTTACTATAATCCAATTTAGAGCTGCCAGTCTTGCATACTAAGTAGATGCAGGAGCTCAGGGATAGGCCATCTCAGACCACCCAGATCACGCCCTCTGCCTTGTTTCAGCCTCTGCCTTATTTCAGGGGGCCACAGACTGGAGGGGCAGGGTGGGGGTTTCCAACAGGGCGGGCCTCAGACCTCATGTCTCCCAGCAGAGCAGCGAGAGCCTTGGCTGCTTGTTTAAGATGCAGGTTAATCCTTCCTCTGAAAGCACTGTTGTCACAACCAACAAAGAATTATTCCTTGTCTACATGTATTGTTTATTTCCTCTTTCATTAAAGCCTCACGGAACAAGAATATTCCTTCATTTCCATTTCTATTAATTGCCGTGTCTTTGAGCTGAATAATAAGGCTGGGTAATCAATAGCAATGATGGAACCACTGAACACAAACAATATCGCCTCCACCATCTCTCCCCCAGCATCCATCTGCTTTATTAAGTGGCAAACTATATTATTTAAAAAAAAAAAAAAGTGCACTCGTAGGGGAAACAAATCTACAAATAATTATTTAAAAAAATTAATCGGTGGTATAATTCAATTATGCAGCATGCAATGCAGAAAAGTTCTCTTAATTACAATGGAATTGAATAGAACATTCTTCAGCCTCAACCGTGTTATTTTTCAAGGTGAGCTGTTACTAACTCAATTCTAGGATGGCTTTCAATAGCCTCCCTCTGCAGCAGCCTTTGCAGAACTACTCAGAAGGGCGATGTCTCGGGCTGGATTCAGCTGGAGATGGATGGGGAATAAGCAGACGACTGGAGGCTGCAGGCTGGACACCCCTTGCCACCGGAACAAAGCCAGTCACCTGGGGGGAGGCAGCTTAGCGCCTCAGACCTGCCATTTGCCTCGTCGCCCCTGCCTTGCAGAGTTCCACACCTGAGACCATAGGTACTGGTAGCTGACCTTACTGATGCTTCTACCCACATCCTCCTGACCCCCATCTGAGTTCACCTGCAGCTCCATTGGACTGTTGGGTGTATGCTGATGGCTTTCTTACCTCTAGAACTTGCATCTCCCAGCTTCTCTGCCCGAGGGCTTTCCCCAGGGTCGTAATGGCTTGCTCAGCTGCTATTGGGGGCGGCCCAGGAGAGCTGATCCCCAGAGGCAACGCTCAACCGATGAGGGACTTGTGTCAATAAATACTCCAACCTCCCCACCCTTAGGTGCATGTTTGCATGATATCAGTGGCCGCCTTGGTCTGTAAGGGGCTGGGGGATTCCCATGCTCCATTCCCTGGCTGTCCTTCTTTCCGTCCCATGTCCCCTACCCCTGTACTTGAGCTTCCTGGGGTCACCCTCCCCCCCTGCCCCGATAAACCACCTCCTTCCTGTCTCAGTGGAAGCCCAGAGGTCGCATTCAGCTGCCAGGTGGTTCTCTTCCCTCTACTCCTGCTCTTTCTCTACTCCAGACCCTTGTGGGCTGAGTGTGGGCTGATGAGGTGAGCAAGACCAAGAAGGAAAGGCTGCCTGCCAGAAGTTGAGGGGAGTCCCGAGACTTCATTTGGGGCATGCCGAGGGGACACACATCCCACTGCATCCTCAGTGACCTGTGAATGGTTACGGTGCTGCCAGCTGGCTTGTTCTCCATATGCTAGGACCAGCTTGCACATTCCCTAGTGTTCCTGTGCCTATGGAGCTACACTGGGTGGGGAAGAGAGAGGTACATTCTTTGTTCTCTGGGTGGAATAGGAAAGGCAGGTCTCTGGTTTGTATCCAGGTTCTTTAACCAACCCATGTTACATCCCAGGCAGCCGAGCATCCCTTGTCTCTTGTCTCTAGTCCTCCGGTGCTGGCCGCTGCCTCAGCATCTTTGCTGATGTGTCCCCCTGCTCACATCCTCCCGTGGACTCTCCAACTCCTACCCTTCAAGAATGCCAGCGCATATCATCCAGGAAGCTCCCCTCCAATGGTCACAGCCACCCTGACCTCGATCTTTCTACAATTATCTGCACCACTTCCTGTGCACTCACTGCAGCTTGCGTGCTGTTCTGCCGTGCCCCCTGCTGGGGGTGAGTGCCAAGCGGGTAGAATCTGAGCACAGAAGTGTGAACTGCTGGGGACACACAGGGAGAGCTCAGACCTGCTGGGAGATCCATGGGCCATCATGGACATGAGTCAGATACCTCCTAAGGGGGCTCCTGAGAAGCAGACCCCGAGATGCAGGTTCTCGTGTAAGTTATTCATTAAGATGTCCTCCCAGGGGAGACCTATAAGGAAATAGGGTTGGCCAGACAGGGAAGGGAAGAAGTCAGGTGAGGATGCAATTTCAGGCAGAGTCCCATGGAGGGTGGCTTCACCCGGATCCTGCAGGGGTCTCTGGAGTGTAAGATACAGCTCAGAGTTGTCCTGACCTGAGGCAAGGGGGCTGGACTTTCACACCTCACTAGATAGTCACTGGTTCAGGGCACCCTGGGGGGAGATGCAAGCACCTCCATCTCTCTACCAACAGGCAAAGCACTCCCGGGACCCCAGAGGCAGCGCTCCAAAGAAGATATTCAGCGGCTGGCCACCCAGAGCGAAAGCCAAGGGAGGCCCCTGCGGCTCATGCTGGCTACCTGGGCACATGAGCCTCACACTCTACACACGTTGTTGCCTCATAAAGGCAAGTGTCTGAAACTTGCCCAGTTCCCAGCCTGAATTCTGAGCCCCAGCTCATCTTACCCCCTGTTCTGCGATCCATGCCCGTCCGTTGCCCTGTGACTCCCGACAGCTTTTCCTCGCTCCTCCCACCTGAGGAAACCGCTGGCTCACACGGAGCTCTGACTTGCCTCCTTAGAGACGAGCACGCTCCCCACCCCCTCCCGGAATCAGCTCCTTCCAGCAGCCCTGAGAACTGTCCACGCGGCGTCCCATCCCAGGACCTGGTGCAGACACGCCTGCCGGGTCTGCCCTGTCTCAGCATGCTGGCCGTCCCGGTGTTTCAGGACACGTGAACACAACAGTCTGCCCTTCTGTCCTGTTACTGTGTGAAGAGGAGGCCCATGCTTGGAAGTTTTACAAAGTAAGTAAGCCCTCATAGGGTCAGTTTACATGCGTGCTTACTATCCAGACGGGTTGACGGGACAGAGTTGGGGTCGCATCAGGTAGACTCTGGGGAGCTGTCCCAGCCTCCCTGACAAGCAGCTGAGCCTGTGCCTAACTTGTCCTCAGTCAGAGCTTTCATTGCTCAGGAGAAGCAGAGCCAAAGCCCCCATCCCCTGACGGTCCTTATCTGGGAAGAGAGCCTTGCATTCACCTGCATGGCCTCTTCTTGGCGCATGTACGGTTTGTGCTCTGACCCGCCCACGAGGGGCCTGTGGGAGGGCCCCAAAGGCCACGGAGCCCCATGTGTTCAGCTCAATGTCAACGAGCAAGTGCTGGGAGGACAGAGGTCCCCGAGGTGAAGTGTGCAGACTTCTGCTGGCGCTGACCCTGGAGGTGGGCGGGCCTGCACGGCAACCTTCGCTCAACACCTGTCACCTGAGCTCGCCGCCGGCTGCATGTCCATGGCATTGTGAGTTCAACCAGCAGACATCCTTTGAGGCTTTTTGAGCTGCTCCAGCCCTGCCTCCTTTAGGAATTAATCCAGATCCCCGCCTCCCAAAAGTCACAGGCGCTGACAGGGAGTGAGTGAGGTGGCTATATATCATACCTACAAAACACCTTCGTAATCAAAAGTATGAAAAAAAATGTATATATATGTACAACTGAATCACTCTGCTGTGTAGCAGAAACTAACACAACATTGTAAATCAATGATATTTCCATAAAAAAAAATTAAAAAAACCACCTTCCTACAACTAAACAGCATTTCAACGTTTGGTCAGGGCCAGCGCTCCATGACTCCACCACCAGCAGTCAGTAGAGGGGCGGGCTATCCTGAGGGACTGCTTCTGGGGCCGGCCTGGCCGGGGGTGCAGGGAAGCCAAGGGTGAGCATCAGTTGGGACCCGACGTCACACCAGGCCTGGGGCTCTGACACGATGGCGTGCACAGATCTTTCTCCTCTGCATCTTGATACTGTTAGCTGTATAATGTTTATACATTTATAAAAATATGAACCATTTTCTATGTGACATGGGAAAAATATGAATTTGGGAATCACCCTGAGGCCGCGTATACCGGTGAGGCTTCAGTTTCCTCAGCCGTAACGTTGCTGTGAAGGCTAGTGGAATGAACACGAGTACAGTATCTTGCAGCATCATGGGTGATCGATATTTTTAAGGAAAAGAGGGAAGTGAGTATATTTTCGAACCAGCAGGAATTCAGAGATGGGGAATCCGATTTCAAAGGCACATTGTTGAGGAAGTTTGCCCTCAAAAGGTAAGCTCAATTCCTTCATCTCGGGTGCTTTCTGTCTTCCCCTGAATATGTCACACATGACACGGGAGTGAGAGAGGTAAGGGGAAAATGGCGGTGGGGGTCTGAACCCCAAAAGAACTGGTTCCATGTGTGTAAGAGCTTTTCCTTCAAGGTTTTAAAATGAACCAAGACTGAAAGGAAGGCTGCCAATCACAATCTTCCTTAAACATGCTATGATTGTCCCATCTGGAGAGCAACACAATGAAATGCAAAATACTGAATATTACATTTTAAATAGTCGTTCCAATTATAATAATCACATTAATTGGCTACTGTGTTTCGGACACTGTGCACACCCCTTCCCATAAAAGATCTTATTTCTTTTCACACACCCTGTAAGATCTTAATTGCTGACTTTATACATGTCTTGCACATATTGATTAAATTGTCACTCCGCGTCTCATATCGGAGGGGAAGGAACCGAAGCCAGCAACATTAAACAACTTTCCCAAGATCTCTCAGCTAGACTCAGAGGAGCTGAGACGTGACTCTAGGTTTAACATGTTCAAAAACCTCTTAAGTTTTCCTTTCCCACATCACTCCACAGGATTTTATGGATCGCGGTATGAGCCAACAGGGTAGCTGCTTTAAACACCGTGCTATTATCATGACGAGCAGGAAAAGAAGGCTGGAGAATGCAGAGCTGGTCTCTGTCTGTACTTTTATTCTAGAAGCTGGATATTCACTGGTTTGAGTAAACACATTTCTTCTCAGCTGGGAACCCACACATTTGTGTGTCTGCATTACACCAACACACTTAGTTTGAATTTCACAAGCTTTTCTTCTTTGGAAACTAGTCAGGCCTTGCGAGCAGCTTCATGTACTATTAAATGGGCAGATCTTTAGATGAAGTCAACACTCAGCCTGCAGAGGAGGTGAGCAGACAGAAGCACCCCAGATAACCTGCCATGGGCCCTTTCCTGCCTGGACTTCGCTGGCATTTGGGTTTCTGCTGTCTGGGTGTCTGGGGCCCTGATGAGCAGAGGTGACCTCCGGGAGATTCGGGGATAAAGGATTACAGAATGCAATGGCGCTCTAAATCCATATGACTGGGGGCAATGATGCACCAGGCCATCAGCTGTTTGGTGAGCCAGGACAAAGTGATTACGCTGCTCCCCGGGAAGGAAATCACCCAGAGAGGCTGGCAAAGAATTATCTGGCATGAGGAGGTTAGGGAGTAATTTCTCGTAAATTATGACTTTGTTGCAAGGGTGCTAAATTGTTTCCATGCTAGGATGAGAGGTCAAAGGCAGACGCCTTACTGGGTCTGTCCAAGAGGAATGATGTCGGGGGAAGGAGCTGCAAGCCCTCCCTTGGGACCTCTCTGGACCGCACGTTCCAGAATTCTGCTATCGGAGCCAGGTGATGATGCATGTGGTTGCCAAGTAAAGTGAAGCTCCAACCATTCTGCGGGCCGTAATGAAATCATCTGGAAGTGCTGTGTCCCTGCAGCACTTGCCACCTCCTAGACCAGGGTTTCTAATCGCAGATCCACAGACCCACGAGGTGGACAAGGTGGATCCCTGCACCCTAGCACCCTGCCCCTCCTGCACCCATATAACCTGGCCTCGCAAGAGAAGATCCTGTTCTTTACGGTCCAATGTATGAATCGTTCGGGCGGGGACACTGGGGTTGACATGGAACTGACAGCGGATCACACACATTCTTCTGTTCTCCGATTTCGAATTCCATCCTCACAACCAGACTGCAGGTGCATCCTAAGCAAGGACCTTGTTTCATTTTGTCACAAGGGTGGCTGACACAGAAAGTGGGTGACTGCCATCTTCCGTTTAGCCTCCTCCCTCCTGTGAGCACCCCCAGGCAGGGTGGAGCCAGGTGCCCCTGGGCGTGAGTCCAGCTCCGGCACAAACTCTCACTCTTGACCTCCCTGAGTCTCCATCTCCTCCCCTGTGTCAGGAGGTCCCAAGTACTGCAGGTGAGTGAGCGAGGCAATGAACGAACAGTGCCTAGTAGAGACCACGTGGTTGTCCTCTCAGTAAATGGGAACCATCAATCCTCACTCACGAGGACATCTAAGCAGTCCCAGTATTTACTCTTCTCCAATTTCCTTGGCTTGTTCATCTGTGAAGATGGGCTTAATAACGTGCACCTCATATGTTGGCTCTGAGGCTTAATCGTGCCCCTGTCTGTAAAGATGGGGGCCCAGTAAGGAGCATTTGCTCGAGAAACCATCCTGCATTTCCTCCCCTTTGCTTTCCATCTTTCCATCTTCACCACTGTAAAGTCATCATATCCTCACAAAACTGCTCTGATATGTGTACAATTATTATTATCACCATTTTACAAGTGAGGAAACAGAGAGGTTAATTAACTTTTCTGAGATCACACAGCTACTGAATGATGGGGCTGGGATTTGAACTCAGGAGTAAGCCCCCTCTCTTAATACAACCCCAAGTTCCTATGGGGCCAGAGGCACCTGGAGACTCAGGTCAGGAGCTTCATGTCACCCGGCCCCAATTTCTTACAACACTTGGTTTGATTCCCCAGTGGTAATAGAATTGTGCTATGCACAGAATTGAACTCACTAATAATGAAAGCTTTTCCTTCCAGAAGGGTCCACTGTTTAATTACCTCCATGTCTGTGAACGAAGTGCAGGCAAGAGTGTCGATCATTAGATTCCTGTTAATTAATATGGAATTTAATCTTCTTTGATTGCAAACATTGATTGTTGCTGATCTTTCAGCCATCCCTGCCGGCGGGTCTGTATCTGAGCTCCAAAACACTCAGGCACCATGGTGCCAGGAGAAAGGTGAAATGAAACATTAAGCTGGGTTTATGGTCAATTTAATTAATGCAAATTTGCAGCTCGGTTCATTTGTCCCAATAATGCTTTCCAATCAAGCTATTGGGAACCAACGCTTCTTGACTGTTTATTTTCTGTGTCCTCTTAAAAAATCCTTTCTGCAAAAAACTAAGCAAGGGAGGGCCTAAAGGACACTGTTAAATTGTATGCAGTTCTACGACTCCATAGAAAACCTGCCTCTTGACTAAAACTCTGCAAACAAGGATAAGAGTCTCTCAGCAAGGAGAGCCTGTGAATTGGCAGGACTGATGGTGGAAGGTAGGTGTGAGTGTGAAGGAGAGATGGGGAGGGGAGGGAGGGAAAGAGAGAGAAGAAGAGAGAAGGAAGAAGAGGTAGTGAATATATCCACTAGCAGATTTATTAAAGATCTCCCTGGTCTGTTAATCAATAGGCAGACCTCTACTGAATAATAATATTTAACATCTGTGTAGATTCTTCCAGGGCCGAGGGCACCAGAACACACACTAACATACCCAACAATCAAGGTAGGTTTATTATTATTATGGTTTCCATCCTGCACATATAGACAATGAGACTCTGAGAGCTCAAGAGGGCTGTTTAAGGTTTCACAACATCAAAGTCAAGACACGGGCTGTGTGCTTCTAGCCCATTGCCATCAGGGTGCTGTGTACAGTTGTGCGGGTCACACACTGCACAAGGATGCCTGGGCACTCCCATGCTTCACAGGTTAAGTCAACACCATGGCTGGGTGTGGACTCAGCCAGAAGAATGGGACTCTTGCTGATTTTCACGATGACGCTTCTGCTTGCCAAGCCACATGCCTGTGGGTGGCATCTCTCCAGAAGAGGTACCATTCTCTGATGTGCCCCAGTGCCTCACGGAGCAGCTAGCGCAGCCTGCCCACCCCCTTGCCCATCAGATCTGTCCCAGCACCCGTAACACTACCATGTGCATATATTTCTCTACATGCCTTCCCTGAACTACGTAAGGGGTAGAACTGAGCTTTGCTCGCCTCTGTGGCCCCAGTGCCCAGCATGGGGTTGCTCCACCCCATGTATTAAAGGTTGGTTAAAGGGCTGAAGGAATAAATGCATGAAAGCATATCCAGCACCCCTTTCACTGCATATTCCTCGCCCAGCACTCTGCTGGGTGAGCCCCCTTCCTCTGAAGACCCAGAGCCCCCAGTGGCTCCCCATTGGGTCACAGGTCATTGTACTCTTACTAGACAGTCAGCTACGTGAGGGCAGCCACAGAGCATGCCGGGGAGCCTTTTCACCACCGAGCTCAAAGCTTGGCATCTCATAGTATTTCCTTCCCCATTCCTCTGCCTGCAATTCATTCCTTGTTTTTATGCAGTCTGTTTCTCAAGGACAAATGACACACGCATGTGACAGGAGCTAATGGATGTCAATGTGGATGTAATTTCATTTCACAGAATCAATCAGAGTCCAAGAAGAGCTACCCCTTCCAGGAATCCAGTCTTCTGTGCTGTTCTTCTGAAGCTTTTATTCACACTATTCTGTCCCTACGCTGGGACTTCAGAGCCAAACCAAAATTCTGCTGCCTACAAATCCGTGCAATGTGAAGTTGAGGTATCAAAAAGATGGCAAAGCCCTTCCTCAGGCCAGCTGAACTGGAAATCACGGAGATTTTCTCTTGTACATTCAAAGGCTTACCTGTCCACTGGCAGACCACCTGGACTTCTGCCTGAAGGCAGCAGCACAATGATTTTAAGCAGCTTGAACCTCGAGAATGTAGGTATGCTCCTGTCTAACAGAGGATGTGTCTGCACACCTTCAGCTTCTTTAGGTAATTGCTCTTGCTTGAGTCTTTCTGTTTCCACAAGGTTCAGCTTTTCTCCCTGATCTACAGTGCTCCCTCAATACCCATAGTGTTTCGTCTTGCTCTGAAATCCAGAAATATGCAGTAGACCTGGGGATTGGAACCTGTGGATGGAGATACTTAGGCCAGGGCAGAGACATCAGAGAACACTTACAGAGGGGCAACGTGGAGCTGGGTTTCTTCCAAATCTCATTTATCTAGATTTGCTCCTTAGGATGCATTCTCTTCATCCTCCTTGTTAAAGAAGGATCTGAGGCTTCTAGAGAGTGATAGATGCTCAGAAGAGCCTTGGCGGCTTGAAAGGGGGACCCAAGTGTTGTAACAGACAGGAAGATACACAATCTCCCCCAGTGACACACTCAACTTGATGCCCTGGGAGGAACCTGGTCCATCTTCCATCCTCCTAGGATTTCCCAGTATAGTTGGTTTCCAAATGTTGCAGCTCTACTCCAAGAAGGCAAAACATGGGTCTCACGTGTCCCAATTCTCTCCACCTGCACTCATGGTAGATATCGCTAATTGATCGCGATACTGTTCCCTACTGAGCCAGTTTCAGCCTTGGAATTCTTTCCAACACAGTGTTCCAGACAATCAGAGTTGGCACACAAAAAGCCACAGTTCTCCTCACGCTCTCCATAGAGCTAAAGACAAGTCATTGGTTCACATCCACAGCCAAGAGGGACAACCAGTGGACCTACGAGTTGGGTCTATTTAAGCTTACTGTGAAGGATGATCACTTGTTAGACTAATCAAATACCATATGGTGACCATCAGCTCCACACTACATTGTCAGAGCTTTAGTGCCTGGTCCAAACAAGATGGATGAAATGAAAATTTAGCAGTGGAAATCCAGACACATTTTCATTTATTCAGCCTCTACTCAAGGCAGAACAACCTACTTAAATCAAATGATGGGTTTAAGCAATCAATATGTAAACAGAATACCAATAGATACATCTTCAAATTGTTCTTGAGTAGCTGAGAATAGGAATTGCTCTTTAGGCATGCACACGTGTGGGCGAAGCCAGGCATTTCTTACACTTAAAGCAGAAGAAAGTTGGAAGACGCTCTCTTAGTTTTATAAGAACATCAAAAGTACTTTACATAAATGCACTCCATACTTTTTCAAGTTTGCTGTGGTTGTTTTGGATCTCTCTGTTGGGTGTGATTTCCAGTGTTAGTTGCTTTTCTCTCTTCTACCCATTTACACTTTTATTCGTTTTATTCATCTATAAGATGGAGAATTTAGGAGCATCTACTCAGGGAACCATATCTTCTCTGCGTTCCCTCTGAAGATTGGAAAAATTAAAGGACAAAGGGATCGGGGGGTCAGCAAACCAACACTGAGTGCAGAGAGAAGGACCCGTTGGTAGAATGATGGATGAAGTCCCCCTCAGCAATCCAGCACCCCTCTTTCTGGCATTAGGCTATTGAAGGGCATCAGATGAGGTACTGGAAGATTTGTTAAGAACACCCATGAGTCAAGTGGATCCGCCATAGCAGGCTGAGCAGAGGCAATGCAGTATTACTGTATCCGCTATGCCACCTAGCAAGGAGCCCAAGAACCCTAGAGCTTAGTTTGTTCCATGCGGAAGTGCTTTCTGAATGTATTGCTATGGTTCACAGGAGGGAAAACTCAGAGTAGCGCTGGTGCCGCTATCTGCCTCATTGTCCTGGGCCTCTAGCCCTGACCATCTCTTTGATGTGTATCATTCTTGCTGGCTGACACACTTCCCTCTTCAGGAGCTCTGTGTGGGAGTGGGAAGAATGAAGAAAATCGAGCCCTTACCTAAGAAAACTCAAAGCACCGATGCTTTTCCTTTTCTTCCAGATAAAACTGGCTTTTATTTCATATCGGCAGCAGGAGAATCACTCTTAAAAGTCAATGCTGAGGGAAAGTGCATTCAAACTGCACTTAATCACACTCAGTGGGCACAGGCTAGCCTGAGTCCTTGCCTTTTCTTGACTAAAGCTTGTTTTCTTGCAGGCTGGCCTCAAGGAGCCTCGGGTGGCCCACGTACAGCTGTGGTTTAGAACTTGACCCCCATGGAGACTGTGCAGTGCCCCAGAGTCTCTGAACCCCCTCTGCTCTGTTGAAAAGCTGTTAGTCCACAGTTTCTCTCTCCTACTGCTGTCTAAGCCTCTGGAGGTGACACTGGCCTAGGGCTCCCTCAGCCCCTGTGAGCACCCCCAGCAGGGAGCACCTTTAACCTGGACCTGTTTTTGTTTCCACATCCATCCCCTAACCAGGAAGGGAAGTGCAGAATTGTGGTTGAGGGCCTGAGTGTCTGTAGCTTCACTGTTTGGACCCAATTCTTGGCTCTGCCACGTGCTGTGTAAATTCAGGCAAGGTGCCTGACCTCAGGTGCCTCCTTTACAAAGTGACAATAATAACAGTACCTCCTCATAGACTCATCGTGGAGATTAAATGGACTACGATGGTGATGTACTACATGACAGCCAGCACACGCCCCCAGTACTCTGTAAGTGCTGGGGGTGGAAAGGTAGGGATCACAGACAATCAGCTTCTCGGGCGCAGGGCCCTGTCTAAGTCACCTCTGTAATCCTAGCATGTAGTCTGACACAGAGAAGGCCCTCAGCAAAGGTCTGCATGTGGAAGCAGGCCTGTATGCTTCCATCTCCCCCACTGGCCTAGTTCCTCATTAATAGGCCTTGTTCAATGAGAACCACCAGTTTTTCAGTTGCCCTAAAAATCCCTGATCAGGCCTCACTTTCTTCTCTCTGTCTGATGCTCCTGGGGTGCTTCCCTAACAGGCTAGAGATGGTCTCTTGCTGGCAGGTCAGAGGAAGGCAGTGCAAGGGAACCATCCTCAAAGGAAATCGTCACCAACTGTAGTTGATTCTTGTGACTGGCAGTATAGTTATAATAAATAAAGTCACCACAAACACTGAATTCGTGAATACTGAATCATTGTCCTTCGAGGGAAATACAGGATTAGGTTCCTGAGGTCCTCTGGTCATAACATTTTCATCAACTGATAAACATGTAAACTTGTTTTAGACCAGTTTCTATTTAAAGACACCGTACTTAATATATAACATTGATTCATTAACATTGAACTCATGGCCAACAGCAGCAGAACGCACACCTGAACAAAGCTCATCTGACACAAGTATTTTCTCCATAAGGCACATCACCACCAACTTGTGCTTAGGGACACTAGAGAGCATTTCAACGCTATGCTTGGAGGCCATTTTAAACAGCAAAATCACCAACAAAAAGCACAAACATGCAAAAAACACAGCACTCAATCGACCATGAAAAGGACACTTGTTAACAATGAGCTGAAACACAGAGGCAGAGGATCGCCTTGCTCCACCTCAGCTGGGAACTGCTGCATTAGGCGACTCAAATTTTTGCCACTTTGCACATACACACAGATGACCGTGAAGGCATTGTGAGTATTGATATTGGGATTGCAAACAATTTTCAGCAAGTAGGTGAACTTGAAAATATGCAATCCGCAAAAGATGAGGATGCATTGTGTATGATCGTGAAATATATAAAGAACATACTCAGTGTGGCATTTGTAACAAGTGCCTGTAAACTGCAGCTTCGAATGTTCTCAGACTATCAAGTTCAGCTTTAAATTTTCCTTCGGGGATGTTTTTCCTTCTTGAAACCATCAATGAATAGTTAATCTGAATGTTTCATTGTTTGAATAAGGGACAGAAAGATGTGTCTTTATTCTTCTCAAAGGCCACCCTCATCACTCACATACTGAGTCTGATCACCATTTGCCTTCATCCCAGGCATCAGCCCCTCTTGCTGCCACACTGTACATTTTTCATAATCTGCTAGATCATTTTCAAACACATACACATACACACACATTTTTCATACTTTGTTGGATCATTTCCAACTGCAAATAATCATGCACAGAAACACAGTCTATATAAACACAATTATCCTGCAAAGTGTTTACTATAATCTCCATTTTCTAAATTAAGAAACCAAGCCTCAGAGAGGTTAAGACACTTATTGAGGTCACACAGCTAATCGGGCAGAACAGGGCAACTCTAAACTCTATAATTTTTATAGTGTTATCCTAATCAGCTTGGGTGTATGGTTGACCTTGAGATGACTCCCAACATCAATGATAAGTAGCAGAGCAAGCTCTAAAGACATTCCGATGGCTAAGATAAGCTATAAAAGATACATGGAGCTAATGTACAGTTACCAAAGGGACTGACCCAAATGTGAGTCAGTAGTATGACACAGACATCACATTTACTGCCAAGGACACGTCCATGTGTGGCTTAGTGCCTCCCTACATAAACAGTCATGATGTTATAGGTATATCATGATTTTCATCAATGAGAAAGCCGATATTGTGATCTGGTTTTGAAAATAAAGATAATTATACACAAGACACTTCTCTTTTTTTATTAGTTTTTAAAATTTTAATTTTATTTATTTATTTTTATTGAAGTATATTTGATTCACAATGTCGTGCCAGTCTCTGCTGTACAGCAAAGTGACTCGGTTATACGTATATAGACATTCTTTTTTTTTTAAATATTCTTTTCCATTATGGTCTATCACAGGATATTGACTATAGTTCCCTGTGCTATACGGTAGGACCTTATGTAAACTGTTACATACAGGATGGGTAAACAACAGAAGACCCTTCTTAAGCACTTGTCCTCAGACAGCTTCCGGTAATCACATGGCAAATGTCAGAAGAATGGAAATTTCCAATATTTTGTTAAAACCCAAAGAGGTCTTGCACCCCATAGAAAACTCAAAGCTTAAAGTTATTAAGATGGAAGTTTCCACAAAAGACATTAAAGGAAAAACTAAAAAGATGAATAGGAAGGAAGTAATGGAATTTAACCATAAGTAGAAAAGTTCATCCTCGCCTCAGGTTTGAAAAGAATGCATATGACAGCAGCCAATGGGAAATGACAGATCTCCCATCAGAAACATGATTTTTCATTCTCACTGTGGTGCATTCACAGCTTTTCCAAGGATTTGACTAAAGAGAGCCAGAAGAGAAAAGGAAAAGACAAATGAATTGGAAATGACCTCATCCTATTATCTATGGCCACATGGAGGAAATAATGACTTCCCAAAGCAGGGCCATGGATTAGCTGTCAAATAAAAAACCTATGTATAAATACTTGACCTAAGCAGAAAGCATTAAAGTAATTCCAGCTACATACGTTTGTGAGGAAGTCACTTCCCTGGGTGAAATTAGCAAGTGGGTAGATAGAGGCCTCCACACTGGGCTTTCTTTTCCTAATCTCAAGGTCTGTTTAAATAATTTTACTAAAGGGAGCCTAACACAATCAAAGGAGGCTGAAAAGCTATGAACATGTGTAAAAGAGGAAATTAAAAATGTGATTAAGCACTGGGGAAAGTGCTCAATCAATAATGAAAGAATAACAAATTAAAAGATGAGATCATTTTGCAACAAACATAGGAAAAATTTATATAATAATAGTGCCAGCAGAATCTATGAAAGGGAGAACACCTGGATACTGTTAGTGGGAAAATAAAATGACAAATCTGAACAGAATACATGTGGAGAGTCTTAGAAATGTTTATATCCTTTGACCTAGCAATTTGTCTGTTGGGATTTCATTTTAAGGAAAGAATCTGAAATGGAGAGCGATATTTCGGCACAAAAGTGATGACTGTAATACTTTTTAAAATATTTATATTTCTATCTGCAAAGATTTGGAAACAACCTACATGCCCAACAGCGGGAAAATTGTTAATTAAATTGTGACACATGTATATGTCAGAACAGTTTGCAGCCATTTAAAAACACATTTTCAGGACATTTTTAATGTCATGGGAATATTTAATATACAGAAAAATAATCCTGTACATAGAATGTGATCTCACAGCAAACACACACACATGCGAGCACGTGCACCTGTGTGAGCACACACACACACACACACACACACACACACTGCCACACACAGAACACTGAGAAGAAATAGTCTGGAATACCAACAGTGTTTGCCACCCCTTGCCAGTGAGACTACCAGCGATTTTAATTTTCTTCTTTATAAACAACTGAGCAATTACGAATTTAAAACACAAGATGATACTCTCATGACACTTATGATCTATAGTAAATCTTTTCCATCCTTTCTCCAAGTAATATAAGACCTTCCTCATTACACAGGCAGACTGGGTTACTGTTGATTATGTCTTGTTCACTGGATCGTGCTTTTTCTACTTACTACCTAAACACTTTCTCTTATTAAATCATTTTAATCTCCTACGTGATCCCCAGAGACTTTTCCACTTGCAGCAGGCCCCAAAGACTATTTACGAAGCATACGCTCAATTCTTCTACAGCCTTTGCTTAGTTTGAAGCATGTTTGCTTTCAAAGTTTGAAACTGATCCTCTACACTCTTCTTCAACAGTTCCAGTGAGCACCGAACTCAGTTTCATGAATATGGTCATTTATTAAGCACCTACTATATTCTTTTCTACACTACACATACTGCTCTCGAAAACTTCCAGTGTTAAGCCTGTCACCCCATCCACACCTGGGAGTGTGATGTCCAGCTTCCACCACGTAGCATGGAATTAGGCAAAGAGTAAACACATGCCTGGTGTGTGCTTGCTTGGAAAGACATTCACTTCTCACATCAGAATGCAAATTAAAAATAAACAGTGGTTGTGGAGCACTCCTAACCACTTCTGAGCGCTGCCCAATTCCAATGTTTGCCCAAATAAACTCCTGAAAATTAAAAAAAAAAAAAAAAATAAACAGTGCATCACAAATGTCATGCAATGGCTCTGATGATATTTTAGTTAATGATGTTTCTTTGCCTATCTTTCTGTTGGACTGAATCAAACAGAAGTCTCAAACAATCACAAAATTTTCACCTGAGGACAGCCAAATTCAAAAGGGAAGTACTGCAAAGCCTTGAGAAACACTCCTTTCCTTGAATATCAGGTCCAGCATATGTTCTTCTAGGATGTAAAGCAGGGAAGACATAGAATGGAAATACCAACCCAAAACTCACTGTGAAGGATGCCAATGCAAATGGCCACTTCTGTGCTCCTGCTTGGGGCCAGCAGAGTGATGGCACTTTCCCATTTCATGTCACTCAATCTGTACAAATAACTCAGTGAGATCGATGTGATGATACTCTTCTTACAGAGCTCAGAGAGGTGAGGTGTCAGACTTCCACTCACGTGTTGCAACAAGTTGCAACTATTCAATACATATTTTTCTTTAGGAATTAGTCTGATAGTGAATTTAAAACACAGCATTTTTTAAAAATTATAGTTGATTTACAATGTGTTAATTACTGTTGTACGGCAGTGATTAAATTATACATATATACTATTTTTAAAATATTCTTTTCCATTACGGTTTATCATAAGATATTGAATATAGTTCTCTGTGCTACACAGTAGGACTTTGTTATCTATCCATTCTATATACAAAAGCTTACATCTGCTAAGCCCAACCTCCTACAACACCCCTCCCCCAACCCCCTCCCTCTTGGCAACCACCAATCTGTTCTCTACGTCTGAAAACACAGCATTCTTAAGGTTGCTTTTTGGAGAAGTGTGGCTCAAGATGATGTGTAAGGTCCACCTTCATCAAAAGGGCGGATAGCCATCTGCATTTTGAAAGGAGAGTCCCAGCGCCCAGGAGAGGACTGAGGAAAAGAGGCTGTTGTGGATATTTTCGGGGAAAGGTCTCTCTTGTCTTTAGCTGTCATACCCAGGGCTAACTTTGATGTAGAAAAAGCTTTGTCATTGCACATGACTCATATCAGCAAAATGTGGGGAAAGGGAATATTTGGGTTGGCAGAGATCTGAGTTGAATACACAGAAGTCAGCTTTCCAGATTCAGAATTTAAGGACCTTAAGTTTCCAAATGTCCTAAGTTATTTGGAGCCAATAATTCCTGTTCTTCAAGTGTGTGCTGGAGTTGAAAGAACAGGAGTCAGAACTTTGATTGTGTGGGCAGTTTCTGAGAACCAATAGGCACGGGGCCATGTGCGCTGAATATTTCTATGCCTCAGTTTTCTCACGATAAGCTAGAGATGATGGTCTCTGCTCTGCCTCATTTATAAGAACAACATTAGGACCACATGGGACATATCTGAAGGCTTCTCATAAACTCAAAAAAATCGCTACGTTCTTCAGCTATTTTAAATCACATCCTTTGCAATTTTATGAAGGACATGGATATGCTTCCCATAAAAATGAACCCACCTATACAAAAGCTGTACCCACAATTATTTCAGACAGTTCATGGAATTTCTGAAGCCACGATGAGTCCTAGATTGAGAAGCTCTCTTGTAAATTAGTTACGAGAAACTCTCATAAAATTCCTCCCCAAGGGCCCCAAGACCTCCTCACTCCTCTATGCAATAATTTTCTCTTCTTGCAGGAAGCCAAGATTATTTCCATCTCCTATATGAGGTTTGCGAGGGTCTGCGTCTCTTCTGAGATTTGTCACGTATTTGCAACAAGAGGTGAGAACATAGGACGTCTACAAATATCTTGTGAAGACTCATTCCTTATCTACTTTATGATTTCTAGAAAAGACTGGAGAGAGATGTACCTAAATTAAGTAAGGGACCCACAATTTCTGCCCCAAGGATAGTTCTAAAGGAGGCAGAACATGGCTCCCAGACTGCTGCGAGAAGTTACCCAACCGCCCCCAACAAAGGCCTGCCCATGGCTTTGAGCAGAACTGATAGGCTACCCCCATCACTAAGCATGGGGGCTCCGATTCCAGGAGTCACTCCATCAAAGACTCCTTCATCTGTCAGGGGGATGACATGGCAATGGAGGATGTCTGAAGGATGTGAGAAAAAAACAAATAAGCTCTGGGTGAGTCCCTGTCTCCCGGAGATACTTTCTGTCTCCTTGTAATGAAAGGAATTCAGCAAAGGTCTGTCCCAGGGAAGGGAGCCCTCCCTGATTCTGGCAGCTCTGGAAACTGTCCTTCCACTTCCTGCTCCTGCCTGTGTCCTCTCTCAGAGCACATGCCCTTCCCTGGGAGGAAAGGCTGGAAGGCCCCTGCTCAGACTCCCCCTGCCTGCACTGTGCTGTTTTGAGTTTTTTTAAGTGAGTTATAAAAGAGCAATTATACAGATTTGATTATGTAATGTCATAAACAAATGTAGCCGCTGCCCACACTAATTAGGGGCATCATTGCCTCGGGGGCCACATGCGCGGCACCCTTCAGCTCAGAGAAGCTGACGCCAGGTGTCCTGGGTATGGAGATAGCTCCTGCAGGTACCCCGCGGAGGTAACTCCCATGCTCCACCCGCCCAGCCACTGAAGGGCCTGGCAGTGACCACCGCGGAGCTCAAGGGCTGACCTTGAGCAGCCCCCATCTTAACACCTCATCTTGCCCATGACCAAGATTTGCTGACTCTCTCTTTGCAACTGTAACTTTGTGATCTCGAATCTGTCTTTTGCTTTCCATCCCTCTGCCTTGACCTTGGGTAGGGCTTCCCCTGTCCCTTGCCTGGTGTACCTAGACTATACAGGGAGTCAGAAGGATCCCGGTGATCAAACTCACACACGTGTAAACAGTCTTAGGCAGGAACGCACGTTTGGCCGACAGTGAGATAATTTAGGCTGGGGGCAGGAGAGATCCAGGGATTGATGTTATCTTAGCACGTTGACCTGGTCTCCCTGGTTCCCCAGGAGACACACAGCCGGCAGATCCAGCCATCACTGGTTTTCATAAAGTGGGCTGGGTCAAGGCTGATCCTCCCTCATAAAGTGGGCTGGGTCAAGGCTGATCCTCCCTCATAAAGTGGGCTGGGTCAAGGCTGATCCTCCCTCATAAAGTGGGCTGGGTCAAGGCTGATCCTCCCTCAGCTGCCCCTGTATCCCTTTAAATCTCTGAGCCTCAGCTGCCACTTCCCCGAACAACATGATCAGCTGGACAAAGCGCATCTGTACACCAGAGTTTCCTATCATGCACACCTCACAGAGCTCCTCCTTCCCGCGATCCTCTGCAGACGTGCTTCTCCACTTTTCACATAATCCCGATGACCCAGAGAGCTTGTCCAAATGCAGATCCTGATTCGAGGCAGGAGCTGAGGTCCCCCCAGGTGAGGCCCGTGCTGCTGGTCTGTGGACCACGCTTTGAGCAGTGAGAGTCTCTGAGGGCTAGCATGGGACTTCCGACAAAGGTAGACTGCTCACGTCTTTACACAGGATGGGATGTCAAGCCTCTGGCTTCATTCTAGAATCTGCTCCCTCTTTTCCCCATCTGTCCACTAAACCTGCCTGCTAATCTCGTCTCTGCTCTGCCTTCATCCATCCCTGCTCCCCTCAATTCACTTCCAAGGTTTTCTTTAGAAATAAAGCCCATGTCTTGCTGTGTCTCCCCCTTGCTTAACATTCTTCAGTGCCTCTCCACTGTGCTTAGAAACAAATTTCTTCATGTGGCATGTGTGGCTCGTTAGAACCTAGCCCTGTCTCCCCACTGCTGTCATTGTATCTTGAGCTGCCGCCAAAGCAAGCACACTGTGGTCCCAGGCGTGTCATGGCCGTCTGCCTCCAGGCTTTGAGTGGGGTGCCCTGCACTGAAACCCCCTCCTTCCCACCTCCTCCTTCTCCACCTGAGCAACTCTTACTCCTCCCAGACATGGCCCAGATTCCACTGTCTCAGAGTACTAGACCCGTGCCTTTGTATTGTCAGTTTATTTCTTTGTTTCCCTCATTTGACAGAGCTCCCTGAAGGTGGGAGCGGGGTGTCCTTTTCATCACGTACACAGTGTACTGTTGACAGCACAGATCATGGGCCTGGCTTAGAGAAGGAGCTCAGTAACTCTTGGGGGAAGGGAGGAAAGAAGGAAGGAAGGAAAAAGGTGAGGAAGGAAGGAAGGGAGGGATGGAGAGAGGGAAGGAGGGAGGGAGGTTGGGAGGGAGGAGGGAGGGAGGAGGAAGGTAGGAAAGAGGGAGGGAGGGAGGGAGCCAGTGGCTGCCCTTGGTGACTGTCTTCTCCCCTCTCCACCCTAGTCAAGAAACCAGGTGTCCATCACCAAGCTAAAGTAAAGATGCTGTCTCCAAATTTCATGAAACGTTTTTAGCTTTTCCTGCCAAAATTTTGAAGAAAGCAAATTAACTCTTCAGACTTTTAGTCACCAAACATTCATTTAACAACTAGGCAAACTACCAAAGTAGAGAAACAGATGCTAAATGAATAATATAGGCTAGGGCAAATTTTAATGGAAGAAGATACTTATGATTATTCTTTCTCAAAAATTTTTATAAATGTCAAACCCAATAGCCTGGCCCCAGAGGAGATGCCAAATTTTAATACTCAGAGCGATGAAGTTACCTTCCGGTAATGTCACTACCTCCTTCCTTCCTTCCTTCCTCCCTTCCTTCCTTCCTTCCTTCCTTCCTTCCACAGACAGTGCCTGAATGCCTACCAGGCTACACTCAGCGAAAGCCAGCCAGGAAGGATGTGGTGCTGGCACTCACAGAGGGGACCGCGCACCCACGTGTCGCCACAAGCGTGCAGCCCGCAGGAGTCACAGCCAACATATGCTTGGCACAAATGTCACAGCATGGACACATCTGCCACACGGGGAACCAGTCCGTGGGGAAAAGGCTCTTCTCGGAATTTAGCTGCTTAAGAAATCTTTTAGAATTCCATATTGTCAGTTCTGAGTTTATTAAAGGTCACCAAAAAGCAATATTCTTTTCCACTGAAAAACCAGGCTTTGAATTAACGTCTGCCTGAAACCACATTTCACATTAATGAAGACTATATTATGAAAATGGATTTTAATTTTAGTGTTTTACTATCAAGTTTGGGGAAAAGAGTGATTAATTAAAGAGAAGGCTTCCCTTTCTTTGCTCCCCCGGGTGGGTTTTCACACCCATTCGGCCTAATTATCCCTGGCTGGGGACCCATCCTGTTGCAGCTGGGCGCAGCCTGGCTCCCCCTGTGCTGAGAAAAGTCTGGCTGCAACCCCAGGGGCTGAGGCCCTTGCAGGGACAGCGGCTCCCACGCCACTCCAGGGAAGCCTGGCACAAACAGCATTACATCAAATGATTATGTAAATTGGACTTCTAAAATGTCATTAAAATAGATTTTTCTCATTTTTTTTACCCTATGAAAACTTCATGAACCATTAGCCCCAGCTGCCCCAAAAGACAGCCAAATAGCTGTGACTCTCAGCTGAAACCACAGAAATCTTCTGACATAGAAATCATCTCCAGCTTACTCTCAAATGATGGCCTCCCCTTCCACTGTCAGAGTTTGGCATATTCTTTGGAGGGCCCTGGAGGAGTATGGGCTTCTGGAAAGCAGAACCCTGGAGGTGTAAGAGAGAAGAGAACCAGATCCGGCTCACTCAGTGTTCCTAGATCCTGGTAGAGCGCAGGCACCAGTGAACTGCGCTAAGTGAACGCATGGTGGCTCAGACACGCTTGCTGCTGGCCCTGAATGTTTGCTTCTCAAATAATGTCTCTCTTCCCAGTAGTTGTCCATTGGTCTTATTTTGCTATATCCCACCACAGCACAGATTAGTCCCATGTTTCCAAGAAAAACTGAGGCGGAATTTTCACATAAGCCAACTGAGTTGATCTCTGAAAATGCGTTGCTGTTCACTTGATCCAGAGAACCCCACGAAATCATGTCAATCAAGAGGTTCAAATCTTTGTGTCCTCTTTACAAACACCCATGTAACTGCCCAGGCCATCAGGTTTGCATATCCAATAAATCATCAAGTATCTGAAAGATGTCACTCTATAGGAGCCATGGGTGACAATCTGTCCCTACAGTGGTGGAGGTGGCAGATGCATCCAGGTGAAACAGTGGGGCTGGACACAGGGTTGGTGATGCCCAAAGAGTGTGTTTTTGCTGCAGAGGCTTAAAAATGCAAGGAGTAATGATAAACTTAAAGGTTTATCATTAAGTTTAATGATAAACTTGGTTACTGAGCACATTCAAGTGGTCAAAGCTACTGTGTTTATAGAACTTGTGGTCAAATTGGCCCTACATGAGCTCTGCCTGCCACATTGAGATGATCCATATTAAAGAAGAACACATTTTCCCTAAACTCCAAGAGGAGGCTGCTTGGAAGAAAAAGATACCCCAGAAGAAACTGTAGGAACAAAATCTTATGGCTCAAGAATAAATTCAGCATAAAATAAAAGTAAAGAGAAGATGGAAGCAACCTAAATGCCCATCAACAAATGAATGGATAAAGAAGATGTGGCATATATACACAATGGAATATTACTCAGCTATAAAAAGGGATGAGATGGAGCTATATGTCATGAGGTGGATAGAACTACAATCTGTCATACAGAGTGAAGTAAGTCAGAAAGAGAAAGACAAATATTGTATGCTAACTCACATATACGGAATCTAAAAATGGTACTGATGCACTCAGTGACAAGAACAAGGACGCAGATACAGAGAATGGACTGGAGAACTCGAGGTATGGGAGAGGGCGGGGGGTGAAGGGGAAACTGAGAAGAAGCGAGAGAGTAGCACAGACATATATATACTACCAACTGTAAAATAGATAGTCAGTGGGAAGTTGTTGTATAACAAAGGGAGTCCAACTAGAGGATGGAAGATGCCTTAGAGGACTGGGGCAGGGAGGGTGGGGGGGATGCGGGGGGGGGAGTCAAGGAAGGGAGGGAATACAGGGATATGTGTATAAAAACAGATGATTGAACTTGGTGTACCACCCCAAAAAAATAAAAAATAAAAAAAAATAAAAAAATAAAAAAGTAAAGAGAAGATGTGTTTTTTTTTTTTAAATTAAGCAGGTACCTTTTGAAAGGGGTTCTTGCTGTTTCTTAAACTCACATGATTCTTGGCTGGCATCTGAGGTCACACTGCTGTCTTTCTGGGCTCTCCCTGCCAGCCACAGGCCACAGGCTGGGAAGCACGGCTGGGTTGGGACGGATGCTGCCAGCCTGTTGGCCTGCTGAGCAAGACTCTCTGGTGACTGTCCTAACTTAGGCCTTTCCAGGCCCCTCCCTAACACCTCTAACCTCCTGTACTCCCAAGTTCTCTTCGCTGGGACCCATGAGTTAAAGTACGAGTAGTTTCTAAGAACGGTGAGTGATGAGAATATCTAGAATTTAGCCTGTGATAGAGGAAAGGAAATAGGCTTTCATGCCAGACTACTTGGGGCACAAAGTAACTCTCCCTTTAGAAACCCCCTAGGCCTTAATCTCCTCATGTGTAAAATGGAGATACTAATGCCCTAAGGTTTGGGAGACAGAGTGGAAAAAATTCTGCAAAGTACCGATACTGTACCTGCGACATTATAGGTAGCCAATATGGAAGTCTTTGCTGTTATCCCCCTAGTCCAGGGTATGTCAGCTACTTAGACCAGAATCCATGCCCTTGACTCCCCCTGACCATTTCCTCCTGAGAGTTCCAGGCCCCAAAGTAACACGGCGCCTGAGAAGCCCTCTGCAGAGTATCTGCTCCACCCTCAGACTTGTCAGACTTCTCAGACTATAGGCTGGGCATGTCGACTAAATGTTCTTGTATGAGCGGCAGGGCAATTGCTCTGGCTAGAACATCTGTCTGTGTCAATATATCTTCACCCGAGCTCAGATCTTCAGCTGGACTTGTTTTGAGCAGAGATATAACTTTGGAGGCAGGACGGTCTATCTTGAGGCTCTGTCCGTTGAAGTGACATCTTAACAGAGGTAGGGCTTGACTTGCACAAGCTGGTTGGCATCTCAGCTCCTCTGTGGCTCCTGGAGTTGTAGGCATGTGCTTAGGAGAAGCGGGGTGGGGGAGTAGTGGGGAACTGTGGCTGGGAACAAGGGATCAAAGACCCCATGGGCAAACACTTCCCCACGCCCTCTCTTTCCACAGATACGGTGGTGGTTAATTTCATGTGTCATCTTGACTGGCTGCGGGGTACCCAGATTAAACATTATTTCTGGGTGTGTCTGTGAGCATATTTTTAGATGTGATGGGTATTTGAATTGGTGCAGGACTCAGTACCGTATATTGCCTTCCCCAGTGTGGGTGGGCCTCACCCAACCAACCCTTTAGGACCTGAGTAGACCAAAGTGCAGAGGAAGGATGAATTCATCTCTTTTTTCCTGCCTCACTGATTGAGCTGGGACATCTCCTCTCATCCTCTCCGACTCCTGAACTGGGATTTACACCACCAGCTCCTCTAGTTCTCAGGCCTTCAGACTTGGATTGAATTAAACCCCCAGCTTTCCTGAGTCTTCAGCTTGCAGACAGCATACTGCAAGATTTCTCAGCCTCCACAATTGCATGAACCAATTCACACACACACAAACACACACACACACACACACACACACACACACACACACACACTTATTTCTCTGGAGAATCTTGACCAATACAAACACTGAGCTAAAAAAGCATGAATTCCTATAGTGTCAGTGCTAAGTGGTCTCTTAGAAATCATCTGATCCACATCTGTCATTTCAAAATTGGCTAAATAGAGGCCCAAGGAGGGAAAGTGACTTGTCCAGGGTCACATAGTTACTTGGTGGGAGTGGGCAAACCGAGACTGAAACCTGACCGCCAAATCTGTGGAATGCGGCTCCTTCTATCTCCTGTGTGGAGACAAACAATTTATCATAAACTGATCTTCAAACGTATTACGGACGCCCTCACTTGGAGAAATCCTGTAAGGATTCCTTTTGTTCGTATGCAGATCCTGCACAGGTGTGAACAGGTGGATTTGCTGTGGCCAGACCTCAGCCCTGGAGGTGTGAGCTGACATCTGAGTGTCCCCAGTGCCTCAGCTCCTCCTTCACATCCTAGGGTTTCAGCCGTCCCTCTTCTGACTGCTGATGGATGTCGTCCAGGTACTATTGCTGGCAGTTCTCAGAGTGAGTCTCACATGTGCTCGAGAGCAGGCCACTTAATGCCTCACGGCCCGGCGGATGCCTGCTGCCCACAGCATTTCAGGAAAAGCCTTCGTCTCCTCTGCCTCTGCCCAAACTTGCCACCTTGTCCTCCTCCCCCAGGCTTGGGTTCGCTGCCTCTCTGCAGCCCAGCCACCGCTGCCTGCAGGAATCACACCAAGGTGCTTTGTTCCTGGCCTGTGGCACTTCCCCACAGGCCCTCCAGGGGCAGTACGGCTTGTGTTCCTTCGGTTTAACCTACACCCTATTTTTCTGTGGGATGTCAAATCAAATCCTTTGTTCTGCTGGAGAATGGACATCACCGCTTCTCAGCTCCTCTCAGACACCCACAGACAGGTCTTTGAAGTTCGCCTCTCACATGACCATCAGTTTGCACCCTCAGATGCCTGGGAGGTAGCGGGTATGAAATGTGCTGATGGCCGGAACCCCTACCACTCATATATCCTGTTTGATTAGAAAGGTGATCTCAGTCTTGGCAGCAAGTTAGAATCACCTTAGAGAGCTTCTAAGGCATCCCAACGCCTGGCCCCATCCAGGCTCAATTAAGTCAGTGTCTCTGCAGGTGTGGCCTGGGAGTCAGTGTCTGGAAGGCAGGGAGAGTGGGTCCTATGGGGGACTTGCTGGGCTGGGGTGGGGGGGACCTGCTGGCTGGGGGGTCTGCTCTGTGTCTTCACTTCCTGCCACAGGACAAAGGTTTTGTCTGGGGAGGGTTTGAGGGGTGGAGGTGTTTCACTGTCCATGTGCCCCATGGCCCTGCACACATTGAAATGCCTGCATTTCCCACTCAAATGATACCCACTAAAAAAAAAAAAAAAAGCAAGCATGCCAAAAACCATTAGGAGAGGAGAACGGCAGCAAAGGAAATAAATCACATTATTTTGTTTTACTTTAGAGACCCAGGTGTTCTGTGTTCTCATGCTTGTTTTTTAAATGAAAGAAATCTGTCTAATACACAGTTTTGACGTTGATTTCTTTTTAGGCTTGGGGGAAAAGCGGCTTAACACAAATATAGTTCCGCGTGCTATAAGGATGCCATGGCTTTCCAAAGGTCACCTCTCACCTGTAGGGTGACATGTAGGGGCATGAACCATCTAGTTTACCTGGAACTAAATAATTTCCCAGGATGCGGGACTTTTAGTGCTAAAACTGGGAAAGTTCCAAGAAAACCGAACAAGTCAGTCACCCTACCAAGAGTGAGGTCCTCATTGCTGAGTGGCTGGATTTTCAACGTGGCCACAAAGGAAACATGGGGTTAAAAATGAACCCTCGTGGGACTTCCCTGGTGGCGCAGTGGTTAAGAATCCGCCTGCCAACACAGGGGACATGGGTTTGAGCCCTAGTCCGGGACGATCCCACATGCCGAGGAGCAACGAAGCCCGTGAGCCACAACTACTGAGCCCTCGTGCTGCAACTACTGAAGCCCACGCACCTAGAGCCAGTGCTCCAAAACAAGCGAAGCCACCACACTAAGAAGCCCACTCACTGCAATGAAGAGTAACCCCTGCTCACCACAACTAGAGAAAGCCCGCGTGCAGCAACAAAGACCCAAAGCAACCATAAGTAAATAAATAAATAAATAATTTAAAAAAATAAAATAATATAGTTAAAAAAAAGGACCCTTGTGGGGCAGATGTCACTGACAGCCAAGTCATGACCCAAGGTCTATGTCAAGGACCTTTTATGATCGTCAATTCACTTTTCTGAAAATCAACCAAATTCTCAATGGCATTCATTCCTGGTTAGAAGGGGAAACTTCATAAGCCCATCATGGTGGATGTGTTCCTCACTCTACATTTTCTGGTATCATTTCATAACTACCACCACCAGGTATTTGGTGCCAAGAATCTTTTTTTTCTTTTTTTTGACCTTGCTGCACAGCTTGCAGAATCTTAGTTCTCTGACCAGGGATTGAACCTGGGTCCCGGTGGTGAAAGCACCAAGTCCTAATTCCAGGCACCAAAAATCTTGATGGTGATTTCATCAATTTTTCATAGTCCTCACAATAAATGAAAATAGCATTATTATTCCCATTTTAATAATCTTAGGATTGGATCCCAAGTCTACCTGAATCCACAGCCCACTCCCTGCTTACTACGTTTGCTGCCTCTCAGAAACAAGTAAGTTTCCCCCAGGACATAATCAGCCCCCCTAGATGGCTGCTAAGGAGCCCAAGACCCCCTTCTGGAACTCCCTGGACTCACCATCCTACCTGCCCAGATGTTACTCTCTGCCCAGCCCTTCCTTGGACTGATTTATTAGTCTAAGATTTCCCATGGTCACTGAGATTTCAATATAATAATAACAACAACAACAATAATAATATCATCGTCATACGAATACCACCACCAACAGCGTTAAGTGCATTTACTAGGTGCCAGGAATCTTGCAATGCATTTTATAATGTTTCACGAAATCCTCATCCTGTGAGGTGGGTATCATGGGCATTGTTCAGTTGAGGAAACCCAGGCTTAGAAAGATGAAATAAATCATTAAGGTGTGCACAGCTACCTAGTGGGTTTCAAATCCACATGTGTTCAGTTCCTCCCCTATCTCAGAAAGGTTGGGACAGGGAAAGGCATCTGGAATGATGTTTTGAACACATGGCAGTAAAAGTTCCCCAGTAGCAACTGCCCACTCAAAACTGCAATTATCAGCCAGGAATATCTTCTGATTGAAGGGGCAGGAGGTGCATTCAATTAACATTTCCTGCAAGGTCAAAATTCATGACTCTTCTGGGGAAAATAATAAAACGTCACCTTAATCATAATTAAAAATGATACTCAGCTTCCATCTGATAGGCATCTAAATCTATTTTAGTATTATTAGTGTGGAAACAGATTCTCCATCAGTGTCATTCCTGACTCATAAATAAACTAAAGTAAAAGCCAAATAAATTTTAAGTTGGAAGTATCAACGTAAATGCATTTTTACAAGTTGTCTTATTTACAGTCACAGATTCACAGTTTATTGATTGCAAGCTTAAAAAAAAAGCTACACATATCTGTACTGCATAATAAGAAGACTTGAAGAAAATAAGAATATTGCAGATTACACATGCCCTTAGTAGAGGCCATCAGCCACACGCTAGAGCAGGACCCACGCCCTGCAGCAGCCTCCCTCAGGAGAACGGCAATTAAGTAGGAGTTCACAAAGGGTGAGGGCACTGTCCAAAGCCACCACAGATCCCCAAAGTCAGGAAGGGTGGCACCTTCCCAAATCAGAGCAAGACCGTGTCCCTAAAGAGCTGCAGTGCCTCTAGAGAATGAAAGAAGTATGCACTGTGACCAAGGACATCCTCAACTCCAACACCTGCCAGTTGTTAGATTTTCTTTTTTGGAAGTTACTTGTCTCTGGCACCTGGCAATGTGTTTCCCTCAAGGTTTGGAAGCCCTGGACCAGTCCAGTGTACTGGACCCTCTCACTGCACTACCCTCCCGTCTCCTTGTCAACCTAGTCAACTCACTGTTATCCTGCCAAACCCACTTTAGTCAACACATGGGTAAAGCGTTAAATATTCCTTTTCCTTTGCAACCTCCAAGTCTCATACATCCATCATCTGTCCCACTTATCCACAGTTGGGCAATTTCTTTGTTTAAATGCCTGTCTCTCCATCCAGCCTTTGACTTCTTGGGAACGCAGCTGAGTTTCCTTCAGGTTGATATTCCGCATGCCCAGCACAGTGCCCGGCACAGAAGCAATTACCTACTCACTGCATTAGGTTAGAACAAAACTGATGGAATGTATTTTATCCCGGAACTTATGTCTATTTGACTTTCTCACAGGCATACTTTTATCAAGTTATTTATTCAACAGACACTCCCTAAATACCTACTGTGTCCTCAGCCTTGAGGACTAAAACCCAAGTACACAACCCCAGTCACCCCTGTAACCCGTGGTTGTCAAGTTAGGAGACAAATGATATGCACAGTAGGACAACTAGATAAGCGCTTCCCAAAGTGTGTTCTGAGAACTCAAGACACTCGGTGAGGAAGAGTATCCATGGTAAGGTCAGCGTGGGGACCCTTCCAGCCCTGCTTCCCAGGGAGCCACCCTGGACGTTAGCACAGCTCAGGTCTCAGCAGTCCTGCAGCAAGACACACCACTGTGTTTTTAAACCCTGACATTTCAAAATTTATTGGGCTATAGAACTTTTAAAAATATAAGATAAAATGAATGTTCTGTAGGAGCAAGTGTTACAGAGAAAAAAATCGCAGTTTACATCAACATAGATCCGTAAGCCTAATGAAACATAAATACAAATAAAAAAGGAAACTCCTTCCCTCTCCCAGAGTCTATAGTCCAAGTTCTCAGCACTCCCTGTAAAGGCTGAGACCATGGAACCCGTGGAGGCCCTGCACATATACAGTGAAGATCATTACCAGTGTGTCTCAGCCACACACAGCCCAAATGGGGCTCTTTCACTCTGTACTGACTTGGGGAACAAATAGGTATCCGCAGAGCATGCACTTCTTTGCAATCATTCACACATATGTACACATGTCCTCCATCTTCTCCACCCCATGTTCACCAAAACCTACCCCCATCCTTTAATCACAGACAGATGAAAGCATCATTACCCAGGATGCCTTGGGACATCAACACCCCTTCATGACCTACTTGTGGGAAGCACAGCACTAGCTGACTATTTACCCATCAATGGCTTTCCTTTTAAAGTCTGGATCAAAATACTGAGTCCCGGGCTTCCTAGGTGGCGCAGTGGTTAAGAATCTGCCTGACATTGCAAAATACTGAGTCCCATCATCAGCCTTTGGATAGTGAGCATCCCATCCTGACTTGGGAAATGAAGGCCAAAGCACACTGCTGTTCCTGTCCATTCCCTGTGGCCTTGTTGCATACGCCCCCCTTGTCGCTGCTACACTCCAACATGATGGGGATGGGCTGAGCTATGAGACCCGAGAAGCCCTCTGCCCCCAGAGTGTGTTTTGGAAAATGGAACTGATACAAATAGCAAATGTGCTTCTGAGGATCAGGGAAAGAAAAAAGTGCAGCAGGCTGCAGTGGCTAGGCAAGGGTTCTGGCAGAATCAGAGCTTAACAACGAGCTAGGGAGAAGAGAAAGAGGTGGGTGTTGATAAAAACAAGCACATAAAAAGTACAGACAACCCTGGCAGTGTATGTGTGCTCCTGTATGTGAGTCCAGAATGAGGGAGCCATGGGCCAGCCCAGTTCTTCATCTGGGAGGGGCGGTGGCATTGCAGTGGTCCTATGGAAGAGAATTACTTTGGGAAGGAGCACTTTTCCTCCACAGGCTGTTGGGCAGTGAGGACTCCATCAGGCCCCATCGCCCCTGTGAATGCCAGATATGGCAGCCTGGGGAATGGGAGTCATGTCCTCTCATAAAGCTCAGAATCCCATGAGCTCTCCCTGCTTGTAAGTTTCCCCGTGGGACGATGATGGCTGAGTGTCAAAACCCCTCAAGGTCCATAAAAACCTGGTAGTGCCCAGCCACATGGGAAGACACTGTGGGGGAGGCTGCGTCTCTATCTCGTGTAGGGAAAAGTTAACTTCTCCGGTCTCTGGGAGGTCAGAGCACAGAGAATGGATGTTTGGAATAAGGAGTGCCAAGCTCCAAAATGTAAAGTCAATTTGAGTAAAAAGTACTCTCAGAAGTTGGCCCATGGTAGACCCATGGCCGACCCATGGCCAATTTTACCAATATTATATTTCAAATGTTCTTAATCTTTCTGCTCATATTTCTGCTGAATATTTCTGTCTCATAGACAGATTTTCCTGGAAAATATTAAAGGTGCATTTAAAAATGACAAAATTTTTCTCAAGGAAACTTTCACTGATTCCTGGAAGAGGCCAGGTTCCCCCATTTTTATGTATTCATAATATATTATAAAGGTCCTCTCCTGTAGCATGTAAGGGAGCTGTATTAAATAGCATGTTTGCCTATTGAAGGCCTATCTTTCTTTCTGACGTCAGGACTGTCTGTCTTGTTCGCTGATCTATCCCCAGATCCTAGCACAGTTCCTGATCACAATAAGCACCCAATCAAGATTTGTTAAATGAATGAATGAAGGCATAGTCTAATACCCTGTGCCAGAAGAGCCTGGGACACTAGGATCAGGGTAAGATACCTGGAAGCAGTTACAGGACATTAATATCAAGATGAGAATTAAGTGCAGGATCAACTTCCTCCTCAGTCAGCTCTTAAATGTTTATTCTAACAAACAGATCAGAACAAGTGACATGGACCATGGAACACTGACTCCATTCTCCTCTCCCTTAACCATGACAGATACTAAAATTTAAGTTCTCACAGAACACTTACTTGCTAAAACTGGACACGGCCTGAGAATAGTTTACAACAGAGCACTCCCAGTGGTCACTGGGGCAATTGCTTGGAGATGACAGGAGATATAAAATTTATTTACCATCCTGAGCATAGATGACAGGGATGGTCAGGCACTATTTGACAAAATGGATATGTCACATCATAAGATGGCATTCTTTATATTCCCCCTTTTTTTTAAAAAGCATCTTGCTAAAAATATTGAGAAACAGAACACAGAATGATAATTTACAAATCATAATCTCTACAGCTGATTTCATGCATTACCATTTTTCGTGTTCTGTCACATTGTCAACAGTTATAATTCCCCATCTCCTGCAATGTCAGTACATTTCACCCTGATGATGGGGGACACATACCACTTCCCCCACTCTGAGGCTTCTAGATGATGGTCAGTATGTCATCTAAGAAGAGGAGTGTTCTTTGATGGAGAGGGTGAGTATAGAGGCAGGGAACCTAGTTGTGCCACAAAAAAACTTGGCCTCCTCTTCTATCCCAGCTTCAGAACAGCCCTTACTTATCCCCTGGTTAGTCTTTATTGCTTCAGTCTCTCAAAGCTGGCTCTCTAAAGCTCTCTATTCTGCTGCTTTTCTAGGAGCAAAGTTAAGGATCATCCACTATCAGCAAAGGCCCCAATTCTTGGCCCATAGGACATGTGTCAGTACACTGGCAGTATAAGTGAGATTCATGTGTGTATCATTTTACATCTGTATAAATGTTATCTTATCTGCCCTCCAACAAACCTGTCAAGTTGGTAATATTGCACCATCATTTTCAGATGAGGAAATGAGGTTGAGGGAGGATATGTAACTTAGCTAAGGTCTCATAGCTGGTAAACATTATAGCTCAGTGGGGTTCAAATCTTGTCTTTTTGTTTTTAAATCTCATTCTTTTCCCACAATGTCATGCAGTCTCTCATGCTTATTTTCTTTGTTTATGATAACTTTCTTTGTAAGTACTAGAATAAAAAGTGCAGGATATCCAGGTGCAATTAAGTTAGAGCAATGGCTGAGGCTGAGGCCAAGGCTTGGAGAAATGCCAAGGCCAGAGGTAAGTGCACAGATGGAATGCCTATGCCCAGGAAAGGAAGAAAGGTGACCTATTCTCTGACGTGAGATCTTACAAGATAGGAAATCTTTTGTTTCTTTAAAAATATTTATATATGTGTGTGTGTATATGTATACATACATACATGTATATGTATACACACACATATATATATACATATATATCTTTTCATGTCTTTTAAGATGCATTTTTTAAAATATTTTATCATCATTGAACTCACGATGAATCTTACAATCAGTGAATCAATGGCATCTCACAATTTCTGGCCAGGCTATAGTCATGCTGTAGTTTTCCTTGCCAGTATATACACATCAAAATTTGCAGAATGGCTTTTAGCACTTGGAGAAGTCCTGGATACAATAATGGAGCACTTTTTAAAAATGCTGCATGAACAATGCTCTAATGGCATGAAGAATAACATTGTATGGGAAAACTCTGGATTGGACAACTCTGAATGACAGGTGATTAGAAAATTCAGCCTGTAAATGTGAGGATAATTTGAAGGCTTCTCAACCATTTAATTTTACCTATATTATAATTTTAAAGTATGCAAGAGAGGGATAACAGTCTACTGTTTGTCTTAATACATCTTTTAATAAGCATAAAGTGATATTCTTTTCTAAGTATTAGGAAAACATGTGCCATAGTTTAGCTGGCAATGCTTTTCCTTTCTTAGTGGTACAAGTAATGGTGCATCTCACATTTGATGGTATGTTAGCATCAATAAATAGAGCTCAGGCTTCCTAGGTGGCACAGTGGTTGAGAATCTGCCTGCCAATGCAGGGGACACGGGTTCGATCCCTGCTCCAGGAGGATCCCACATGCTGCGGAGCAGCTGAGCCTGTGAGCCACAGCTGTTGAGCCCACATGCTGCAACTACTGAAGCCCACGTGCCTAGAGCCCATGCTCCACAACAAGAGAAGCCACAGCAATGAGGAGCCCACACACCACAATGAAGAGTAGCCCTCACTCACCGCAACTAAAAAGAAAGCCCGCACACAGCAAAAAAGACCCAACACAGCCAATAAAATAAATAAATTAATTAATTAATTAATTTAAAAAAATAAATAGAGCTCACATATGTATTGTGCATGTATTCATATGTGGGTGTGCCTAGTTTGCAACCTTGAAGAAAAATTGAGTTGCAGGTCTGGGCTGAATCAAAATTGTGAAGTTACCTCATTTTGCTTTTCACACCACCAACCACCCTGCCCCATCCTCACAGTTAGTATTTGGGGAGACTGGCAGCAAAAACTGCAATTATTGGGACTTCCCTGGTGGTGCAGTGGTTAAGAATCTGCCAGTGCAGGGGACGTGGGTTTGATCCCTGGTCCGGGAAGATCCTACACGCCATGGAGCAACTGGCCCATGTGCTACAACTACTGAGCTTATGCTCTAGAGCCCATGAACCCCTACTACTGAGCCAGTGCGCCATGACTACTGAGCCCGGGTGCTGCAACTACTAAAGCTAGTGCACTGTAGAGCCAGTACTCAGCACCAAGAGAAACCACCACAACAAGAAGCCTGTGCACCACAACAAAGAGTAGCCCCCGCTCACCACAACTAGAGAAAGCCCACACTCAGCAACGAAGACCCAATGAAGCCTTAATTAATTAATTAATCAAAAACAATTAATTAAAAAACCCTGCAATTATTAAGGCCTTCCTGCAACCCAAATGTGGCAAAGATTGCTGGGGTAGATGATGAGTGGCAAAGTACATTTGAGAAATGTATAGATTTTTTTTTTTCACTTTGATTTCTCTTTCCCCCCAGATGAATGTCTTCAATTCAGCTGGGTAATCTGACTTCCCTTTTAGATCTACATCCATTGTGCTTTACACCATAAATGCTGAATGAAAACTCTGGAATTCAAGTCCCTTCTTGCCTTAGTCATTCTATTATTTCAATGCATCACAAATTTCTTTGTAGCTGAACCCAAGGCTCTGAGGCATTCTTGAAACAGTCCTTTTAAAGCTGACATTTTTTAATCAACCCTAACTCATATTAAAATGGTTTTGACATGGTGTTCCGAGAAGGCACAGTGCTTAATAGCAAACACTTCTCGTGTATTAAGCAGGATTAGTCAGCCTAATTCTAAAAAGATGTCATAATGAGTATGCCGCAATAGATGTTTTAAAACTTGGGCCAAATTTACTTCTGTTTTTTTCCCCTTTTAACATCTTGGAACATGAAGGGAAAGTTCCACTTCTGAAAATGAAGAGAAATCTCTTATTACCAATTATAAACCACGATGCAAGGAAAATGGATGAGGTTCAGACTTTTATTTCTTTTTCCTAGTAGAAGTAAAATATATCAAAAATAGTTGCTTCTGGACAGTATAGATTTTTTTCCCACTCTGTGCAGAAAATGTTCTTAAAATAGAACACAGAGAACTTTACCTAGCTGAAAACCATGCATAATTCAGTGTAGAGACTGAACCATAATCTCTTTACTCTGGGTAAATGGTTTCTGCTCTGAAAACAGGAATTTTCCAGATAGTAGTGAAAAGTCAGATTATATTTTTCTTCAATACAAGAATCTGTCACAAATGGAGGCTCTGGCAATCTATCCCATGGACCCGAAGGGTCAAGAGAAATGTCTTCTGTCCTCAGATCTGAGACAGGATGCAAATACAGCATCGGGGCTGATGCTTGGAGAAGCACCTGAGTTTAGCTCCGAGCACATGGGTGAGCAGAGTGGGCCTGTCCCTTTAAATGCTGGCTGAGTTACGTGAAAACACACGCTGACTTCCTTCTTCTGTAATAGGGAAGTACCAAATTATCACTTGTAAAAATTTTGACTTGATTTACAGAAGTACTTTTGAGACAGTAGCGCCTCGAATTTAAGAACATGACTTAAAATATCTGGCTACTCCAATTGTTAACCACACAAGCTTGGGTGACTTACTCAACTTCTTCGTGCCTCAGTTTCACCACCTATAAAACAAGGATAAAAATAGTATCTAATAGGACTTCCACTTCCCACCATGATGGGATAAGAAGAACCTACTGCCTTAAAAAAACAGACCATTGGGAAAATGTATAAAACACTGGTTTTCATATATTGTACAACAGGCAACACAGCACAGTGATCTCTGAGAGAAGAAAAGTGTGAGAAAACTACCAAGGCTGAGGGAGGAACTACTGAAAAAAGCAGACAGAATAATCCCTGGAGCTAAGTGCTAGGAATAGTTTGTGTCCCCACCATCCATGGAGGAAAAACCTTGCAATGCAGGAGGCATGGACTAATGCCTCAGTAATGAGGACAAATTATTCCTAGGCTAGCAGCTGATCTGGTCCCACCTAATGAGGCTTAAAAGCAAGGCTTGAAAAACTAAAACTGATTCCAAGAAACTTAACTGCATTCCAGAATGAAGTCCGAAAATATTTAAAGGTATAAAAAAAATCCCACAACTCAACACCATAAAATTCACAATGTCCAGTATCCAATAAAAATTTACCAGGCACGCAAAGAAGCAGAAAAATATATGCAATATAAGGACAATAACCAGTTGTTAGAAACAGACCCAGAAGTGGCACAGCTGATAAAGTTAGTAGTCAAGGACTGCTAATACTTGTTTTAAAACAAATATTATAAATATATTTCATATGTTTAACAAGTAAAAGAAAAGAAAGCATGGGCAGATACGGAATGCTATGGAAAATTAGATAGATGATGGATAGATAGATAGATGGATATTACTCTTTACTACTATTTCCTTCTCATATCTGTGGTTTTTCTCTAAAAATTCATTTTCTCAGAATTTGCTTTTCCCAAGTATTTTAATCCTCTTCATTCCCTTCCTTCCAGCAAATGAAGTGTCTTCACCTTCTTTAGCTCAACTCAGAACACCTTGTATGAAGAGAAACCTCCCATTCGCTCATAGATTGGGAATGCATAAGTCTACATGCTAGAAGGAGCCTTAGGAATCCCAAGGATGGTCTGAGTTTTCCTCTTGGGGCCCCTACCTCTCCCAGTTCCACTGGCAAAACAGCTCTGGAGCCTGTTGGCACAGACCAGGTAGACAGCAAGGGCTCCTCACCAGGGCACAATAGAAAGGTAAGCCCAGCCCTCTGTCCGTCACAGCAAATTAGAAGATTAATTAAAACCACTCAGACCAACAGGTGGGTCCCCAGACCCACACAGCACTAGACACAGCCCCTGATTCATCACTTCCACTGTGTTCACTGAGTACGCATTTAAATGTCTCTCCAAACAGATGGATCCATTTCTGCTCCCAGCAGCACTTGGTCTCTCCTCCACCTTTCTTCTCAGAGGTGGAGGGTGGATGTTATATGCTAAGCTGGGAAGTCTGCAGGAAGGGGAGAGGGTAGAAAGAACTGGTGTGGTGTGGGACTGTCGGGGCCCCCATCTGGCCCTCAGAAGCCAATCACTGGGAACAGCACTGCTATCTGGGGCAATTCATATTAATCAGGTCATGCGCCCAGCTGTGTGCAGAGAGCCATGTGCTAAAAGCATGGAGGACAAAATGAATATATTTTGAGCCTATTATGTATGAGAAACATTTATTAAATTATATTTAATCCTCACAACAACCTTGAAAGATAAATATTCCTATTTTGTAGTTGACAAAATTGAGGCTCAGAGAGGTTGAGTGAGTTACACAGCTAAATAAAGCCTGAGAAGACAAGTCTCACATACAGAGCAGTTGTTTGTCCTCAGGCTGTATGAGCTCTGGGAAAGAGGACAGTGCTGTGGGTGGGGACCACAGTCCCAGGTGGCTTCCTGTAGGAAGTGGCACGGCTGCTGGTCTTTGAGAAACAGGCTGTGAGGCAGTTTGAGAGAATGTGAGCTTAGGGAAGCAGCATGATAAAGCAAAAGAGCAAGAATGATCAGGGCAGAGCAGAGGTCCATTGATGAGGACAGAGGCTGAATGACATCAGAATGGATGAAACAGGTGGAAGCCAGTTTTGATCTTCTCATATGGGCACTGAGAGATATGGACGATTTTATGCAGACAGGAACATTTTAGGGAATCTGGCTGTTCCTAGAGAGCTAAGCTATTCCCTTTGGGGAAAGAAACCCAAAATTCAGATCTCCTTGGAATTTCTTGCTATGGTACTAGAACCCAACTGAACAAGAGTATAAGAGCTGACATTTATTAAGCATTTTAAATAAACCAGCACTGCAATAAGAGTTTTCCATGTCCCATCTACTCTCCACTATAACCTTGGTAGCTGGGTGTTAATTTCATTGGGCACATTTCACAGAGGAAGAAACTGAGGCCGAGAGAGTTAAGTACCTTATTGGCTCCAGTTCACACCAGTTCACTGAGTGGTGAGCCAGCTGTAGGCACAGGCAGTGAGATTCCAGAGCCTATGCTCCACCTCCTCACAACTCAACGTGTGGGCTGCAGAGCAGGTGCAGGGCCTCACCCGGGAGCAGTAATACTTGTATTTGACGATCTTTTCCTTAATGAATATGAAAGTACTTAGAAAAACATAAAGCGTTATCACAGGGAAAGTATTAGGAATGCCTTTCAGCCATGGAAATTGGATTTAAGACCATGACCCTTTCTTGGATTATGCCTTGCATATTTAAATCTCAGCACAGAGCTGAATGGGCCCAGATGCTCTGGAGCAAAGCTCTAAAGCAGTCACCAGAAAACTTTTTTTTTTTTTTAAAGGGCCAGGGAGTAAATATACTAGGCTTTGCAGGTCATATGGTCCCTGTCATGACTACTCAACTCTGCCACTGTGGCATGAAATCAGTCATAAACAGCACATAAATGAACAAGGGTGGCTGAGTTCCAGTAAAACTTTATTTGCAAACACAGGTGGTGAGCTGAATTTGGCCCTCAGGCTATAGTTTGTCATCCCTGTTCTAAAGCAGCAAATATTACCCTCTGAAAGAGGGGCTATGGAAGGGAGGGGAAGGTAAGAAAAGATGCTTCAAACTGATCTGACTTTCTACTAGCCGCCTGGATGCAGGACAGTTCAATGGAGGCAAGAAATCTTTGCGTTCTGGGTGTCTGGGATGAACATTGCAACTACGAACAGAGTGAAGAAAAGTATTAGACGATTTATGGCAGGGAGACTTTCTGCCCCTTTATATCCAACTGTTGTTAGATGAGCTCTGTAGAGTAAAGGGAAATGTCAACTAACATCCATCAATTCTTTTTCATTCATCTCTACTGAATGATTGCCATACACCATGTAGTATAAATAAACACAGGATAAATTATGCAGTGTTCCTGTTCGTAGAGAGCTCATAACCCAATGGAGAGGAAGATGTAAACAGGTAGCCTACCAATATGGTGCACGCTAGCATGGAGATAGCCACAGGGCATGGCGTGAGCTTGGAGGAGGGCATCTTGCACACACTAGGAGAAAGGGATCACAGCAGCTTTCTGGAAGAAGGTAAGTCTCCACTGATACTTGAAAGCTTGGAGGATATAGAATCAACTAAGTGAACAAAGAGGAGGAGTGAACAACGTGCAAAGGCTAAAGGCAGGAGGAAGCATGGGAGGCTAGAGCAATCGGGAACAAGAGAATTAGTCTGCAGAGGGAATGGAGGGTAATGGGTGAGGGAGAATCTGGAACCAGATTATCAGAGACCTTTGTATCTTCTGAAGGAGGTGGGCTTAATTCTTAGGGCAATGGGGTGCATTGAAGCCTTTTAAATCAGAGAGAATTGATGCATGGATTTCTGTTTTAAGAATCTAGAGAAATTTTACTAAGGTTTCACTTTGGAAAACTGATGTACTGGGGGTGGGTGAGGGTGGGGTGCAATACAGAAGAAAGGCCAATCAGGAAGCTCTGGCAGTGACGGGGTCAGAGAGAGGGGGTAGTGTTAGAAGGAAGAATCATGGAAGGACTGACAAGAGCTTGGTGAGTGTTGAAATGTCAGTGGTGAGAGAGAGTTAAAGACACTCAAGTTTGTGGCTGAGTAACTGGGTGGGTGTTGGTGTCATTTATAGCAACATTCAGTACAGAAGGAAGATCAGGTTTGGAGGAGAGGTAGGGAGGTCAGCCTTTGACTCTGAGTGCCTGCGGAAGAGACTAGTGAAGATGCTGTGTAGGTAGGTAGGTAAATGGGATGAACTTAAGGGTGAGATCAGGGCAAGAGGTAGTGATTTGGAACATCAGCCTCTAGGTATTGTGATCAAAGGGATGGCAGAGAGGAGACCACACAAAGAGAGTATATAGAGTAAGAACAAAGGGCCTAGGAGGGATCCCAGGGGATAGACGGTCAGAGGAGGGAGACCATGAGGGAGAAGGGGGGGCACCCCTGATGAGAGAAGGAGGACCAGGAGAGAATGGCATAACATTATTGTCAAGAATGGTACAAGGATTATCTCCTGTAATATTTTCAACAGCCATATGGCTAGATCTGATTATTCTTATTTTGCATATAAGAGAACTGTGAATCAAAGGGGAAAAGTAATTGACTAAGTTTGCAGTGCCAGTAAGATTTGGAGGTGGGATTGAAACGTTTGTTTTTTAATTTGAAGCCTATGTACTTCTATCCTACAAGCTACATCACAGGTTTCAATAAGTAAATGAATGACATTTATTTGTATGTACTTTGCTCTAGACACTGTTATAAACATTTAAAATATATTCACTCATTCCACTCTCACAATAATCCAATGATATACAGTACCAATAATGCAGTCCCATTATTATCCTTATTTTTCAAGTGAGAGAACTGAGGCACAAATTTGTTTAAGACTACGCAGTTACAAAAACGCAGATCTGGGATTTGAACACAGGAAGTCTGGCTCTCAAGTCTGTGTACCTAACCACTACACTACACAACTTGAATTGATCTGAAACCTTTCATTCAGCAGAGGCTAATGGAGTGACTATCATATTCCAGGCATCATGTCCAATGTTGCAATTCAAAAATGTGCTAAAACATTACAAGTCCTACCCAAATAGATCTTATAGTCCAGTACCTCCTAGAAGTGATTCTCAATCATATTTAGAAAAGACAAACAATGAAGAGACAACAGAGTTGAGTGACAGAATGTGGAGGAAACTTGAACTGGGGACAGTTGAGAGAAATGAAGGCTTTTACTGAATACCTCAGTGTGGAGTACTTTTCTTGAACTGAGATAAGCTACAATGGGCAAATTAGTTTAAGGGCATAGTCGCTTAAGGATATTTCAGACTTGTCTTGACCTGAATTTGTCTTCCCTTGTGTTTTCCAGTGGAAGGTATTTTTGTGATGGTTAATTCACTGTTCATGAGACAATCTGCACTTTTTTAAAAAAATCATAAAGCTTTTTTCAATCTCCTTTTTATGATGGGAATAGACTTAGACATTTAGAATTTAGAGGGCAGGATGTATGGAATCATGGAGTTCATCCAGTGCTGTATGATTGGGAGGATATTAAAAACTCTGCAGCCAAGAAGGGAAAGAGTGTCTACTTTAGGTGGGAAGGACTCTTGGGTGACATCACCCAGGACAATGGGAGCTTCCCCCAAAAGAAGATAGAACCATTGTTTCTTCTTAATAATGGTCTCCTCTATCTCTGGATAATAGCTCTTTTCCCAATGCCCACCATGGGATTTCATTGCTATGGAGATGAGACAGGTCTGAATTAGGGGGGGATCTACAATAGATGTTTCATTGTGGAGACATAGAAGTTGACATTAAAAAATGAGAGAATTATTCCCTATTTATTAAAAGCCAAGTTTGAGCTATCTCATTGCCTTCAGGAACTGCCAGGCTGACCTGCCAGTGAAGTGTCCTGAGAACCTATAAAGCTCTTTGTCTTCATGCTATTATGGGAGACCCCAGGGAGACTACAGTATACTTAGGGGTGGTTTGGGAGAGATTTCGTCTGCAGATAACCAAAGGTGGCTTCTGAAATAGCTGTATTTACTCTTTGAGACATGCTTCAGGAACTGGACTAACTCCTCATTGAGGGTATTACAGGTAAGTTTAAAATGCCCATGGGTTTGACATTTCTTTGCACTTCGGCTAGCTGCCTATTGGACCACACAAGACTTCTATGTGTAACCTTCCCAGCAAATACATTTGCCTCATGTCAGTGCTGTCAGGATGCATTGTTTCATACATCAGAAATCAATGCCAAAACTACCCCTGCCCCTGCTCACTGAGGCCTGCTATTTCATCAGTGCCCCATCCATCCCTTTATCCATCCATCCCAGTCATCCAGGAAACACTGGAGGAGCTTTTACATTACTGGGCCTTACTCTGGGGGCAAGGAGATGAATCAGACACATCCTCCAAGCCGCTCACAGACTGTTAGAGAAGAATGATAAGACAGCAATAATTTCAATAGAGTGAGATAGATTCTATAATAGTTGTGTATCAAAAACAAAAAATAGGTTGAGCTCCTATCTTGTTCAGAGTGACCATCATGGGAGCAAGCACAAGTGCGAGAGAACTAGACAGCAGAAGTCTCTGTCCATGTCCCCACAGGGCAGAAAGAAATTCTTCATTGTTAGAGCTTTACCTCTCACAGAGCTAGAGCTTACTTTGCCTTTGTAAGAGAAGATCTTGATAAGGAGAAGCCTGGAAAGTTGGGTCTGGAGGAGCCCTGAAGGAACTTGTGGAGAAGGCAGGAGTGAGTACAGTATTTCCAGGCTTCCAGAGTGAGCATGGCAGCTTCCCCACTTCCTCCTTCACTTCCTTTCTTACCGCCTGAAAGATTTTTAGCTCTTTTGAATAACCACACAAGGAGCATCAATATGTTTTTTGCTTTGTCAACAGAAAACAACTTAAGATGCGAGGGAACAAGATGATGGAATGAGAACCCTCAGAGCCTCCTTTTCCCATGGAGACACTGATCCAGCAACGATACATGAATGAATTCCCTTTGTGAGAAAACCAGAAACCAGTTAAAAGGATCCTGCACCCCAAGTGAGTGCAAAACCTGCTGTTATAACTATAAAATGTTTTATGTATGCCCCATGGTAACTGCAAAGAAAACACCTATAGATGATACACAAAAGAAAATGAGAAAGGAATCAAAGCATGTCCACACAAAAAATCAACAAAATACAAAGGAAGATAGCAAGAGAGAAAAAAGAGGGACAAAATCGCTATAAGATAGACAGAAAGCAGGGAACAAAATGGCAATAGTAAGTCCTTCCATACCAGTAATTTCTTTAAATAAAAATAGTTTAAACTCCCTAATCAATAGTCATAGAGTGGCTGAATGGATTAAACAAAACAAAACAAAATTAGATTCAACTATATGCTGTCTACAAGAGACTCACTTTAGATTTAAGGACCCATATAATGAAAATGAAAGGAAGGAAAAAGATATTCCACATAAATGCCAACCAAAAGAGAGCAGGGATGGCCATATTTACATCAGATAAAATAGACTTTAAGTCAAAACTGTCACAAGAGATAAGAAGGACATTATATAATGATAAAAGGGCAATTCATCAAGAAGATATAACAATTATAAATATATATGAACCTAACATCAGAGGACCCAAATATATGAAACAAACACTGACAGAATTGAAGGAAGAAGTAGATAGTAATACAATAACAGTAGGAGACTTCAATACCCCATTTTCAATAATGAATAGAACATCCAGACAGAAGGTCAGTAAAGAAACAGCAGACTTGAACAATGCTATAGACCAAGTGGACTTAACAGACATGTGAAGAACATTCTGCACAGCAGAAGCAGAATACATATTCTTCTCAGGTGCACACAGGACATTTTCCAGGATATATTGTTTTAGATCACAAAAAAGTCTTAATAAATTTAAGAAGATTGAAATCATTTTCTGACTACAATGGAATAAAACTAGAAGTCAATATCAGAAGACTAAAAAATTCACAAATATGTGGAAATTAAACAACACTCTTGAACAACCAACGGGTCAAAGAAAAAATCAAAAGGGATATTAGAAAATATATTGAGGGATTTCCCTGGTGATGCAGTGCTTAGGAATCCACTTGCCAATGCAAGGGACACGGGTTTGATCTCTGGTCTGGGGAGATCCCACATGCCATGTAGCAACTAAACCCGTGTGCCACAACTACTGAACCTGTGCTCTAGAGCCTGCAAGCCACAAATACTGAGCCTGCAGGCTGCAACTACTGAAGCCCATGCGCCTAGAGCCTGTGCTCTGCAACAAGAGAAGCCACTGCAATTAGAAGCCTATGCACCACAACGAAGAGTAGCCCCTGTTCACCGCAACTAAAGAAAGCCTGCACGCAGCAACAACAACCCAACGCAGCCAATAAGTAAATACATAAATAAATAAATAAATAGAAAATATTTTGAGACAAATGAAAATAAAAACACAACATATGAAAACTTACAAGATGCAGCAAAAGCAGTAGCAATAGGGAAGGTTGTACTGGTAAACACCTACATTAAAAAAGAAGAAAAATCACAAATAAATAACATAAATTTACACCTCAAGAAACCAGAAAAAGGAGAACAAACTAAGCCCAAAGTTAGGAGAAAGAAGGAAATTATAGAGATTGGTGCAGAAATAAATGAAATAGAGAATAGAAAGTCAATAGAAAAAATCAATAAAACTGAGAGTTGGCATTTGAAAAAGATCAACAAAACTGACAAACCTTTAGTTAGACTAAGAAGAAAAGAGTAAAAACTCAAATAAATAAAATTGGAAAGAGGAGACATTTCAACTGATGCCACAGAAATAAAAAAAGAATTACTGCTATGAACAATTATACACCAAAAAAAAAAAAAAAGGATATCCTAGAAGAAGTGGATAAATTCATAGAAACATACAACCTACCAAGACTGAATTATGAACTAGAAAATACAAACAGACCTATGAGTAGTAGGAGACTGAACCAATAATAAAAACCCTCCAATAAAGAAAAGCCCAGTATGGCTTCACTGAAGAATTTTCCCAAGCATTTAAAGAAGAATTTATGCAAATATTTCTCAAATTTTTCCAAAAAATTGAAAAATAGAGAATACTTCCAAGCTCATTTTTTTGAGGCCACCATTATCCTGATACTAAAGTCAGACAAAGACACTACAAGAAAAGAACACTACAGGCCAATATCACTGATGAATATAAATGCAAAAATCCTCAACAATATACTAGCAAATTGAATTCAACAATATATTAAAAAGATCACACACCAAGCCCAAGAGGGATTTATCCCTGGGATGCAGGGATGTTTCAACATATGAAAATCAGTTGATGTGATACACCACTTTAACAGAAGGAAGGATAAAAAATCACATGACCATCTCAATAGAAGCAGGAAAAGCATTTGAAAAAATTCAACACCTTTTCATAATAAAATCCAGAACAACTAGGAATAGTAAGAAATTACCTCAGCATAATAAAGGTCATATATGAAAAGACCACAACTAACATCATGATCAAAGGCAAAAAACCTGAAAGCTTTTTCTCTAAGATAAGCAGCAAGAAAAGGATGCCCACTCTCACCACTTCTATTCAACAGAGTATTAGAAGTCCTAGCCAGGGCAAATAGGCAAGAAAACAACTAAAAGGCATACAGATCAGATAGGAAGAAGTAAAACTGTCCCTATTTGCAGACAACATGGTCTTAGATGTAGAAAATCCTAATTAATCCACACAAAAAAACTGTGAGAAGTAATAAACAAATTTAGTAAAGTTACAAGTTACAAAACCAACATGCAAAAATAACTTGTGTTTCCATACACTAACAACAAATTATCTGTAAATGAAATTAGGAAAACAATCCCATTTATAATAGCACCAAAAAGAATAAAATGCTTAGGAATTAACTGAGGAGGTGAAAGATTAGTACACTAAAAACTACAAGACATTGATGAGAGAAATTAAAGAAGACACAAACAAATGGAAAGACATCCTATGTTCATTCATTGGAAGACTTAATATTAAAATGTTCATACTATCCAAAGCAACCTAGTGATTCAATGCAATATCTGTTAAAATCCCAATGTTATTTTTTGCAGAACTAGGAAAAAATCCAAAAATTCATATAGAACCACAAAAGACCCTGAATAGCCACAATAATCTTAAGAAAGAAGAAAAAACTTGGAGACTTCAAACTTCCTGACTTCAAATTACTATAAACATTATAAAGCTACAGCAGGTATATGTGAAATAGAATAGAGAGCCCAGAAATAATCTATGCATATACAATCAAAAGATCTTTGACAAGGGTGCCAAGACTACACACTAGGGAAAGAATATTCTCTTCAACAAATGGTGCTGGGAAAACTGGATATCTACACGAACAAAAATTAAATTGGACCCTTATCTTACACCATAAACAAAAATCAACCCAAAATAGATTAAAGACTTAGGCAAGACCTGAAACTTAAAAAATTCCCAGAGGAAGATGTAGGGAATAGCTTCATAACATTGGTCTTCAGTGATTTCTCAGATACCACACCAAAAGCACAGGCAACAAAAGAAAAATTAGACAAGTGAGGCTACTTCAAACTAATTAGACAAGTGGGACTACCCCAAACTAAAAACCTTCTGTGTAGCAAAGGAAACAATCAGCAGAGTGAAAAGGGAAAAGGTAACCTATGGAAATGGGAGAAAGCATTTGCAAACTATATATCTGCTAAGGGGTTACCATCCAAAAAATATAAGGAATTCCAACAACTCAATAGCAAAAACCCAAATAACTTGAATAAGAAATAGGCAAAGGACTTGGATAGACATTTCTGCAAAGAAGACGAATGGCCAATAAATGCATGAAAATATGCTCAGCCTCACTCATCGTGAGGGAAATGCAAATCAAAACCACAATAGCTATCACTTTACACCTGTTATAATAGCTGCTATCAAAAAATCGGAAAAAAACAAACAACAAACAAAATAATAAGTGTTAGAAAGGATGTGGAGAAATTGGAACCCTTGTGCACTGTTGATGGGAATATAAAATGGTTCAGCTGCTATGGAAAATAGTATGGAGGATCCTCAAAATTTTCAAAATAGAACTACCATATGATCCAGCAATTCCACTTCTGGGTATTTACCCAAAGAATTGCAATCAGGATCGCCAAGAGATGTTTGCACCCCCCTGTTCACTGCAGCATTATTCACAATAGCTAAGAGGTGGAAATGACCTACTAATCTTCTTTCCCCACCCCCTCCTAATCCTGGCGACCACTGAGCTCTTCTCCATTTCAATAATTTTACAGTTCAAAAATGTTATATAAATGGAATCATGCAGTCGTAGCCTTTTGAGACTGACGATTTTTTTTTTTTTTTTCTTCACTCAGCATCCTGCTCTGGAGACTCAAGTAAATATCAACAGTTCACTCCCCATGTGGCATTTTCACACCTAGGGGAAGTTCTTCATGAGTTTATGTCAATATCAGTCAATAAAATCCCTTGCAATGTTATAAAAGGAAACATTCTCTAGAGTCTTTCCTTTTTTAAAACAACCACCTTCTGGAGGCTTTGACACTTTGTGGTATTGGCCACAAACATTTTGAAAAGTTTCCAATGTGATTTTTTTCATGTGAACTTAAAAAGGGAATCCAAGTGTCAGTGGCCACATTCATCTGGCATAAAATATTTGAACTTTATGCTGCACTAAAACAATAAATTGTCTCTGTAATAAGACATGGGCAATTAAACAAGCAAGAGAAACAATTCATGTAGCTTGAGTTGAACAGAAGCAGTGCAATTGAAGTAATGTAATCACACCCTAGGAACTCGAGGAGGGGGTGTGTGCCCAGGAGAGGTGACTGGTTTATGTTTCTTTATATAATGTATAAGGGAAGTGTAATTTAATTTGCAAGCAGCAATCTTTAGAAATCAATTAGGAGTTTATTCCAAAGAGGGCAAACACCAGTCAATGATTTACAGACTTCTCTACAAAAGGAGGGAAGTTTAGCATTTAGTTTAGTGCTCAAGTCTTGCCTTACACATCTCCACAGGACTGACATCGGGGGTGGGGTGGGGTGCAGGGGTGGAGAAGAATATGGTGGGACCACAAGGAGAGGTGTCCTTCTTTGCAAGTAGCCCCTTGCTTGGGCTCCTTGGTGGAAGAACAGACCCTGGTATTTCTCATTATACTGTAGACTTGCTTCCTCCGTCATCTCTAGTCAGCATTGTACTTCTTGCCTTTCTTAGAACATAGAACATAGGCAGTCAATCTAATAGGAATTAGCAAAAAAGGATTTCGTGGTCATGTGAGTTTGGGGAATGCTGGTTTAATCAAAGTTAAGCAGGCATCTTTACCGCAGGACTGCTCAAACCCTTTGATATGAAGCTGTACACAGGAGATCTACAGATTATTATAAGTAAGATTGTACAGTTCTGACTGATTATATCATTATAATCAGGATTTTTTTTTAAACTTATCTGTCCAGGGGACCTCATTTTCTTGTGAAGCCTTACACAGACAAAAGCACTCTGTTTCCCATGCTGAGGGGCCTTGATTCCTATCCGTGGGGCCTGTGTGCACATGGACGCAATAAACGCAAGAAGATACGCTCCACGCTGCGGGGCTTCCCATCATGCTCCTCGAGGTGTCTCCACTCCCTAGGACAGTGCCTGGCTCACAGTAAGTGCTTACTGAATGCAGGTTGAATGACTAAAAATAATTCTTATTGCTTGGGGAATTGTGCTGAACTTTTTTTTTAAGTATTATCTCATTTAACTCTCAAAACAATACAGAGAACTAGGTCTCATTGTTACTTGTTTCTACAGATGAAAAAACTGAGGGTTACAATGGTTCACTAATTTTCCCAAGGTCACCCAGATAGGAAGGGGCAGGCTGGGGCTTGAATCCAGATTATATGACTCTACAGCCCGTGCTGGTAACTGTTTCTCTACATGGCTTCTAGGAAGGAACAGCAACCTAGATAAATGAATCCAAAACCCATGCAGGCATCACTCACAGGAAGGGAACTAGCCCGAATGGCCCCACACAAACACCCACTCCTCTGAGCTAACTCATCCTTGGACGTGGCCTTCCAAAGTACTCAGAGATAACACACATTTCCAGAACCTTCCTGGTTGCAGAGGTTGCCGGTTCTCTTTAAAAGAGTCCACCCTGAACACTGAGGCATTTGGAATCAAACAGCCATAGCAACAGGGGTTAGGAGGCAGGGGATGAAGGCCTTGGAAGCAATAAATCAATCGCTGAGACTTCCAATCAGGAATTAGGAGTATTTATTTTCGCACAGTAGACAGAGGCCCAGGAGAGAGGGCTTCTCAACCTCTCAGTGTTGCTAGTACGTCTCTGTGACACCTCTACCCGCACTGTGGCAGTCAGGAAATAACAAGCCTGCCCAGGAAAGAAGATGTCGATAAGGTAAAAAGCCAGGTGCAGAGAGGCATTCTGAGGGTCCCTCTTTGGAAACAGGAAGTATGTCTCTCAGAAAGTGGGGAATCAGCACCCCAGAACCCAAGGGTCTCTTCTTTTTTTTTTTTTTGAAAGGGGAAAAATTTAAACTGTACTCTAGTGTAAACTCATAAGTGGAAGGCATATGTATTCTTTAATTATCATAAAAATGTCTTCTCTGTAATATGGAGGATTTAAACATGCCTTTACCCTCCTTTAAACTAATCAAATTTTGATATGTAAGTTTACATAATTTAGATGAAGTTCTCATTTGGAATTTTTTTTTTTTTTTTTTTTTTTTGCTTTTGCCTGGTCTCTCTGTTTTTATTTTTATTTTTTTTATTATTTTATTTTTTTTTGGGGGGGGTACACCAGGTTCAATCATCCGTTTTTATACACATATCCCCATATTCCCTCCCTTCCTTGACGCCCCCCCCTCGAGTCCCCCCCACCCTCCCTGCCCCAGTCCTCTAAGGCATCTTCCATCCTCGAGTTGGACTCCCTTTGTTATACAACAACTTCCCACTGACTATTTTACAGTTGGTAGTATATATATGTCTGTACTACTCTCCCGCTTCTTCTCAGTTTCCCCTTCACCCCCCGCCCCCTCCCATACCTCGAGTTCTCCAGTCCATTCCCTGTATCTGCTTCCCTGTTCTTGTCACTGAGTTCATCAGTACCATTTTTAGATTCCGTATATGTGAGTTAGCATACAATATTTGTCTTTCTCTTTCTGACTTACTTCACTCTGTATGACAGATTGTAGTTCTATCCACCTCATTACATATAGCTCCATCTCATCCCTTTTTATAGCTGAGTAATATTCCATTGTATATATATGCCACATCTTCTGTATCCATTCATTTGTTGATGGGCATTTAGGTTGCTTCCATGTCCTGGCTATTGTAAAGAGTGCTGCAATAAACATTATGGTACAAGTTTCTTTTGGGATTATGGTTTTCTTTGGGTATATGCCCAGGAGTGGGATTACTGGATCATATGGTAGTTCTATTTGTAGTTTTTTAAGGAACCTCCAAATTGTTTTCCATAGTGGCTGTACCAACTTACAGTCCCACCAACAGTGCAGGAGAGTTCCCTTTTCTCCACACCCTCTCCAACATTTGTTGTTTCCAGACTTTGTGATGATGGCCATTCTGATTGGTGTGAGGTGATACCTCATTGTGGCTTTGACTTGCATTTCTCTGATGATGAGTGATGTTGAGCATCTTTTCATGTGTTTGTTGGCCATCTGTATGCCAAGGGTCTCTTGAGCTCTGGCCAAAGGCTGGCCAAAGCCTGCAGAGGCCAGCCCCGAGGCTGGACGCTCAGTTTTGCTTGCTCCTGTGGATGACTTCTCCATGCATCTTGTGCTGTGAAGCCACCTTTGACAGAGGGCGAGAAGGCCATGTGGGTGAGTAGGACATTTCTTGGTCAACATGGCTGCCACTCAGCATAGGACAGTGGTCAAGAAGAAAGATTTTCAAGCCAGATTGCCCTGGCTTGATTCTTAACCCCGCCACTTTCTAAGTGTGTCTATTTTGAGAGAGTTATTTTATCTCTCTGGGCCTCAGTGTTCCCATCTCTACAGTTGGGATAAAAATAACAGCACCTCTTAAGATTACGGCAAGGGTTAAATGATAGAAAGGATATAAGGCATTTACATGGAAGGCCTGGGGTATGAGTATTTGCTGCCATCACTGCTACTCTGGGTCTGCAGTTTCTTATCCAAAATCTTTGAAGCCAAATGAGCAACAGAAGTTGGATATTTCTGGCATTTAGGAAGGTCACATGGTGCAATCAACTCCTTGCAGGACTGATGGCAAGACCTCACCAATCAAGCATGCTACTATTTCTGTAGCTAAATATAGAAACATTCACAATAACTGAGATAAATAAATATTATAGATACCTTTATATCATTTCAGTTGAATTTTTCCATCCAATGAGTTTTGGCATCAAACTTATGAAAAAACTCATTTTTCAGAGCCCTTTTGGATTTCAGATAAAGGCTGGCTGACTTGCCTCACTGGTACCCCTGCAGTAGTTGCCAGCCTCAAACTAGTGACAGTTCCTGATTAATAGCTGGCCCCCTGGACAGAGCGCTTCCTCTAAGTCACATGGGCAGCCAGATGCAGTCATGGACCAACATGGGGATTGGAGTGAAAAGCGGGTCAAGCAGCATCTTCTTCTCGAGGCTCTGAAGTTCAGAGACTTGCTGGCAGCTGAGTGAGGCTGGGTGGGAGTCACATCTGTGCACTCAGTAAACATTTATTATGGACCAACTGTGTGCCAGGCCCACTGCCAGGCCCGCTACCAGGCCCTGCCCAGCCAGGAGTCCACAGAGTCAGAACCAACCTGAGCTGACAGTGACGGAGTATTTGGAACCAGGCCAGGCACTGTGCTTTGCACTTGACCCACTCAGCAAACCAGATTCTTCCTTCTCTCCTTCCTGAGGCCACTGGAGGCTGCTCTGACCCTCTGACCCAAGCCCTAGAGTTCTAGCTCTTAAAGTCTGAGAAATAATCCCTGTGAGATTCTTCACGCTCCAGAAAGGAGCATTTATCCTCAGTTCATAAAAGTATCAAGCAGGGGTTAGTTGCCAGCCCTAAAATGAGTGGGGATGGGATGCATCTGCTCCCTGAAACTACACAAAAATGCCACCAAGATGTGGTCATTTTACAGCGGAAGACTGGAGGGATCAAGCCTTGCCTGTCCAGGACAACTTAATAGTCTTCTTGCCCAGGGCCACCTGGGGTCCTTAGGCTGTCATTTATGGTGAATAGAGGTCGGCAGGTGGGCTTATCTCCCGGGGCCTCCTGTGGATACCGGTGCTCGGTGCCCACTGAGCATTTTGTCCTCCCCTTCCAAGCATCTTCTTGTCATTCAAGACATTCTCTGAGTTCTAACTGCTAAGGAGAGCGTAAAAGGGGAAACCTGTGGGAGACACTGAAGGCTATCCTTGTGATCACAGTGGCCTCAAGACCAGCCCCATTTGGAGCTAGGTGTTCTCACATGCCATGCCATTGACTCTTAACTTCTGAAGTTTGTGCTACTTTGCCACATCACTCATAAAGAAAATGGGAAGTAGGGAAGTGAAGCAATGACCATGGTGGCCTAGGCTATGGTCCACATCTACCAAAGATCCAGTATTAGACAGGAGAGACAAACAGGCCCCTCTAAACTCAAACCCCATAGTACTGGAGGCAACACACACTGTTAAGATCAGAGAGACACACGAGGTACTGTCATAACAAAATGCTTGCTCAGCTAGAACCACCAACCTGGCTAAAGCCTTTTTCTCATGAAAAGAATGAGCCAACCTGAAGAGAGAGCACTGCTCACTCAAGAAACAAGCAGGGGAGAGGGTGACCCTTCCAAAATGTGCTGTCCAAGCCCTGTGAATGGTCTGCTCTTGGAGCGAAGATGGACACAGCAGAATTTCAAAATGAATAAAAATATTAAAATTGTGTGTTGCCTACCATTCTTTCCTCCTAATTCTGATCTTGGATACTCAACGGTTTGGTTATAATTTTTGCTTTTATAAGGAGAAAACTCACTAGTCAGGCAAACAAATGCTCGTCTTCTTTGTGACTGTATGTCTTGCTGGCCCTCTGGTTTTTACATCAGCCTAGCTGTGTCTAGGTAGCGTGGTGAGGCAGCCTTTTGATGCTGGATCAACTCCAGAGCACTGATAAATTCTAGTTTGTGGAGTTGCAGTGCCAGGGTCCCATCCTGGATGCCCTGAGAGTCTGGTAGGTGATGGGTCCTGGGTCTTGACACAAGTGCCAGCCAAACTTTAGCACAGTTCCTCACAAACCCCCAAAGGATGTGGATGTCACTGGAATCCCCAAGGTCTGCTGGCATCAGAATGAGACCCATAAGGGCTCATAAACTAGCCTGTCCTCCAGCTTCCCAGCGTGCTGCGTCTCAAGCATTTGCAAAACATTCTAATGGGATATTTAGTTCTTCGCTGCAGACATACTCCGAGGAGTGTCTAGAGTGATGACTGAGAATTAAAGTCATAGGCGAAGACATGAGGACAGCAATTGTGAGTTTACATTTATCATCCTTCTGAGTATGCACCACGTTTCAAGCTGTAAGAGCCCTCAAATGATATTATCAATTCATTCTTTCAATCATAGAAAACATTTTTTCAGCAACTAGTAAAGGCCTAACATTGTAGAGATACAAAGAATAAGACTTGGCCCTTGATTTCTGCTTAGAACGGGGTGGGACATTTGAAGTTAGACCCAGTACGGGACTGGGCTCATGTGTGTCCGGAGCCCGGCTAACTCCTCACCTGTCCCCTACTCTCCACCTGCTCCCAATCTGGTCTCCTTACAGTCCCAAACCCACAGTCCCACAGAGCCAGCGCCTCAGTTTACTTTCTGCCCTTCCTGGCCCCAGAGGGCAAACAGTGACCTCACCAGCTGGCCATGAGGACCCAAGGACATAGTGTAGGTGAACATGCTGGGCACGCAGAAGAAATATCCTCCTCCTTTCCTTCCCTGGATGGAAACTGCCTTGTCTCTATCACAGATCAGCACAAGATGATATTTAGTCTTGTTCCGTTCTCTTTCTCCTCTGAGTTCATGCACTGGCTTTTGCTTTCAGACTTTCAATTAGATGGAAAGCATTACGGGAGCAGATGCCAATTCTGCTCATGTATCTTCATGATGTATTTCTACTGAAGACATTTCTACTGAATTAAGTGGAGATGGCTCCTGGAGAATTTGCCTCTGAATGCACCCAGAATCTTCTTCATGAGTGATGGTGTTAATAGTGATAGACACAGGAGGGGCACTTGCTATGCTGCCCAGGCAAGGATGCTCGGTTCCAAAGCTAAAGACATCTAGACCAATTTAAGGCTCAAATTGGAAACTGTCTGTAAACTCAGGTGGAGTTTACAGATAGTTTCAGGTGGGAAACTGAGAGGCTCAGGTGGGAAGACGAGAGGCCAAATTCCACATGTGATCCTGATAATGTCCAGACTTCATTCTTCCAGGGAACCTGCACTCCCCACTCCCACCAGTGTTACAGGCTAGTGACCAAATACATCATGACATTGACATAGAGCATGATGAGCACAGTGAGAAGGTGGAAGGTGGGCCACCTCCACCAGGGGGCGCTGTGGGAAGCCTAGCCTGCTGGCCTCTGAGGACTCCCGTTAACAGGTGACATAGCATGGTCCCTGCCTGTGCGGATGCTTAAAGCTGAACTGATGCATTTGATTGTTTTCATCTGGGTGTTATTTTCCTGGTAGGGGAACCACGAGAGGCAGGATAGCATAGCATCGGGGGCCTGATGGCCTGGTTCTGCCACGTGCAGATGTTGACAATATACCTGAGCCCTCATGTTTCATTCCCCATCTATAAAACGAGGACAATAAAAGTGCCCACTGCCCAGGATTGCAGTGATGGGGAATGAATAAATATGGCCGAAGCTCTCGGAACAGTGTGGAGCACAAAACCCGCAACCCAATCAAAAAAGGGACAGAAGATCTAAATAGATATTTCTCCAGAGAAGACATACAGATGGCCAAAAAGTACATGAAAAGATGCTCAACATCACTAATTATTAGAGAAATGCAAATCAAAACTACAATGAGGTGTCACCTCACACTGCTCAGAATGGCCATCATCAAAAAGTCTACAAATGAGAAATGCTGGTGAGGGTGCGGAGAAAAGGGAACCCTCCTACACTGTCGGTGGGAATGTAAATTGGTACAGCCACTATGGAGAACAGCATGGGGTTCCTTAAAAAACCAAAAATAGAGTTATCATATGATCCAGCAATCTCACTCCTGGGCATATATCCGGAGAAAACCATAATTGAAAAAGATACACGCACCCCAGTGTTCACTGCAGCACCGTTTACAACAGCCAAGACATGGAAGCAACCTAAATATCCATCAACAGAGGAATGGATAAAGGTGTGGAACACATATACAATGGAATATTACTCAACCATAAAAAAGGATGAAATAATGCCATTTGCAGCAACATGGATGGACCTAGAGATTATCAAATAAGTGAAGTCAGACAGAAAGACATGATATGACTCATATGTGAAATCTAAAAAGAACACTATAAATGAACTTATTTACAAAACAGAAACAGACTCACAGACTTCGAAAACAAACTTATGGTTACCAAAGGAGAAATGTGGGGTGAGGAGGGATAAATTTGAAGTTTGGGATGAACCTACACATACTACTATGTATAAAATAGATAACCAACGATGACCTACTGTATAGCATGGGGAACTGTACTCGATATTCTGTAATAACCTACATGGGAAAAGAATCTGAAAAAGAATGGATATATGTATATGTACAACTGAATGACTTTGCTGTACACCTGAAACTAAGACAATATTGTAAATCAACTATACTCCAATACAAAATACAAATTTAAATTAAAAAATAAATAAATACAAAGTAAAATTTTCAGAAATGAAAAAAAAAACCCCTACACAAAGCCATAGGTGAGCGGCAGATGTGACAGGGATGATGCCGTCTCTTAGAACCATTCCCGTCTACCTGACTTGACACATTCCCAGGGTGGTGCCAAGGTCAGCCAGGAAGCTTGGAAGAAGCCAGGGCTATCAAGCAGGTGCTTTCTTCTCTTTTTTTAAAAAATCAATTTATTTATTTAATTTATCTATTGGTTGCATTGGGTCTTTGTTGCTGCATATGGGCTTTCTCTCGTTACGGCGAGTGGGGGCTATTCTTCATTGCAGTGTGGCTTCTCTCTGTGGTGGCTTCTCTTGTTGTGGAGCATGGGCTCTAGGCGCGCAGGCTTCAGTAGTTGTGGCACACAGGCTTAGCTGCTCCGCAGCATGTGGGATCTTCCCGGACCAGGGCTCTAACCTGTGTCCCCCGCAATGGCAGGAGAATTCTTAACCACTGTGCCACCAGGGAAGTCCCCAAGCAGGTGCTTTCTTGATACGTTGCTTTCCCAAGCGGATGTGCAGGAGCCCAGCTGCCCTGATGCCAGAGCTGAATCCACTGGCCTGTCTGGCAGGGCTGGGCGCTGCCCCTCCATCAAGGCACCACGGGGCTGCTTCCCACTGTATTTACCAGCCTCCAGGACACCAAGGTAGGACCTGCCGTGAATGAACAGTGAGCAGCATCCGCGACACATTAAAAAATACGTCAAGAAAGAGAACGCTGGAAACAAGATCGTGCCCAGATGAAAAGCCACCCTTGTTTTCTTAAGGCGCTCGGAATTCTCTGAATGAAGGAACTGTGGTTTGAAAGGTTACCTGCGGGAAATCTGGAGCTTTTAGAGCCCTGAGCTTTAATTACAGCTCACTCATGCACAACTAATGTGTGAGCCCAGAGGTCCCCTGCGTGCTCTCCGGGAAGGCAGGCCAGAGGACAGCTTTGATGGGACGAGAAACTCCTGCGTCCTTGGCATGCTTGCGAGTCCCCATGTGCTGCCGTTCCCTTTCCGACTCTTTAGGAGAGGCTGTACACTGCACTCTTCAGAGACGAACGCACCCAGTGACCTGAGTGTCCGTCATGCCTGCAATTCACGTACGATGGTTGCTGTGATGCTACCCCAGTGGGCCACAGTGTGGTTGGAGTTGATGCACTGGTGGTATTTTTTTAAATTCTCAATTATTAAAATTAAAAAAAAAAAAAAGGTCCATGCACCACCTACAATAATCCTGTGTATGAACCAAATGCTGCCAATTGGGTTTTCCAGCTGCACCCAGGTTGGGTCCTCCCTCCGTCACTCCATCACCTCTGCTCTTGTTGTTCAGTGAGATGGTTCAGATTACGGCACCATTTAATCCTGCCTCACATGACTGTGTTTGTGAAGGCTGTTTCTATATCCTCATCCCCCCGGGGACTCCACATACTCCGTTATTAGAAGCAAACTCAAGTCGTCATTTCCCTCAACAAATTCACACTATCTTTGCTTCAGGTGTCATGGGGTTTGGGCTATTTTGTAAAACTGTTACCCACCTTGAAAGGTTTCTGGGGAGAAAGCTCCTGTGGGCTAAATTTGGCCCAAAGACATGCTTGCTTGACCTGCTCAGTGTTTTAAAAAATGTGAACTGCTTGTTGATATGTAAAATTCAGGAGGTTTAGATGCATCAACTCAGGTTCCTTTCGAAAATCAGGAGAGCTAGCAATCTGGGCCAACAAGGCAACAATTGCTGTGTCCTGCTTTCCGTGAGAGCAGACCTTCTCCAGCTCACCATGACCCCAGGGCCCCTCTACCGTATACTCTGCCCTCTTGTTGAATTCACATCCTATTTGGTCCTGGGGTGGCATCTTTCCAACAAAAGAGGTAAGAACTAAATAAGGAGCAAAGGTTTATGAGTGCCCGGATTGCACTGAGAGCACCACCCCAGATCCCTAACAGCTTTGCAGCTAAGGGGATGCATGAGGTTGCATCTTTGTTTACATAGCATGGATGAATACAGGCAAAGAACTAGCAAGTTCAGTGACTCCAGAGTTTTGCTTCCAAATACTGGAATCTCTCAGCTAATAAGGGTGGCCATTTTTCTGACAAGAACTGGAAAATTTCTGCTGACAGAAGCTTAGTTACATAGACATTGTGTTTTTACAAAATAATAACTGTTATGTTTCTTATCAACATTTATTTAGTTTTGTTTTTATATCCTGAGTTCCAGCTCCTTGATGAGCTCCTGAAAAATGACCACAGGTCCTATTCCTGGTCATTGTCCTGCTGGAGCAGATGGAAAATGAGTCAGGTCTTCTATGCTGAGTCATTCATGAAGGCTCCGGGGAGGGTCTGGTTCACTCCAGGGCCATGCAAGTTGCTAATGTGCTTTGGAGCTAAAGCAGAACATAGTTTGCTTCCTTTCTGCCTTAGAGAACTTTTAAAATTTGAAGCATAATTTCCAAGCTTCCTCTGCGCTTGACATTTCTTAAATAGTTTCATTTTCTAGCCTAACCACAGTCCTCTTGCTTTCTAAGGCAAATATGGCTCTTTTTTCCCCACTCTAGAAGCAGCTGAGTGGGAGAAAACCAAAGGTGAAGGAAGGCTATCAGAAGAAATGTGTCATGTGCTACATACAAGTCCTAGGGCCAAAACCCTCTCTCAAGACACCAACCATTTCTATTCCTCCCAGATCTTGAAAAGGTAGAGAAAATATCATAATCATATTGTACAGCAAGAGTTCTTTTGCTTTTTGCATTTTCCTACTTTTTTATTTTTGTCATGTACAAAGTAATTAACAAAACTGTACTTTAATGGTGACTATTGAATGATAATCAGTTTTTTTTGGAGCTCAGCAAACTGTGGAGGAGGTGCCACTGTGGACTGAATGAGGATGAATTCTAACAGGAAAAGTCAGTTTGTGGGGCAGGTTACAAGTCTGCTCCGTGCACAGCCATCCTGAAGCAAAGTGGCTTAGTTTAGCATGTCAGATTATTTTTGATAGGAAAAAACATCCCCAGCCTTGGCGCAGAATTGCTTTTAGAAGAGTGAAATAACAACCCGTGCTTTTTAAAATAACCTTTTCTCTGAGGATATAGAAACCAAACTGGCGCATGTAACAGACCCTCAGCTTCAGCCAGAGCCAGCTTCTGGGGAATCGTGAAGTCAGACAACTCCAACTTGACATCCCCGCCTTTTCTCCATTTCCTGGAAGTTAAGAAATTGCTCCCTGGAGTCATACTGTTGGGATTCAAATCCTATTTACTAGCAGTGTGACCTTGGGCAAGTTACTTAACTTCTCTGGACCACAGTTCTTCATTTGTAAAATGTAATGACAGCATCTCCTGCATGGGTTTTTGTAGGATTAAATGAGTTAGTACATGTAAAGCCTTTAAACTAGAGTGTGGCACATGGTAAAGTCTTAAATGTGTCAAATTACCTATGAAGCAATCTTTCACTCCACTGTCAGTTGGCTTCCCAGGTTTCTTACCTGGTCTTGGATTCATTGTCTGGGCATATCCCTCCCACTTCACTCCCATTATCATCCAAATCTAATATCTGCATGGAACTTTGAAGTTTACAAAATGCTCTTACACTCTAAACCTCACATGCTCATTATATCCACCCTGGGTATCATCCCCACTCTGCCTGATTGTTTTGGACAACTTAACATCACTTTCTCTCCTCTGTGTGTAGTCCTGTATCACAGGCACAGAGTCCTAGAATTTCCTAGAATTCTAACCAGCAAGCAACAGGTTCCTATCTTTGTAAGAGCAGCAGCAGAGAGGCACGTGTGGCAGAGTTTGAAGGTGGAGGAGGAGCAGAGCCTTACTGCTCCTGACGCCATGGGGGATGGGCAACCATGCGGGCTTTCCAGCAGAGGGCAAATGGAAGGACTGATGCCAGGAGCATTGGGCATCCTTCTGCAAATCACCCCCACTGGTGCTGCAATTCCTGACTTCCTAAATGCTAATGGTGGCTTTCCCTTTCCTTTACCCCACAGCTTCTCTACAGACCGTATATCCTCTAATCCCCTCTACGAAATTCCTAGCTGTTGGAAACACCTAGAGTACTTGCCATTTTCCTGACCAAACCCAGACTGATATACATACTTTATATTAGGTAGTACACATTGAATATGTACTATATACCAAGCAGTTTTAAGCTTTTCATATGAAGTACTTATTAAATCTAACAATAATGCAGTTTGAAAAGCAGCATTATTATTCTTATTTTTCAAATTAAAAAAATGGGGCACAGAGAGGTTATGTTACTTGTGTGTGATTATTGCTAGGCTCTCCTGACTCTCTTAATTTACTGCATGTTTGCTCTGTGTCTGGCATTGTGCTAAACGCCTACATGAACAATGAGCCTCAGCTTTCCTGAGGCAACACAGGTAGTTAAGAGCCAAGCAGGGATTCCCACCCCTTCCCAACTCTGCATCCAATGTTTCTTTCTCTCAGACCTCTGATACCTCTTGCATGAAGACAACTATCATGGGGGTAAAGACAGATAAACTGTTATGGTTAAAGGGTGTCTGGCTAAGAACTAGTTCCCTGCCTCCTGTTCTATGTGCTCCTTACATTTTATGGAAGAAACTGTTTTATTCCAGAGAATGAGTCTGTAGTGGTGGGTCTGGAGGGCTGGGGAGAGTTTGTGATTGTCATAGAAAGAAGAAGTCAGGGGAGGTGGGGAAGGAGAGAGTGAGTGAAGAAAAGAGGAGGTGAATGGTGTAAGAGGAGTGAAGAGAAGAATAAAGGAAAAGGATGAAGCCTGAGGAGGAAGAGGGAGGGAGAAGTAAGGCAAAGTGATGGGCAGCTTTTCTGATCATCAAACCTAATGGTGGCACAAAAGAGCAAGAAAGAGGATTGTCCTACCTTCTATTTCTACCAGGGGATCCAGGTCCCTGTCATTGCAAATACTAAGTGCAGTTACTAAAATATTCATTCCTGTGCCCTAGATTTACATCATAATGCACAATCCATAAGTGTTAGTTATTTTGGTTGCTTGATAAAAATTTGATACATTCAGATTAACGCACATATAATAAATAGTCCAATTTTATTATGTTGTATAAAGACTTCCAAAATATATGGTGTCTGTGCTTTTCCAAAGTGTAAGGAAACAGATAAGGCTTCAGACAGTCAAAGAAAGATTGCTTTCATTAAATTATGCAGTTATTGAATTTCTCCCCGTATGCTGTACTCTCCCTAGTCTCAAAGCTGTCTGCCACATGAGCAATCCCTTGGGGTGGGAATTTTCCCTTGATCTCTGGATGTGATCCTTGAAAATAGCATTTAAATAATTGGGAAATTCTTTATTGAAGGCCTGCAAGCAGTGAGGATGTGTTAGAGAGAGGTCAGACGAACTGTAAGTATTGTGCCGAGCTCTTTGGAAGAGATCCGAGCTCTGACTCTAGTCCCTGGGATACCTTGAAGCTAAGGAATATTGATCACTGACTCTGTGCTGGGCACTTTGTAAACCCTTTCAAAGTGGGTAGGTGTGTTCATCCTTTTTTTAATATATAACAGATAAGAAAGCTGAGGCTTGGATAACATTATCTATCGTAGACTTACAGTAGCTATTCTGGGGATGCCTTATAGTCATGGTTCTTTATTTTAGATTAGAACAATAAACGAAGCTGCCAGGCCAATTGAACTTTCCAGATCACCAAATCTTGAATAGATTGGCTCAAGGATGGAAATTAATTTTGGACCTTCAACCTCCTCTCTGGGGTCTGTGTGTTCCCCCTGTTCTCATATTCTTTCAGTAAATCCTCTTCTGCTTCAGCCAGCAGAGTGCATTTCTGTTGCTTGCGACCAAAGCATTCTGACTGACAGAAAACAGAGTGGGATTTGAGCCCTGATATTCATGAAGCCAATCCTAACGCTTTGTGAAGGAAAGGAGACTCCTCCTCCTACTAATTCCACCAGGCGCCCTACATTCACATCACAAGGTCAGACCTTAGACTAGGTGAATGAGAGTAGACTAGACATTCTCCTGGACCAAACAGGGAAGAGAGGACACTGAGCACCAACAGCTACTCCCCAGGACAGCACTCCTGCCTGGTATTCTGGGCATCTCTGGACCTGCCTGCCTAAGCCCAGCCAGGTGCTCCCCTCACCACTTTACTCTGATAAGAATCAGTAGGCATTCCTAGTCTCCTTGGAACTGGCTTCCTCCACTGCTCACGCCAAGCCAAATGGCCTCGGAGAGGGATTACGCTCTGTCCCCTTTGCTCATTGGCATTTTCTAAGGGCACTCAGCATCCTCTTGTTGCCGCCTCCCCCTGCCCAGACCTGCATTCTAGGAGAAGAGGTCTCACTCAAGGTCATCCCAGTGCCCACTCCCAGAACAAAATCTACTCATCCTGCCTCCTCTGTCTTTGGGGCTTGACGTTATGCAGATCCCAGGTGACATTAATACAAGTGCAGGGGTGAGATGAAGGGAGAGGATAATTCCAAAGAGCCCAGGGCTGGTTAGGCTTTATCTAGTGTGCTGCATTCCCTCCTAAGAGTGACACTTTGAGAGAGGATTTTCCAAACTGGGTGCATTCAGAAGGCTGCCTGATGTTCATAGGGTCTAGAAAGCAAGTTGGCAGAGGATTTGGAAAAAAGATTAAGAAGAATTGTTAGTGGGAGACATGCAAGTTCCTACCACACATTCGGAGGGCAAGTGTGGGGGGGAGGAGGAGGAGGAGGAGGAGGTACACTTAGTGGTTGAGGTTCCAGAGGACAGAACTAAGAAAGAAGGGTGGGAATTAAAAAGGGGAAGATCTTGGTTTACTGTGGGAACAAACGTTCTAATTAGGGCTGCCTTCTTTGGTACCGAGAGTTCTGTCCTTTCAAGTAACTGAGCAAGAGTAGGAGATGTCCACACAGAGGTGCTACTGGAGGGACTCCAGGCTCTAGAAGAAACGATCTGATCATATGATCCCTGAAGTCCCTCTATCTTGAAGATTCCAGGATTACAATGTACTTAAATATTGATGGACAATAAAGGAGTAACTAAATAAACTGTTCTATGTTTGGAAATCTTGACAGCCTCTAAAAAGAATGCATCAGAGCTAAGGGTGCTGACACAAAACGAAATTTACAACATATTTTAAATTTGAAAAAGCAAGCTGCAAAGAGAGATTTCCACGTAATACTGTGCCTTTTGGAGGACAAGTGGGCACGTGAATACAAACATGCAAACACACACACTCATGTCAGGGAAAATAATACAAGGTATAGTTGAGGCATCTGGAACTGGGAATGATAGGTAAGAGGAGTTGAGACTCATTTGCAATGTTTCTCTTCTTTCTTCTTTTCATTTTTTTAAACAAGGAGAATATATTAATGTACTATTTCTGGTATTAAAAATGAAAGGAAAAGTGCTGATGGCTATGAGGTTATAAAAGTGAAAGGAAAAGTGCTGATGGCTATGAGGCTGTTTCTCCCACTTAGGGAATCTGAAGTTCAACCTGGATTGATGGTTGGTTGGTTCATTCACCCATCAATAGCCATAGAACGCCCCCTTGTGCACCAGCAGTGTAAGGAGACAGGGCATGGTGGGAAGACAGACCGAGTTGTACCCCTCCAGGAGCTTCTGGTAGAGAACCAGGAACTACAGCAGAGTGTGGAGAGCACACAGCCCAGGCAAGAGGCATCAGCATCAGCTTCCCAGAGCCTGAGGGCTGAGGCCTGGGGTAGGGGATCCCAGAGCAGCGATGGGGAGATGGGGGGTGTGGATAAGTATTCGTGGCATAAGCCACATTATGGGGCAAGTTCTAGAGGGGAGAGAGGAGCGGCCTATTTGAGGACATGAAATAAGTTTGTTATAGCTGCTGGGAGGCAAGTGAGACAGAGAGAAATGAAGCTAAAGAAATAGGCAGAATGCAGATCCTAGAGGGACTTATGGGTCATGTTTACGAGTTTAGACTTTAGCCTAAGTCAGCAGGGAGTCACGGAGGAATTATAAGCAGATGGGAGGTTGAGGGTGGAACTTCCAGCTCGCTAAAGGTGGTTTCCGGGCAGGGTGGCTCTGGGTGGTCCTCAGAACGCAGCACAAAAGCTTCCTACTTATGCCACAGTCTGGATTTCAAAGAGGTGCAACCGAATCAACTTGTCATTATCTGTACGCAGATTAATTGCTTTGTGGATTACCTGTGGCAGATGAAAAATGTTAACCTGTAACTGATTTTCCATTCTTGCACAGGACACTGATGGCTGCCTCTCTGTCATTAGTCACTAACTCCCCTAGGCCTGCAAACTCATTCTAACGCTGGATGGAGCCAAACCAAATCCAGAAGGAAAATCTCTGCCCAAAATGATTAAAATAATGCATAAGAAAGTCAAGTGTAAATGACTGCTCGTTCAGGGGAATGCCCACAGCAGGAACCCATCACATTCCTGAGGAATCAAATGTCTGTGGTTGATTCAGCGCAGCCACGTGGGAAGCAGGGGACAGGGAAGGGGCTTTGTCACTGGTGTCACTGCACTGCTGTACAGCGGAGTCCTGGCTGTGCACTAGATCCCTGACGTTTGGCTGGTCACTTAATCCCCGGGCAACAGTCTCTTCATCTGATATCTAATATGGATGATGTAGGGAAAATCAATGCAGATTTGGGGTTAGAAGTCAACAGGCATGCTGAGAATTGGAAATCAAGCACAGTCAAAATAAAACTTGAAAAATAAAACAACAAAACTGCACATCCTCTTTGAATTGTGAACCCCAGGCACTTGGAAGCCCAAAAGATTCCATATTTTTTCTTTTTCTTTCCCCATATTTTCCTGATTACTGGAGGTGAAGGTCTAGTTTGAAAGGCTGAGGGAAAGATGGTGAGGAGGATGAGGGGTAGGGGTTGTAGAGGTGAGATAAATGCAGGTTTCTCTCTCACGATCCACATCTGCTTTCATTCAAGTAAATTAAATGCGTATATGATGATTCCGCTCCATTGTACCACTGTAACTATTACAACTACCTAATTGTTTTTTGTTATGGATATATATATATATGAATTACCCAGCACATATTATGTGGTGTGGGGCCTCTTCTTCTGCCTATTGGTCATAGATAATTGAGAACAGATTGCTCATGCCTGCAAACCAATCATTCTAGAATGGATCTTAAAAAAACCAACTGAAAGTTTCTTTAAAATAATCTAAACTGAACTGCTGAATTGCTGAATTTATGGAGGAGGAAACTGAGGCCAGGGAGGGAACTGATGTACCAGAGCCACACTGCTGTTGAGTGACAGGTCTGGGACGAGGTCCCGACTCTACTGACCGTCAGATCTCTGATTCCACCACAAGAAGCCTCCACAGGAGCCTGGCTCTGTCCGTCCAGGGAATGAGGCAACCCTCTCCAACCCTAAGTCTATAAAACCTTTCTTAAAAGTCATGCTCATATTAATGTAGAGACCAGAGTCTCTGGTTACTGTTGAAGTACTTGGGAGTAGGAGTGGGGATATTATGAATTTGGAGACTTGAAGCTTCCTAGGAAGCTGAAGGGATGTTGCAGTATCCTTTATCCTTCACTTCATGGATGTCTAAGTATATTTTATAAACCCTCCTTGTCCCCAAATTCCATCCCAATTGTTGTAAATAGGTCTACTCTGCAGATTTCCATAAAAACCCTCCTCTCTTAAGCCCACTGCTTAGACAGGGCCCACTAATGTCTACTCAAGATAAAACATCCAGGCAAGTGGCATCCTCCCTGAGGAATGGGACAAAGACTGGTCAGGACACAGGTGGCTTCACTGTGATGAATTATCCAAGCAAAAGAGAAGCAGCTTGATGTCTTCTTGCACCTCTATGACCTCAGCTCAAGCTAGTGCATGATTTCCCTGAGAATGACAAGAGCAAAACTGAATATTTCTCTCAGACTTCAAGGGTCTGTACTCCAGGTGGGAATGCCTCTTTCCTGCTGGGCGTGTGTCATGTTGGTTGACTGGCTCCTTGTTGCCAAACACCTGCCTGAAAGTGTGTAATACTTCCAGATGTTTCTTAGCATCCAGCTGTACAGCATGCTCCAGCTACTGCTCCTTCTATCAATTTGAGCACCGCAGCTCTGGTTCTGGGGTCACATCCTCGCAAACACATTCTAATCACAGGTGTGGGGACTGGTGGATTCAGGAAGTGCGAGGGAAGGGCTTCAGTGTCAGTCAAACAGAAGCGCAAATCCTGATCCTCCACTGACACGACCAGCAAGTTCCTTTGCCCCGGTTCCTCATTTGTGAAACAGGAGCATGGTAGCAACCTCCCAGAGTCATTACACAGATGTGGTGATGCATATATGCTCCTAATAAAAGAGGGTGACATGGCAGGTATGCAGTGAAGAATGGATTTTTCTCAGAAGAGACAGGGAAGTTTCCATCTTGTTCACCGCTGTATCCCCAGCACCTAGCACATGGCAGGAGCTCAATAAATAAGAATAAGGGAGGGAATGAATGAGCACCTGAATGGTCTCTGATTTGCAGCCCTGTATGTACTTAGAAAGTCCTTGAACTCTATGTGAGAACCCGATTCATTAAGTCCCCAACTTATACTTAAAATGTTAGAACCACTTCAAAGTTGAACCACTGAAAAGCCCTCTTCCACCACCACTTGAACTAAGAGTTCACTGCCTGTCATCATGCTGGCCTCTTCATGCCACTTGTCCTCTCCAGCTTCTAGCCCACAGGAGAGAGTGGTGTGCAGGGGCCCTGCCACCCTCTCAACCATGAAATACCGGGGTGCTCTGCTCGTTCAGCCTGGGGAGCTGCAGGTTCAGACAGCAACACAGACATCGCTGCACTTCAACAGGTATCTACCTTCTGGAAGGGTCCCTCATTAGTAGAAGCTGATGCACTCTCCCTTGGTACCCCCCATGGACGTGTGTGCGAAGGCACAGCAAGGACCACGCCTTACAAAAGCACCCAAATCTGGCCCTGGCAGTTAACCTCCCACCAGAATTGAGAGGAAAGCGCTCTCTCTCACCAGCAACATGAAAAAGAAAAAGATCCATTAATGGCCACAAAAGCTCTGTGGCTGAAAGGAAGCAACCTGCTGACCTGAGAGTCCATTCAGCCCCCGACTCACCCCTGGTCCAGAATTGCAAAGTCAGTACCTACCCAAAGACTGAGCTATCTTTTTTCCTACTAAATGGTTCCTGGTTTGATAAGCAAAGTGCTGTTCTCCAAGCAATGCCCTCAACTCTCCATCCTGACCCCTGCTGACAACCACCAAGAGACACACATCATGGTTTTTACTCTATAGATAGTTGAAGTTCCTAAATTTCAAAAATCTGACAGCAAGAAATGGGAGTGGAGTAGATGAAATCACAGTGACATATTTTTCCTAAATAAATGGTTCTCATAGGAAGGTGCTGTGATGGTCACAAAGATCTGAAGAAACTTGGGGGCAGTTCAAACTGGGAATTGTTATTTTCTATCCATTGTATCTTTTCTGAGTATAAAATAACCAGAAAGTGGTGGTGGGTATTAATAATAATAGGTAAGGTTAATTGAACCCTTTCTATGTGCTACAAGCTCTTTACAAGTATTGATTCATTTTATTCTCCTAATTATGTGCTGAGAAGTAAAGAGAAGTTACACAGCTCGCTTGAAGTCACAGGGTCTGTAGTTGCAGAACTGGGTTAAAAGATAACAACTAATGTGAAAACCCAACAGAATTAATTAAAACAAGATGACTGAAATAAGAAGGATTACAACAAAACCCCAAAATGCAGGGTCATGATGAATATTTGTATTGGTGGCACACAAAAGCAAAATGAACACTGAAAAACTGACTTAGTGATGAAAAAAATAAAATAAGAAGATGTCTAAGAAGGCAGGTAAATGCCAAAGCAATACATGACAATATCAGAACACACAATATGCACAGAGGGCAGAGATTCTAAGCATTATCTGTATTTTGGGGAAACAGAATCAGTAAGCAAAAATATTGTAAATTTCTCTTGGCTAAAATGAAAAAAAAAGACAACAAAAAAAGCTAAAACAAAACAAAAAAGATTAATCATACTTGTAAGATTAAAAGACCTTATTGTACTCCATAGTCAGTGAAAAAAAAACTTTTCCTGGATACAGCCAGCTAAATTTACTAAATTACTTTTAAGACAATTAGTAAAATACTTTTACTCATAAGAAATTAAGTTAGAGCCTCACCAATCCTACATCAAAACAAATTTTACATACAGGTATCTCTGTATGTTTTTGAAAGTTTGCCTTACGTCACTTTGCTTTTTCGAAAGACTTACATTAGTACCTGTTTTTGTTAACTGAAAGAAATCTGAAGAGGATTTTCACTTTAAAAAAAAAAAAAAGGCAAGAATCAAAAATACCATCTAGTGTTTGTTTTTCAGGGAGCCTTTATGCACCTCAACCAGAATGACACTGCCAAGCTCTTTCCTAGGGAACTACACTCAGCACCTCAATATTAAGACACCATAACTTCGAACCGTGTCTATGAGCACCTGTGCTTTATCTTGATTTATTTTGTGCATCTGTTAGCGACGTATGTCCGATGATAATTGTTTTTTGCTTTGTGCCATTTCAGCTTGTGACAGGCTTCAAAGAGACACTCTGCCTTCAGATAGTGAGGGAAACGTGTAGTTTAAAGAGTTAATTTAAAAATGAGCCATGGATAACCTTGGGGAAAAAACTGTATTAGTATTGTTTGGATTTTTGGATGAAGAACCTTTTTTTTCTTTTTGCTTAGAGCAAGAAGTAATGGGGAAAAAAATCACAAAAGAAAACATCAATGGATTTGACTAATACAGTTTAAAATTTATATCCAAAACAACCTAATCAAAATTTAAAAGCACAAAAGAGTAATATTTCTTACAAAAAATATAGCAATGGGTTACTAGTAAAAAGAGGAAATTAGAGATAGATATTTTGCATTTTAATAGGGAAGCCATAATCATTTACAAATATATGAACATAAAACTTACAAAACAAAAAATATATATACCCGTTAACATTTTGGAAATGTTCACATTCCCCAGTAATCAACAAAATGCAAAATAAAACTACAGTTTTGCTTATTAAAGGGGCAAAACAGAGGAGAGAGCAGTTTGTTTCTTAATTGTTGGTAAGTCAATTCTTTTCTGGAAGCCAGTTCTGCGCTGGGTACCAACAATACTAATAGTGTATATATTTAACCCACCAATTCAACTCCGAGAAATGTATCCCATTCACCAAAAAACAAGTGCATCCAGGGGTATCCAGGAGGATTTCTCCAATCCCAGGATGCTCTATCTACTCTGTTCTAGATTATTTTTAAAACTACCGTCAATCTCAGTCTTCACAGGCGTTTTGACCTTCTGAATTTGTGGATCCTATTCCCAAATGTTATCTCATTTAATTTTTTAAACAACTTCCTGAGGAAGGCATTCTTATCATTATCCCCACTTAAAGACACTGGAAGATGAAAAGGGCAGGTCAATGTAGTCTGAGTTAAAGGTCACAGAAAGTTTTTTCTGCAGGCCGAAATCATGCTACTAAGACATGAAAATATAATGACAGAATGGGAAGCGTGGATCACCTAGACCAAATTCTTTCTCTTACAAATTAAACAATTGGCATTTAGAGAGGGGAAGGTTCATGGTGATTCTGCAACACTCTTTCTCTTGCACTAACTCATTGGAAAGCACAAACATTCCTGGGAAGGAGGGCATGCTCTCAAACTCTTTTCTATTTGTTAGATTATTAGTTAAAATGCAGGCGTCTTAGAAGTTGGAAATGGGACACATGATTGGTTAGTTGTGATGGAGAAATAGGAGGTTAAGGAAGCTCTGAAAAAAGGACTGGGAATCTCTCAACCTTCCACCCTTGCACAGGAGGTCTCTGGCCACACAGTGATCCTGGGGATGGGTAAAGAAGTAGGAACAGGAGAAAGAGAGAACCAATCCCAGTTACTCACTCTACTGCTCAGCAGGGCAGGCTCTGTATCTCCCGGGACTAGGAATTCCTGGTTCAAGTAGCTGTGTTGTAGACCCACATCTGCCATTTCAGCACAACCAGGTGCCTATTGGCCCCTGAGATTTCCCTGGAAGGACCCTGGACAGCATCCCACCAGCATTACAAAGAGAAAAACCCATCAGACCCTAAACAGAGATGCTAAAAGGGCAAGTACAAATGTCTCCCTGCGGAGTCCATGGGGACCCTCAAGGAGATTTTAAGCCTGATCTCAGCCTGTCTCCTCGGCTGCCCTGAATCCACTTGGTAGTACATTTATCAAATCCTTCATTATTTAAAAGAAGAAGCCCTGGAGAGTTGGTTTGGGGAGCTAATTCAGGTCTGGAAGATGAGTCAGGTTTGGCTTTTACTGTCAGGTATCCTCATATTTGATAAGAGCAGACGGATATTAACAAAGCCAGATCCCGCCTGGAGCACTTCAAGCTCACTTCCTGCTGGCTGGGGCAGCAATTCCTCCATCAGTTCCTTTAGGGATACTTTTCCAAATCCCCACCCTGCTGCTCATCCTTAGCCTCCGCCCAGCCTCTGCTCCCAAGCTGGGGAAGGCTGGCCCCATCCACAAGAGCCTGCCCTTGCCTCCAGGTCTCTGCCTCCTGCTGAGCCCAGGTCTCCACTCTGGGGAAGGGGAAGGTGTCCTGTGGGTTCCCTCCCTGCCTCCCTCAACGTCGCAACTCCACTACCGGTAACCCACACACCCACCCAGCCTCTCACCCTTCCCACCCCTGTGAACTGACTAATTTGGAGTTGTTTACAGCTATGGATCTCAGCAGCAGTATTTCCACAGGCAGTAATTTGTTACTAATAAAAGCAAATGTTCTGAAGTTTGTGAATGATTTCCTTTCTTTCTTTCTTTCTTTTTTTTTTTTTTTTAAGTGGGAGCAGATTCAAGGTTATATTGATGATAAACTCTCTACCCCTGTGCATTCTGGTGCATTTTCTTCAAGGACAGAAGAGGCGCTCCCAGCCCCCAGAGGCACAGTGCACACTCCACCCACCCCCTGGGCTAACCAGTGGGCATTGCTGGTTTGGAGCTCTGTGAGGCCTGGCTGCTTGCTTTGACGGGGGAGTAAGAGCTCCTTAGGGCAGGGACCTTGCCTTATTGTCCTCTGGGCTCCAGCCCCAGACAGGATACCTGCATACAGTAGGTGCTCAGTCATCATGGAGTGGCAGAAGGCGGTGCTTTGACTCATGAGCTCATGGATTAACAAAGACCTGCATGTGTAGAACATGGCTGTGTAGAGTCAAGTCTGAGTAGCAAGGACACCCAATCTTCAGTCTCTTCACCCCTCCTCTGTGGATTTCCTCACCTTATCAGCCTTCCAACCTCAGTTTAAAATATCTCTGATACTCCCATCTTTTTAGACCCAGGAGGTACCTGGAATCGCCTTTCTCTTAACCCCTGCTTCAAGGTTTGGCTAACCTGACCATATATCACATGCTTAGGTGCTTGGTGAGCACACCCTGCCTTTCTGTCTCCCTTGAGCACTCCTTGTGGCTGGACATAAGGTCTTCTGCCTCTGCATATAATCTCCCGTCCCAGCATCAAGGACGCAATGTGAGCTCCATAAACATTTGAACTGAGTTGAACCACACATAGGCATAATGAAAAATAAATGTAAAAAATGTAGTATTTGGGTGTCAAAGGGACCTCGGTTCAGATCCCAGCAAATCCCATCACAGGCTGTGTTATTTTGGGCAACTTACGTAACCTCTCCCTTTTTCTCATCTTTAAGATGCACATAATAATGTTTTCCCTGTCATAGTAGGGCAGAGGCCACATCTTATAGAAAATGCCTGCCCTTTTCCCACACACCTCCTAACTCTCCTACATCTCACCATATTCTGAGCCACTAAGAATCATTGGCAGGTCAATAATGCCGTGAGGTCCACCAATGCATTGTCATTAGAGGTCGCCAGTCCCTTTGCAAAGCCTCATAGAGCCAGAACAGGGGACAGGTAGGCCTGACCCGCCATGAGCACCACTGCAGCCTGGCTGCCTGTGGGGCAGTGACCAGGGTAATACGACCCCAGGCAACTGCAAGGACCTCAAGGTGGCTCGCGTTGCTCCTCAGGTAGGGGGAGAGGAACCCATCAGCACATCCAGTCCCTCCGGGAAGGACATCTGGACATACCTGGAGTGACAGGCTCCATATCACACTGTTACCCTTAGTTCCAGATCCTTCACCGCACTCCCAAGTTCTGCCCAGCTACTATGTTAAGTACAAGCAACCAGCCAAGGAATGTGCTTTTTTCCAAATTAACACCAAACCACACACACACGCAAATTATTCTGAGAGCTAATTCACCAGGAAGTTATGATGCGCCAGACACTGCTTTGTGTGTATTCATTCAGTAAGAAACCCCTCAAAGCTGGGGCACAGGTATTGTGATGACCTTCACTTATAGGTGAGGAGAGGGATGCACAGGGAGGGTCAGCAACCAGCCCAAGGCTAGAGAGAAAGAACAGGATGATAACCCATCAGCTCGCCTTCTCTGGGCCATCACGTCTTCTGGCAGGGTCCCAAAGAGCAAGAGTCCCCGCTTGTAGATCCCTGCCACACACCAGAAGCTATTTCAAATATTACAATTTCTGTCTTCTGGAGGGGCAATGGAAGATTTGAAAAGTTAAATGACTGACTCAAGATCACACAGGCAGAAGGTGATGAAGCAGGAATTTAAAGTCGAGCCTTTCTAACATGCCACACTGCATCCCAAAGGACGCTTTCCTTTGGAAAAGGGAGAGCAGAAGGAAAAGGGAGATCCGTGGAGATTCATATCCTCATAGGATGGTCCTGGCTGCCTCCTACTAACCAAGACCCGGAAGAGACTCCGTTGTCTCGTGTCTTTGCTCCTTCGCCAGCATCTGCCAATTAGGCAGAACCTGGGAGCTTATTTCCTTCCCATGTGAGGTTCAGGTTCCATGTTAAATAAAACCTTGGCAGTGTTTCCCTCTTCCACCTCCTCCTGCTCCTGCTCCTCCTCCTTCTCTTCCTCCTCTTCCTCCTCCCATTCTTCCTCCTGCTCCCCCTCCTCCCCCTCCCCCTTCTACCTCCTCCACCTGCTCCTCTTCCTCCGCTGTCTTTGAGCCTAAGGGTGTTCATTACCATCCCTGGAACCTCTCCAAGATAAGCACTGCCCGGAAAAGCCATTGTCTTGTCAGAAAAGTCCATTAAGGCTGTCAGGCTCCCTAACAAATCAATCAGGCACCAGGAGGTCTTTCAAAACGATATCATTTGCTATTCAGGCGGAAACAAATAACTCCCAGGTGAGCCGCAGGGGCACGGGCCATGGGCCAAACTGCGCTATGGTCTCAGGAAAAGAGCTGACATCTTCCACCAACAAATGGCATAGGGTGTGCTTATTTCTCCCGCATTAAAACAAAACAATCCTTTCCTTGACCCCCTCTTTCCCCATCAGCTAGTCCCTGAGTCTTTGTGGGTCTGGACTCACTATTACCAGTTTCTTTCCACCCGTTTTCTATTGCGTCAACTCCAATCAGACGTTCCTTCACCCTCCCCTGACAATGCCCTTCTCAAGGTCATCAAAGACCTCCCTGTTGCTGCATACAATGACCCTTTCCAGTCCTCACTCATCTTCCTTGACCTAGAAGCACCACGTGATCACTTTCTATCTTTGTCAGAGATACTAACTGTTGTAACAACCAATCCCCAAATCTCAGTGGCTGGAAATCATAAAGGCTTATTTCTTACCAGTGACACATTCCGAAGTGTGTGTGCATGTGTGTATGTGTGTGTGTGTTGGGGGAGGTACTGCTCCACACAGTCATCAGGGGACCAGATCCTCCCATCCACTCTCCCTGGAGGCCATGGTCCTCCACTGCTCTAAGAGAGCAGGAGGTTTTATGGGCCAGGCCTGGCGGTCGCATAATATCATTTCCACCCACATTTCACTACTCGGGACTCCGTCATGTGGCTGCACCTAATTTCAAGGGCAGGTGGGAAACACAGTCCAGTTTTGTGCCCAGGAACAAGAGGAACTTGTTTGGGAGCATCTCACTGTGCTCTATTCACACTTTCTCCACTTTATTTCCAGAAACTTTACTCTGTTGATTTTTTCATAGTGCATGGGCCATTTCTTCTCAGTCTTCTTTGCTTGTCCCATTTCTTCTTTCAAACATCTTAATATCCCATGGCTAAAAAGACTAGATATACCTACGATACTCAATTTATTTCCCCAGTCAGACCTTTCTCCCAAGCCTTAAACTTGAGTATCCAACTGCTTGCTTTACAGCTCCACTTGGATGCCAGAAGACATAGCAATGGAACATTCTAAGGCGAATGTCCCGTATTCCTTCCCAAACCCACTTCATCCACTGCCTTTCCCAACTCAGGCAATGGCACCTCCATCCTTCCACTTTGGGCTCAAAACCTCGGTGCCATCTCAGACTCCTTTATTTCTCTCATGTCTCAAGTATAACACATCAAGAAATCCTGCAAGCTCTACCTTCAAAATCTACCCATCAGAAAAAGTTAAAAAAAAAATAAATCCCACTATTTCTCACCTCCTGATAGAAGCCAGCAGCATTTCTGGCTGGATTACTGCACTGGCCTTCATGATACTGCCCATGTCCTCCTACAATCTACCCTCAGTGCAGCACCCGGAGAGGTCCTACCAGAGGTAAGTCAGTTCATGCCACTCCTCTGCTCCAAACCCTGCAATGGCTCCATTTCACACACACACACACACACACACACACACACACACACACACACACACAGAGCCAAAGTTCTCACCATTGTCCACAAGTCATGCTTGATCTTCCTCACCCCCATCACCTCTCTGACCTCCAACCTTTCCCTTAACAGTCAGGCAAGCTCTCAACTCCAGGCCTTTATACTGACAATTCCCTCTGCCTGAAACATAGCCAGTCCCACAACACACAGCACATCCCCTCCTTCCTTCAATATCATCCACACAGTGAGGCCACCTGCCGCTCCCAGTTCACCTCCCTGCTCTACCTTTTCAGGATTCTTTCCCTTTTCATTTTTTAAAAATCTAACCTACTATATATTTCCTTATTTGCTAAATCTGTTGTTTATTGTCTGGGTCTTGTTCTCACCTCTGCTAGGATGTGAACTTTACAAGGGCACAGGACTCCTTTTGGTCCACTGATTTGTATCCTAAGTTTCTAGAACAGAGCTGACCACATAGTAGGTGCTCAATAAATGTTTTTTGCATAAACAATTAGTATTTCACAGCACCAAAATGTATAGAGTATTCACAGTTACTCTTGAAGTGGCCAAAGTTTTGACTTCCCATGCCTCTGTTCCAGTCCTGCCAATCAAAAACCTTCCTAGGGACCTCCCTGGTGGTCCAGTGGGTAAGACTCTGTGCTCCCAGTGCAGGGGGCACAGGTTTGATCTGTGGTCGGGGAACTAGATCCCGCATGCATGCCACAACTAGGAGTTTTCATGCTGCAAATAAGAGATCCGCATGCTGCAACTAAAGATCCTACATGCCACAGTGAAGATCCCACGTGCTACAACTAAGACCTGGGGCAGCCAAAAACAAATAAATAAATAAATTTAACAACAACAACAACAAAACACCTTCCTAGCTCCCCACTGAGTACAAACTCCCAGGCTGACAGCGAACGTGCTCCACATTTTTGCCCCATTGCTCTTTCCTTGCTGTGGCTCCCACTTCCTCCATACACGAGGTCTGTGTGCCAGGCAAAGGGACCACCCACATCTTTCACCCCTGCATCTCTGCTCCTGGTTTCCCTTCTCCTTTTGAATGAAGCCTCTGGGACCCAGTTGTCTTTCAATGGCCATTTCAAGAATTACCTCTCATAATGAAGCAGAACTGAGACCACATCACTCTTTAAAGGCCACAGTGGACTTGAGGGCATCTCTCATGTCGGCTTCCTCGCTGAGTAAATGTTTAGAGGGCAGTGCCTTTGTTATATTCACCTCAAGCAACAAGGATAGGACTTTAAACTCATTTATCTCCCTTTGATTTAACAGACATTTTTGCTCTGTGCAAGGATGGGAGATCTAGAGGCAAGTAGGTCACCTTTCCCAACTTCAGGGTGGTCCCTGTTGGGAGAAGAGAGAGCTGGATGAACAAGCAGTTCCAAGGTCATATTGTCAAGGTCCCATAGAGGGAAGTATTGGGTGATAAGTCAATGGGATGTGAGGGAGGAGCTTGGAAGGCTTAGCAGGAGGAGGTGGCTGCCCAAGGCCTAAAGATGGGGTAGGTGTTGAAAAGAAGAGGCAGGTAGGGGAAGAGCAGGCATTCTAGGGTAGACACCAGTAACATTTATTCAATTCACTTAAATCTTTGAGAAATGTTCTGTCCATGATGCTCTTTCAAATATTTGAATATATTCATATAATGCCTTAATGAGATTGAAGAATAACTCAGAAGCCATAGACACACTTCATTTTTAAACAAATAACAAGATCTTGCATTTCAAAATAGCCTTTTTAACACTTTCAGATGCTCTCTTATTCATGATACATTTTGGTTTTTGTTTTCACTACTATCCTGTAGATTTAAGGAACATGGTAATACTCCATTTCAAGGATTTAGAAATAAACTTGGAAATGTTGCATGGCTTGCTAACATAGACAAGCTAATTGCTTAAAACATAGGTTCCCTGTCTTCCCCTCCTAAGACTTTCTGCTACATTTGGGGGTCATTACCTGGAGTCTAAGGATGGAGTGGTTTAGGGGCTCCATGAATCTCTTAATACTTATGTGAAGTTCTCCAAGCATTTTTCAGGACACTAAGTTCTCTATCTTTCATTAGTTGTCACAGGAACTGCTATTTTAAAATGTGTACAAACTACTGTACCATACCACAACCAAGGCTATTTGGAAAGAAGAAGGACATCTTGGCTTTCATGATTGACCTTGACCAAGGGCACACTTGGGACTGGTTTATACAGCTCCTGCCTAGAGTGATGCTCAAGATGCAGAAGCACGAGGCTACATGTAGAATACAGACTCCTCTGAGCTGAACTGCCTTCATGTCTGCACTAAGGGTCTCCCAGGAAGTTCATGGAAATAGCCACCAGCTGCTCCAATCCTAGCATAAATAATGCCCTTAAGCCAGAACTTGAACTCTATTTGTGCACAGTGTTTGGGTTCAGTGCCAGTAAACTTAAGAGATCTTTGCAATTTCTAATACCCTTTGTCTGATTTGGATGAAATGTCACTGAAGTCTAATTAAGTGCTTGCTAGAGGTGAACTCTGCTGGGTCCACCTGATGGCCAGGTACACGCCTTTAGTTTGTTCATCCCGGTGGGTCTTTGGAGAACAACTTTGGAGAACATCAGATTCACCTGTGGTGCTCGTTAGCCACCTAGCTGTCCAGAGCTCACCCAGGCCCACTGACCCCATCTCTGGGAAAGCCAGCTGCAGGTAGGTGTGGAGACGCTGGGATGGAAGGAGATAATTGAGAGAAAAGATGTCAGTGTGTCCCAATCATCCCTGGTGACAGTAACTACCTGGGCAGGGGCCTGAGGGGCTCCAAGTTTGAAAAGCACCCAGCTGATTGCAAGCACTGATCTGTTTGGTGGTTTTCAATTCTGGCTCTGTATCAGAATTGCCTAAAAAGTCTCAAGACAATTCTGATTCCCAGGTCCTCTTCAGACCTACTGAGTGGAATTCTTTAAAGATGAAACCCATGAATGTGATTTTTTTTTTTAGAGAAAATGTTTTTAATCTTACAGTACAGTACCTTGAAAAATACAATAGTACAGTACAACAACTGTCACACAGGGGCTGGCATTGCATGAACAGGCAAGGAGAGTTACTGATTGGAGTAGGGAGAGGAGGTGGGAGATGGTAGAGCTGGGAGATAGGAGAGCAATAGAAGATGGAGGGCAAGCTGCAGTTTCACTCATGCCTGACGTGGATGGCACAGGTTCTGGTCCATGACTGTGATTTTTAGATCAGTAAGTGATTCTGATGTTCAGGCAAGGGAATGGATGATTTTTAAATGAAGGGCTACTCTGACGAAGTAAGCCTGGACAGCCACAAAGACCACGTAACTTGTATCTGGTAGACGGATTTTCCACCTCTGGAGCTACCGCCCTTGTGGAGACTTGAGAGAAAGGGAGGGAGTTAGCATCTAGATGGAAGATGAGCAGATGAAAAATCCCTGCACGTGTGGATTCTAATCAGGTCTTGGAGAACCAGACCTGGGAACCAGAATCAGACCTAGCTGGGTGCTGACAGAGTCAGGCAAGCAATCTAAAGCCCTGTGTCTCTGTTTATTCATCTCTAAAGTGAGGATAATATTAACTTCAGCCTAATAAGATTGTTCAGAGCAGGAAGTGGGCACACTACCCACCATGGGCTAAATTCAACCAGCCTGGTTTATACAGCCCAGCAGGCTAAGAATGGCTCTTATATCCTTAATGGGTTACATTTTAAATGGTTATATTAAATACCTACCTAATAGCTTTGATGTTACCTTTTGACCTGCAAAGCCTAAAATATTTACTATTGGGTCCTGTAAGAAAGTTTGCTGACCCCTGGTTTGGAGGGTTAAATGAAATAATCAACGTGAAATGCCTGGCATATATCACACGTTATTTACAAAAACTTTCAGGATCTGAGAACACCCCCTGGCTGGCAGCCAGCAAGAAAGCAGGGATGTCGGTCCTACAGCCACAAGAAGTTGAATTCTGCCAACAACCAGGGAGCCTGGAGGAGAACCCCAGCTCCAGGTGAGAATGCAGCCCTGCTGACACCTTGGCTTCTGCTGGGTGAGACTCTGAGCAAAGGACCCAGCCACTCGGTGCCCAGTATGCTCTCGGAAACTGAGATTGTCGGCAGATGTTTGTTTTTGTTTTTGGCCATTGCATGGCTTGTGAGATCTTACTTCCCCAACCAGGGATTGAACCCAGGCCCTCAGCAGTGAAAGCACGGCATCCTAACCACTGGCCCACCAGGGAATTCCCAGATATTGTTTTAAGGCACTAAATGTGTGGCACTTTGTTAAGCAGAAAGTGAAAACTCAGACAAGCGTTCAGACACCAAAAAGCTGACTTTTCTCACCAGGAAAAGGCACTCTGACTACCCCTCACTCTCTGGAAGTCTCCTGCCTACTTTTCTCTGCCTTATCTTTCAGGATACCTGCCATCCATGGAGCCCCACCAACGATCCCTCACCCTCAGGGAGTTTGCAGTCCTTGCAGCCCTTGGGCGTGCCGCTCAGCTGGGCATGACTTCATCCGTTCCTCAGGGGTTCCCTGGACCAGGTGCAGGGGACGCTGGCACGAACAAGCAAGGGCTCCTGCCCTCAAGGAATCGCTAGTTCAGGTAGAGCAGGATATGGTAACACCTTCAGTGCAGCATACGTGGAGCAGGAGAGAGAACAGTGCTGGGTCTGTTACGCTCAGCAGTGCTCACTGAGACCTTCGTGTGCCTGCCACTCTTTCCAGCCCTGATGATGGGGAAGTAATTCAGCCTGCAAAAAGCTCATCCCCTCTTGTGACTCTGGCAGCCTAGCCTCACAGCCTCAGTGGCTACAGCAGTGTCATTCACCTCCAACCCAGCTCTAACATGCCCCCCCACCAAGACATTGCCAGGTCCTTGAAAGCAGCAACTGAATCGTGCCCATGCCTACATTCTACCCCATGACTCATAGAGAGCTGAGAATTTAATTGACCAATTCAATTCACCAATTCTCAAACGCCCTCTTCTCTAAAATTTAAGCAAATTCCTACCTGTTTTTCTTCCACTGACCTTCGCAAAAGCATTAGCAATGCATGTTAAATACACTGAAGGTCTGTTCTCCACAATTATAAAACCCTGAAGTTAAATCCTCATAAAATAAACACGAGTGAAATGATTGAAAGGTTTAATCCTTTGCCAAATGTGTGGGTTAATCTATGTGTACGTAAGTGTGTATGTGTTGGCAAAAAAGTAATTTTTTTGGCCTTTGAGTAATCTTTTCCTCTGACCTCCACTGCCCAGCTGGGCCAGCCCAGGAGAACAGATCCATGGCAAGGCTCATGCGGTCTGCCCAGGCTGAGGGCTCAGCTGTTCTTGTGGTTGCCAGAGTGTGTGTGTCAATAATACAAACAATCGTTGGTAGCCCAAATACCTGAGTCCCACGGCTAGCTGATCTGCCTTCCCCAAGGGCATCAACATACCATGAAATATGCAGCTGGGCCAGCCCATGGTGACCTAATCATTGGCTGGTCCAGAATGGGGCAACTTAATTATGGTAAGAAGTCAAAATTTAATAGGACCATCAACTAAGACCCAGATACAATGAGGTTAGGACATTTTTCTATTGCAAAATGCATGAAGCGTCCATGCTATATAATGTACTGAGGCCATCTAAAAATTCTCCCTACTTTTTCTTGAAGCCTCAGTACATTGGACAGGCATTTTTGAAACCACTTCAAGGGCCACAAATAAAATTCTCAAGTTTCTCAGGATCTGCAGGGTATGAAAGCTGGAAATACCTTAGAGATAATCCAATATAACAGTCTATCCTCTTGATTTAACACACAAGAAAACTGAGGCTCAAAAAGAGGAAGTAATTTTTCCAAAGTTACATTCTGAGCTAGACGCAGAATAGAAACTAAAACCGAGCCTCCTGACTTCCAGAGCAGGGTTTCTCAATCTGGACACTATTGATGCTTTAGGTCAGATGATTCTTTGGCCTGGGGAGCTGTTACATGTTTATTGTAGGATATTTTGCATCATCCTTGGTCTCTACCCACTAGATGCCACAGCAACCCTTCCCCCCATTAAGAAAACCAAAAAATATCTCTGAATGTTGTGGAGTGTCTCTCGGCGGGCTAAAATCACCCCAGTTAAGAACCAGTAACCTGACAAATGATGCCAGCTTATGTGAATTCTGACTCTAAGCTGTACCTGGCTGTATGATCTCAGCAAGTCGCTTAACCTTTCTAAGACTGAGTTTCTTTATCTCTAAAGTAAAAATAGTGCCAGCTTTACAAGTTCACATGATTGGTGAACGTAAATGAAGCTATGTATGTAAGTCTGTCAGTGAAGTGCCAAGCACACAGTAGGCAGGCAGTGGCTATTGTTTTTATGAGACATGATAGTTTGACATCAGTTTATTTCCAGCAAGCTCCTTCTCCTCTCTGCAATTTGCTGTAAATGCCACCGAACAATCATTTCCTAGTGGGGACAGCTACCTTGGCAGCAGTGAGCTGAGGCTGGGGCCTCCTCACATTTGGAGGAAAGGGAGGGTGCCTGCGAGTCGGGCAGGGTTGTATTTGCTGTGCAGGAAGACAAACTATGTGCTCTTTGTTTGTTTGTGTCGTGTCTTTAAGTTTCCTTATCTCCAGCTGCAGGATTCCGCAAAATAAAATTCAATTAGCATTTATCATCCTTTTCCTGGCTAAGTCAACTTCTTTTATTGCTGAAACTCATAAAAAAATGTGGAATTGCCAAAGAGCTCTGAAGATTTCAAGGTTTTGAGACAGAAAGGCCTGAGTGTAAGAGGGGAGAAGTAATTTTTTTCATAACAAAATAACCATGCTGTCATTGTGATCACAGATAATGTTCAGGTGTGAATATAAACAGATAGTTCAATGCTGGGGTTTTCGAACTTTGGCTTTACCACAAAATCTGTGTGTGCAGAAACATAATACTGTCCAATACGTGAAAGTGGGACAGGTTTTTCTGTTCAGGCTGCCTCTCTCTGTTTGCACCCCACCATGGGTGTTTATGCTGGTTGGGATTTCAGGGGACTTGAAGACACATAAGCGTCTTCAGAGTCAGGACTATTCATCTCATACCCACCCTAATGACCAAAAGGGGTCAAAGGAATTTGCGATGGTAACTTCTTTGGTTCATCCCTGTCTCCTTTCTACCCTGGAAATGGCAAGTATTACCCATTCCATTCTAGCCCTTGGTTTGACCAGGCAAGTGCATGCTGAGACAGCTGCTCTTGACCTTCACTCCCATCTCCAGGCCCTGTCCATGCAATGATAACTTATGCCCAAGCCCTACAACCTGTCAGCCCCTCTATTTCCTTGGCTTTCATTTGTGTGACTCTGGGTTTTTTCCCTAAACCACCATGAAGTTTGGGAAAGCTCTGCTATCTCTGACTGTGGCCAGATTCCAGGTCAGGACACCCTGATGTAGCTAGGAGGCACATTTTCTCTCTCTTTTGGCTGTCATTGGAGCCAGTAGGGATGCCTCCAGGTATTCCTCTTAGATAACAAGAAAGATGGCTTTGGATTCCTGAGGAAATCCACTAGGGTTAACCATCAGAAAGATGGTTCACCTAGGGAGCTGCCCATGGTCACATCTATTTCTGAAAACCTCTTCTCCATCATGATGTCCATTATAGGAGGGTATGTTTTGTTTGCTCACGTAAGCTCCATAGTGAGAAGCCTTTGACTGTCTCATTCACCACTGTAATTCACACGCAATAGACACTCAAAAACTTCTTATGAATGAATAAACAAACAAATGTAGGATAGGGCAAATATCCCTCTTTGGCAAACCTCTGAGTGTACCGAACCCACAATCCTTCATCCCTCACAGCCTGGTAGCTTAAATCAGAGGTCACAAGCTGGTGGCCTGGGGCAAAATTCAGCCAGCAGTGTTGTTTAATCAGTAGATTGTCCACACAGTGCTTTATAGATAAAACTGAATTATTTACTTCTGAAAAGTTTTGGAAATTTCATACAAAATTCTGGATTTCTGGCTTCTTTTGGAAGATGACAAGACCTGGTAGACTTGGGGTTACATTTATAGAAGAAAAACATTAGATTCTTTTCCTATTTTTCCCACTAAGCATCATTAAAAATTCTGGGTATATATAATATAGGAAGACTCTGAAAGTTGGAGAGAAGAAAGCAAACCAGTTAGGGAGCTCAGGACCCAAGAAATGCTATGATGGTGAGTTCCCTGGGTTTTCTTTTTGCCTCATATCTCCCAAGCTTGGAGCTGAAGAAGGCTGCAATTCAGAAATGCCAACAAGCGCAGCAAAAAGCAACAACAAAATCTCAAAAACAAAAGGTTGCTTTCTCTAGCTAAAGGACCAGAAAAAGCACTACCTAGCAAAACAGATAACTTTCATACAATTGCCACTCTATTCAGATAAATGCTACATAAAAAACCCTACCCATGCCAGAAAAGGCTGAGCAGGAATCCTAGACCTCGTCCCATGAGGCTGTAATAGGTACTCCAACATCCTGGCTGAAGTGTTGTCAGAAAAAGTCAAGTATGGAGCTGGGACTTTCATCTCCAACAGTCAGAAATAAGGACTATTCTACAGTGTCAGTGAAGACTAAGTGGGGAGACAGGGTGTCCACCCTCACCTGACAACAACGAGAAGCCCTCCCTGTTTCCCATTAGGGTAGTATCAGAAGAGGCTTAGGAAAGAGTCAGGACTTTCACTGTTGCTCAGCTGTAATGAGGCCATCTTCACTGCTGTATCACTGGAGACCATGTGGGAAAGTGGAATTCCCTCCCCAACCCAGCAGTAATGAGAAAGCCCCCTCAGGTGTCAATGAAAGCCAAGTAGAGAATCTAGACTCTTACCTCCAGTTGGCAGCAAGGACATGGTGCCCACCCTCCTCCCTTGCTCAGTGTCATAAAAAGCCAATGAAAAAAGATGGTATAAATAAGATCTAGAGTCTCAGAGAATAATATAAAAAGGTTCAGGTTTCAACAGAAAATCACTCATTATACCAAAAACTAACAAGATCTCAAGCTGAATGAAAAACAGAACATCAATAAATGGCACTGCTAAGATAAAGGACATATGAGAATGATCCGACAAAGATTTTAAAGCAGGCATGATAAAAAAAAAAAAAACAAAAAAAAAAAACACTTGAAGGGTCAGTTATAAACATGCATGATCAAAATAAAATAGAAAGCCTAAGCAAAAAATTAGAAAGCCTCAGTAAAGAAAGAGAAGATATAAAGAAGAACCAAAAGAAATTTCAGAAGGGGAGAGCACAATGACGTAAACAAAAAGCTCAGTGGATGGGCTTGTCGGCAGAATGGAGGAAGGAATCAGTTCACTAGAAGAGAGGAAAACAGAGATACCCAATCTGAGCAACAGGGGGAAAATAGAGAGTGAGAGAGAGAGAGCAGAGAAAGGAAGTTATAGAGCTTCAGGGATCCATGGCACTATACCAAAAGATCTAACATTCATGTTATTGGAGTTCTGGAAGAGAGGAAAAAGAGAGCAGTGGTGAAAAAAATATTCAAAAAAATAATAATAATGGCTGAAAACTCCTGTTTTGGACAAGGGACACAAATCTATAGATTTAAGAAGTTGAGTAAATGTCAAACAGGATAAACTCAAAGAAGTCCAATCCAAGGTGACAAAATTAAAATATAAGACAGAAAAAATATTGAAAGCAGCCAGTACAACACACCTATAGGGGGAAAGCAGTTAGAATGACAGAGGAATTTTAATCAGAAACCAAGGAAGTCAGAAGGAAGAAGTGCAATATTTATCAAGTGCTGAAAGAAAGTAATTGTCAACCTGGAATTTGATATTTAGCAAAAATATGCTTCAGGAAAGAAGGGGAAATCAAAACATTCCCAAAGGAAGGAAAACTAAGAGAACTGGTCATCAGAAGGCCTATTCTGAAAGGATGGCTAAAGAAGTTTTTAAACAAACAAAAAAAAGTGTAAAAGAAGGGAACATAGAACATCAGGAAAAAAGAAAGAACATGATAAACAAAAATATGGGTAAATATACTAGCCTTTCCTGAGTTTGCTAAATTATATTTGACAGATGAAGCAAAAATCATAACATTGTCTGATGTGATCTAAATGCATGTAAAAATATTTAAGACAATTATAAACAGGGGAGAGTAAAGAGACATAAATGGAGGTAAGGTTTCTATATGTTATTTGAACTGACAAAATAACAACACCAGTAGACACTAATAAATTATGTGTCTATACTAGCCAGAGCAATCACTAAAAAAAAGACTCAAAAAGATACACTCAAAACAGTATAGATGAATCAAAACGAATTCTGAAACATATTCAAGTAACTAACTGGAAGAGAGGACCAGGAAAACAGACATACAAAAAGACAGAGAGAGAACACAGAGAAAACAATAAATAAAATGGCAGACTTAAACCCTAAAAATGTCAACAATTACACTAAATGTAAATGGTATGAATATACCAATTAAAAGAAAAAGGTTGGGAGAGTAAATTAACCAAGAATCAATATATTGTCTATAGGAAACTTACTTCAAATATAATGAAAGAAGCAAACTGAAAGTAAAATAATAGAAAAATATATAGCATGCAAACATTAATCAAAGCAAAGCAAAGTGGCTATATTAATATCAGATAAAGTAAACTTAAGAACAAAAAAATTGCTAGAGACGGAGAGCGACACTTTATAATGATTAAGGGGGCAACCTGCCAAGAAGACATAGCAATTCTAAACTTGTATGCACTAGACAACAGAGCTGCAAAATATGTGAAGCAAAAACTGATAAAACTGAAAGGAAACATAGAGAAGTTCATAATTATAGTTGAAGCTTTCAACAGCCCTATCTCAACAATTGATGGAACTGGACAGAAAATCAGTTAGGATATAGAAAAAATCAACAACACTATCAACAAACAGGATCCAAATGACATTTTTAGAACACTTCATCTGACAACAGCAGAAATGTGTTCTTTTCAATTGCCCAGAGAACATATACAGAGATAGATCCTGAGCCATAAAACAAGCCTCAAAATTAAAAAAATAAAATAAAATCATACAAAGTATGCTCTCTGATCACAAAGGAATCAAAGTAGAAATCAACAACAGAAAGATAACAGAAAAATCTCCAAACATTTGGAAACTTAGCAACATATTTCTAAATAACTCATGGCTCAAAAAGGAGGTCTCAATGTAAATAAAACATACATTAAACTAAATAAAAATACAATACATCAAAATTTGTAAGGCACAAGTAAAGCAATGCTGAAAGGAAAATAGACAACATTTAATGCATACATTAGAAAAGAGAAAACATTGAAAATCAAGTCTGCAGTCTTACCTCAAAAGCCTAGCTAAAGAATAGCAAACTAAATCCAAACAAGTGGATGAAGGAAATGATAGAAACAAAATTAATGAAATAAAAAATAGAAAAATAGAGAAAAATTGAAATAAGGAGTTGGTTCTTCAAAAGAATCAATAAACTTGACAAACCTCTAGCAAGTCCAACAGAGAAAAAAGAGTAAAGACATAAATTTTCAATATCAAGAGTGAACTAGTATATATCATTACAGGTCCTTGCAGACATCAATAGATAAGAGAATACTAAAAACAACTCTACACACATACATCTGCAAACTTATATGAAATAGGCCAATTCCTTGAAAAACATAACCTATCATTACTCTGAAATAGATCATCTGAATAGCCTTATAACTAATAAAGAAATTTAATTTATAATTGTAAAACTCCCCAGAGAGCATTTTCACTGGAGGACACTACCAAACTTCTATAAAAGAATCACCACCAATGTTACACAATCTCTTCCACAAAATAAAAGGGAGGAAATATTTTCTGATTCATTTTATGAAGCTAGTATTACCCTGATACAAAACCAGATAATGGCAATACCAATGAAGATAATGACAGACTAATATCCCTCATCAATATGGGTGAAAAAATCCTGAATAAAATATTAGCAAATACAATTCAGCAACCTACAAGTAGAATTATACACTATGATTAAACAGGGTTTACTTTAGGGATGCAAGGTTGGTTTAATATATGAAAATCATTCAATGTTATCACCATATTAACAAACTAAAGAAAAAACACATTCATAACAATCAATACCAGAAAAAAAGGATTTGACAAAAATCAAAACCCATTTATGAAAAAACAAAAACTCTCAGAAACCTTGGAATAGAAATCTGCCTCAATTTGATAAGGAGAATCTACAAAACTCCTATAGGTTATATTATACTTATTGGTGAAAGAATGAATGCTTTCCCCTAAGATCTAAAATAAAGCAAGAAAATCTTCTCTCATTTCTAGTCAGTGCAGTAAGGCAATAAAAGGAAACAAAACTGTTCTAATTGCAGATGACATGATTGTCTATGTAGAAGTTCATCAAGGTTGTAGGACCTTGATGCATAAAACAAGCATAAAAAATATACAAAAGCAATTGCATTTCTATACATTGGCAATGAACATATGAACAACAAAATTAAAAATACAATACCATTTACAGTCACTATAAAAATGAAATATTTGGGTATAAATCTAACCAAACATGTGCAGGATTTATATGCCAGAAACTATACAACACTGATGAAGGAAATCAAAGGAAAGTGAAACAAATAGAGAAATATACCAGGTTCATGGATTGCAAGACCCAACTTGGTAAAGATGTCAATTTTCCCCAAATTGGTAAGCAAGTTTAACTCAATTCCTATCAAAATCTCAGCAGGATTTTTTGGTAGATGTAGACAAGATTATTCTAAAACTTATACAGAAAGTTAAAGGAACTGAAATAAGATAAACAATAAAAATAAACAGGGAATCATTTATTTACCCAATTTTAAGACTTACTACATACTTACAATGCTCAAGACCAAATAGTTTTGATGAAGCAATGGACATGCATATTAATGGAACAGAAGAGAGAACCCAGAAATAGACACACACAACCATGTCCACCTGATTTTTGACAAATGTACAAGAGCAATTCAATGGAGAAAGAAAACTTTTCAACAAGTGATTTGGAAGAAATTGTACATCCATGGGGGGAAAATTTCAACCAAAGTGTTTCATTTTATACAAAAATTAATTCATAATGAATTATGCATTTAGATATAAAATGTAAAACTATACAACTTTTAGGAAAACATGTCAGAGGGTATCTTTAGAATCTAGAGCTAGGCAAAGAGTTCTTAAGCTGGACACACAAAACACAATCCCTAGAATGAAAATTGGACTTCATGAAAATTTAAAACTTTTGCTCAGAGAAAGACCTTGTTAAGAGGATGAAAAGACAAGCTACACAGTGGGAGAAAATATTTACAAACCAGATATCTGACAAAGGACTAGTATTTAGAATATGTAAAGAGCTCTTAAAGCTCAATAGTAGAAACACAAACAATCCAATTAGAAAATGGACAAAAGACATGAAAAGACAATTCATGGAAGAAGACATACACACTACACATGGCAAATAAGGACAAGAAAAGATGTTCAATAGCATCAGCTATTAGAGAAATGCAAATTAAAAGCACAATGAAATAACACAACACACCTAACTGAATGACTATAATAACATAATAGTGATAACATCAAATGCCAGTGAGGTGCAGAGAAACTGAATCACTCATACACTGCTGGTGGGAAAATAAAATGGTGCAGCCACTCTGGAAGACAGCTTGGCAGTTTCTTAAAAAACTAAACATGCAATTGCCATACCACCAAGCAATTGTATTCCCTGACATTTATTCCAGAGAAGTGATGACTCACATTCACACAAAAATTTGTATACAAATGTTTATAGCAGCTTTATTCATAATAGCCTGAAACTGGAAGCAACCCAGATATCTTTCAGTGGGTGAAAGATTAAACAAACTGGTACATTTATCCCATCGAATACCACCTGGCAATGAAAAGGAAGGACTATTGATACAAGCAACTACCTGGATGGACTTCCAGAGAACAATGCTGAGTGAAAAAAAGCACCAACTCTAAAAGTTGCCTACTTTGTTATTCCACTATATAATATACTCAAAATGCAAAATTATTGAAATGGGAACAGAATCAGGGTTGCCAGGAGTTAAGGAGGGACTGGCTGGAGGAAGGTTGGTGTGGCTGTAAGAGGGCAACATGAAGGATCCTTGTGGTGATGGAAATGTTCTGTATCTTGACTATCAATGCCAATCTCCTGGTAGTGATATTGTATTATCTTTCCATGCAATTGTCACTGCGGGAAACTAGGTGAAGTGTACACAGGCTCTCTCTGTATTATTCCTTACAACTGCATGTAAAACTACCTTTACCTCAAAATAAAGAATTTAATTAAAAAAAAAAAAACTTAAAAAAAAATAGCCAGCACTGAGTAGCAGCTGCCTCTTCCCTTAGGTAATGTAATCCTCCACTAGGCACAAGGGGTCTCTCTGGATGATCACAGTTCCTTCTAGTCCAGATTCACCTGAGCCAGGTCTCTTCCTTCAGTGTTTCCATGGGTGTGGGTGTAGTGACCTGGTCAACACATCAGATGGGATGGCTTTTCTCCCAAGTACTCCAGAGGGCCACCAGGAGGCAGTTTTAGCCTCTGCAGTATATGACGTAGGCAGCATGATGAGACCCTATCCCTACTCCCATGCTTGTTTAGTAGTAGGTTGTAAGCCACTTGGTCCTTTCCACTCAAATCAGCAAATATTTACTGAGAATCTCTAAGCTGGATTGTGTGCCCAGACATAAGGATAAACAAGTCCACACCGGTATGAGGAGCAGACAATGAAAGACATTGCATGGAAAGTACAGCAGGATCTGGCTGAGCCCGGGAGCAAATCTGTCCAAAGCAATAAGAGAAGATGATAGGTCAGTTTATGCATATGATATAACATCACTCTGTCATTCATTCATTCCACAGACTTTCATTGAACACCTACTCAGTGCTAGCTGCCAGGAACACAAAATGGATTCCAGACACAGCTGCTCAAGACCAGTGAAGAGGCAGGCTCATGAACGTGATCACAGCCCAGTGTGGCAAGTGTTGTGGCAGAGGAGAGAACTGTGTGAGTTGGGGACCACGAGGATGCCGTTCAGAAGACAAAAGTCTGTTTCACATGATGCAGGAGTCCTGGTAGAGGGGTGGAGGTGTGATCATGATATGGGGCGTATGGAATTATACACGGCCCCTCTCACCACTCCCCTGCTATCTGGCTGCACACATCGGGTTGCATTTGGCTCAAGATCCTCTTTGTACATTAAGTTCAGACATTTCAAGTCATGTCTGATGGACTAGATGTGAGCATGAGAGGAGGGGTGAGTGGAGACACCCAGTGGAAACCAGACAGCAGGCAGGAATATCAAGAATATCTGAGCTTGTCAGAGAAAAGAGAAACGCTACAAATGAGAAAGAACTCAGACGGTAGAGGGTAGAATCAGCGGTGGAGACCTGAATGGAAGGTTATGGGCCACTGCACAGCGCTGGCCTGCACGAGAACCCATCCCACATACCTAGAGCTTGGGAGCACCCATCCATCTCTGGGAAGGGAGGCCAGAAAGAAGTGTAAACACTAAGGGTCCAAACAACACTTCTGTGGGAACCCTGAACAAGAGTGGCCCAGAAGAGGAGAAAGGCCATTTCCTCCCAGGCTGGGAGATAGGTGATGAGGGCGGGTGATGAAGCCCTATTAACGTGAGCCCATCAGCATCGTGGTGGACCCCTGAGGACAGCGTTGGAGAAACAAGCTTCCATAGGTGGGCAGTAATGGCGCACCCACAGGTGCAGGCTGAGATAGACTACACCCCAGATAGTATGGCCGGCCCAGGGCAGACACCACAGGCAATGGGGAATGGCACCAAGAAGGACGGCCCAAAGGTTGCCCAGGTGGAGGAACAGCAGAGGGCCAGGCAGCAGAGGGGCAGGCCGCTGTGAGTGTTATATCTGGCATCTTACCTCTTTAGGACTCTAAGAGAGAGACACAAAAAGGGAAATGGCCAAAGGGTGCTCTTGGACACTGGACTTGGGGCCAAAGAGTGTCATGTTTTCATCCTTGCAACCCTCAGCAAAATGGGCCAGGAGGGTGCTTTGCGGATATGCCTGTACTCTCCACATTGTTTTTTTCTCTTCCCTGACCCTGAAATGTTGCTATTAGTATCATTAATGTGCAGAAAGTACTCCTGCCACACTGGGATTCACCTTTCTACTAAAAAAAAGTACAAAGTACTGTATTTTAATAAAGTCCACAGCCACCCAAGCTGACCATTGCCAGGGATGTCATTTACCATGGCACTCAGCTGGAACTTAGATAAATAATAATAATTTTTTAAGTTTGTAGATCATATTGAACTTGGCTTAATAGGCCCTCTCTCCAAACCTCTGAAAGGATGGCTCATAAAAAACTAATTAGTTTATACAGACTGTCAAGGTTCATGGAGGACAGCTGGCCTTTGATGCCTCATCTGTGATTACAGGCAGCTACAAGATCATAAAATCAAGCTCTGAACTCACGCCAAGGTATTCAGTGATCTCACGCTGGACACTGCCAAAGCAGAACTGAACTACAAATGCCTGCCTGCACTCCTGTTCTTTGATTTGGAATCTCAAAACAAGCTAAGACATTTAGGACTTGCATTCATAGGCCCCTAATTCCTATTAAAGTAAAACCACTGGCCTTGCAAATCCATGTTCATAATTAATATTTGTGACGGGGTCTGATTCCAGGCCTATTCAATATGGCTACTGTCGTAAGCCGCAGAAATAGCTTCTAGAGAAGGGATTTGAATCAGTATTAACTTGTCTAAGCTTGGCTATTAAACAGTCCAATATGGACAGTTGGAGCTGGTTTTCAATTATCATTGATTTCACCATGGTGATCACTGGTTACGGCTTTTTAAGAGGATTTCTTCAGCATTTTCAAACTCTCAGTTCCTTCTTCTCCATGCTGTTTCCTAACTTTATTGGATTCTTTTCTCTCCTGTAGCTCAAACAATGCCTTGTGCCCTCAATATAACCAGGCTCCCATGGAGATGCCTGGCATACCATGTTTAAGCAATAGAACGTGATGGAGGAGAAATGAACAGTAGAATCTTTAAGATGAGATGGGCCATCTGAAACTTACCAAGGCAAAGATGCCACATGGCCTGCAACATGAGAGAAGTTAAAACCGACAACAGCAAAAGGCCACATGGCAGGGGACACACAGACAGACCGCTTTGGCAACATTGAGGGCCACTTTCAAGTGGACAAAGAAAGAAGACAATTAATAAGAAGAGAAAAGTAGAAGGATTTGTTACAGCTTAGAGAAAAAATTCAGGGCAAAGACCCCAAACTCATGGGCAGCAGAGAACCAGGGAAGCTCCTTATTCTCCCTTCAGCAGAACATTCCACCCTAGAAAGTGTGGCAGCAGAAGTGCTGTGTTCTCTTCTCAGCGAGGCCAGGGCTTTGTGGTCCAGGCTCCCGACACCCAAGGATGACGTAATGGCCCCTGTCTGTCCCAGTGGAGCTGAGATCTGCCTTCTGAGCTTCTTGGCCCTCAGCAGACAAGAGGGAGATGTAAAATGTGTGAAAGGGAAAAACTGGAGTGAATGCAGTGCCCGTGAAGGGATAACCAAGAAAGGACCCCATTATGCCCCCACCCCACATCAACCACTGTCAAGGCTGGCAACTACCAAGCTGGCAGAAGAGAACCAAGAAACAGAGAGGATCAACACTTTAATTCCAGAGCAATGGATACATCAGGCCTTTCTTTCCCCCACTGCCTGGAAAACCCCTCCAGCATCAGCAGAATCAGGAATATAGGTGTGGTCCAATAAACCTTGCTGCTTTGGGGGACTATAAATGGACCTTCTCATTGTCTCCCCCCCCCCAGCCCCCCCCGCCCCCCCAGCGATCACAAGCATCAACTTGATGAGATCTGGCTTATTTACTGGTTGTTGTGTCCTCACTCCTCAATTCTTTTTTCAGCTTTAAAATAACTTCTGTATTGTTCTCAAATCACATCTTGCCTACAGCTGGAAACCCTTAGATCACAGTCACTATAGTGAGGGAGAGACTCCGCCATAGGGATGGAGGCCTGAAGATGACAGAGATGGGACAGAGGACTCTGCCACAGGCTGCAGACAGGTGTGGGAGTCCTGTCCAGCCCTCACTTCTCCGCCTCATCTGAACCCTACCATCTGCTCGAAAATTGGGCAATCACAGATCACATCAGCAAAAACATTTGACAACACAGTCTCAATCTGTCACTGAAAATAGAACACATCTGTTCTTTTAACTCTCTATCTGTGAACTACAGCATAAACATAAAATCCTGACTCCTATGTTTATATAAGATAGGTATTTTAAGCAAAGTTTTTTAAATGGGAAAATCTTGTAAACAACTCAAATATACAAAACACAGTAGCATGGTTAAGTAAACCATGATATGGTTATATGATATATAATTATGCCTACACTTAAGTAGTATTTTTGAATATGTTTCAATCTGCTTGGAAAATGTTCTGTGAAAAGAAAAAAAAAACATAAAGACTCTGAACCATACATACTGTAATCCAAATTAATAAGAACTATGGGTCTAGACATGAATAAAAACAGTCTGGCAGGGTTTTATGAGTGTGGGTGTATTGTTTTATTCTTTATTCTTTTTAGTCATTTTCACATGTACTTGAATGAATAGATACTGGTCCACATCGTTCTGCTTCCTGTTTGTGCTAGATTCCAACCCTGTGAGGTCCAAGGCAATAGCCCACATTGTAGATTCTAGAGCTAAGTCTGAACCCGATTCTGTGCAGGGCCTGCTATGCTCTGACCTCTGGCTGAGGCCAAGTGCATACTCAGAAAGCAGGACGGGACACCAGCCTCTGGCCCTCAGGAATGACCCCCACACCAACCAACTTGGAATACAAAGGCACATCTACGGTAAGGCTGACATAGATGGCCCCTCTGCTGCCAGGACTAGAGATCAGAGAGCCGTGGGGGCGGGACAGACTGAAGATGCCTGTGTCCAGTGTGGGTGGTCCTGAGGTTGCTGGGTGGGGAAGTAAGGCCCAGACGTGGCTGTTTCGTGGTGTCCCATGTGGTACTCAGCCAAAGAGCTCTTTTTCATGGTTTTGGTCGCTGCCATAAACTATCTAAATACTTATTTATTGACATTTATCTTTAAATTGGGGTTTAAAAAACCTTCAATGAAATTATTGAAAAGGAAAAATGAAAAACCAGGAATACATGCCTCAAATAGAACATAACCTAAATAAAATACAACAGAATGTTATTAAAATTCTAGCATGATGCTGTTGCCTGTGGAGTGCTATGGAAAAGAGCTTGCTGCATCTTTGTGAAAAAAAAGAGATTAGCGAGTGTTTGAGAGATATTGAAGACATCCTGAGTCTCCCAAACAGCACCTTTCTCCTTGACATAATCAGGAAGATTCGAAAAAGAACTTAAAAGGGAATGACTCAGCATTGGATTCAACTTTATTTAACACTGTGTCCGGGTATCATGGAAATCTTCTACTGCCAGTGACATATGCCTCACATACTGGACAATTGGCAGAGGGGAAAGAAGTCTGGACTTGGAGTCTGAGGGTCTGGAATTGAGTGACAGGGTTGGTCTGTCCTTAGCTTGGTAACCTGGAACAGTTACTTAATTTCTCTAAGTCTCAATGTCCTTATTTGCAAAACAGAATCATAACAGCTGACATTCTACAGGGTTTGTGTGAGGCTGGGATATAATTTTGTGTGTATAGCAGCTGGCACAGATATGCGTGTGTGTACATGTGTGCATTTATAACAAAAGAACACACACCATTTGCAATTAATAGGTTACTCCACAGGGATAAACGACAGGTAGAATATAAGGACATTCATTTTCAACTAACATCTGCAAAGTTCCGTGTGATTCACTAACGACTTTCCCCTGCATTAGTTAACTGGTTGCCCCCACCCTGCCACGCAACCAAACAACCCAGGCAAACACAGCTTGATGGTGCAAGTGGGGGACTTTGCACCAAGCCTTTAGAACAAACTCCAAACTTGCTTTTCTCCTTTCCTTAACATCATCATCACAGCTTATGATCACCTCATTGTAATCGACCTAAAACGAGTAAAACGATCATGGCTTATTGATGATACGGAGAATCATTACTCTGACTGCTCTCATCACTACCATTGCTAGGATTATGAGAACTGTGATACACCGGACATCTCCTAGATGCCAGTGCGCTTGGCCCTTTGCGTTAGTATCTTATTTAATCCACATATTAACCCAGGAGTGGGTATTGTGTTTACCCCCATTTTAAATATATGGAAATTGCCCCTCAGAGGAGTTCGGTACATTATCCGAGACCATATAGCTGGTCCATGGTGCAGCCTAACTGTGAAACCATGTGTGTCTGGTCAGAGCCTGGGACTGTTCACAACCAGGATTCCTTTTGCACCATGAGACACCATCGCTGTACAACCCCCCAGGGAGGGTCTCTGCCCTCAGGTAGCCGTGGGGCCCAAAGCAAGAACAAGGGCTCTGGGTGGGTCCAAAGACAAGGAGGCAGATAGAGGGGCAGACACTGAGCAAGACAAGGAGGACCCATGGAGACAACCAGGGAGGAAAAAGCGCCTTCTGCTACAACCAGTTCATCAGACCAGGCCAAATCACGTCCCAGGCAATTTTCTGGGTAGCCTTCAGAGAGTCACCCAGGCTGAGAAGCCAGCCAATTATGCCTCATCATTCTCTGCATCCTGTCCTCAGAAAAGACAAGTCCAGACTGGCCCAATGTAGACAAATGAGCAGTTCTATTATCTCTGAAAGGCAATCTAATTCCCTTCAAATTTAAAAGTCTCTGCAGTTTCCTAACAGGCCTCAGTGGGGCTCATGTAGAAATTAATAAGTTCACGGTGGGTGTGCCCCGCTTGCTTTCATTATCAGGTTTTTTGCCATGCAGTGGACAGAATTTTCATTATGAGTCAAGGATTTTCCTGTACCTGATTCTCTAAGATCACGTCCACTGAGTTCAGACACGGGGTTGAGAACTGAGTCAGGTCTAATAGACTTGAGGGAGGTTTCATTGACTGGGAGGGAGCTCCTCTGCTAATCAGCTGGTGCAGGGATCAAACGGAAATATCACAGGGAAAGGGAACTCACAGAAAGGATGAAAGCCCCGACTCCCATCCCGGCCCCACAGCTGGCCTGCTCTGAGACACTGAGCAATCTTCTTGGGCTCCCTGTAAGTTAGTGACCCCTCTGTGAGAGGAGAAGAGGAAGGAGGAAGGATCATGAAAAGGAAACTCCAGTTTATGAAACCTACTATCTTATGAGTCATTGCAACATGCAAACTAGACATTCTTTAAATTTAATCAAAGCAACCACCCTGGAACATTTATGTATTTATTCCGCAGGTGAAAAGGGGGAGACTACTGTAATTGGTGGTTCCATCTTATTCCCATGAAACCACACCATTAGAATGAGACATACAGGGTCAGGGAATGAGAGATTTGTGTGAATGTGACAGTAAACAGACACAACTTTTCTGGAAAGCAATTTAACACATTTCAGAACTTTAAAATATTTGACCAATTAATTCTAATTCCTAAATCCACTCAAATGATAGACTCAGAAGTGTAGACACATATTGTAATAAAAAAGACTTGAAACAGACAAATTGCCCATCATCTCACACCAGGCAGAATGCCCATCATCTCACACCAGTCAGAATGGCCATCATCAAAAAGTCTACAAATAATAAATGCTGGAGATGGTGTGGAGAAAAGGGAACCCCTGTGTACTGTTGATGGGAATGTATTACCAGTTGGTGAACCCACCATGGAAAACGCTATGGAGGTTCCTCAAAAAAATTAAAAATTGAACTACCACATGATCCAGCAATCTCACTTCTGGGTATATATCCTAAGGAAATGAAATCAGGGTCTTGAAGAAATATCTGCACTCCCACGTTCATTGCAAGTATTGTTTACAATAGCCAATATATGGAAACTACCTGTCTGTCAATGGATGGATGAATGAAGAAGATATGTATAGACATTATTCAGCCATGAGAAAGAAGGAGATCCTGCCATTTGTGACAATTATGGATGGAGCTTGAGGGCAGTGTGCTAAGTGAAATAAGTCAGACAGAGAATGATAAATACTGTATGATATCACTTACATGTGGAATCCAAAAAAGCTGAACTCATACAAACAGAGAGTAGAATGGTGGTTAAAAGGGGTCGGGGGTGGGGAAATAGGGAGATGTCAGTCAAAGGGTACAGGCTTGGTGATTGATGGTGATTATAGTTAATAATATTGTATTATTGATGTATACTTGAAAATTGCTATGACAGTAGACCTTAAATACTCTCACCACAAAAAGAAGTGGTAATTATGTGAGGTGATGGATATGTTAGTTAACACTACGTGGTGGTAATCATTTTGCACCATATAAGTGTATCAAGGCAACACGTTGTATGCTGTAAACTTACGCAATGTTATATGTCAATTATATCTCAAGGAAGCTGGAAAAAATAAAAGAATGGTAAACTACAGAATATTCATTGAGTCAGAAGTGAAGTTGCAGCCATTTAATGAATTGCAGAAGAGTATTTAATGAAATGGTGTATGTTCATTAGTTTGGTAGGAAAAATAAGCATATGAAGTGTGAACAATTTTTGGATTAAAACAGAGTAGAAAAATGACTGGAAGGAAATACACTAAAATGTTAACAGAGGCTGTCCCTGGGTGAAAGAAGTTTTTATATTTTCTACGATAAACACATTATTGTCACAATCGGGAGATATACAATAAAAGCTATTTTATATCCCTGAATTTTGCATTTATTCACAAAATTCAATCTTGATTCTTATTTAAATGAATGATATTTTATGTAGGAAATTTTTCTTAAAAATTTTTTTAAAGGGGGGAATCTCAGGAGAAATAAGACAGAGCAAAAGTGATATGGATGGAACCATCCCCCCATAAGCTTACAGCTCATCTCATTGGCTAAGCTGGAAATAAAGACCACTGGGATGAGGGTGGAAAAACTGACACACAATACCAGAGCCGTTGATAAGGGGGGACCAGAAGCTGCAGTTGACTTTGAGAAGTGATGGAGCTGGCAGATATGAATTTTTCAATTTTATGAGAATGATAGGGATCTGAAATAAATCTCTAGTATTTTCTTTTTAAGAGAAATGTGTTAAAACAAACGCCTGCAGCATGGATGGATGGTTTGTGCCTCTGTCCTGTCTTAGAGCCGATAATAAATAACCCTGAGAAGAACAGCTTTGGCCATTCCAAAAAGCATCTTTACTTTTTACTCCTAAGAGCTTGGAAGATTATAGTTGGATGCATTAAGCTAGATTTTTTTAAATGCAGCTGCAAATATCAGGAGAAGTGTAGAGATTGTCTTCCGATGGAAATAACTGCTCAGGGCTTCGAAGAAACCTTAGTTTCAAGAGGTGTCAGAAAACCCGTGGTCATATCTGATGGTCCTAATTCAGCTTCAAGTTTAAAAGTACTGGATGGATTTAGAATTGAAGGAAATCCTTTGGTTAATCTTCAAGTGAAACAATTAATTGTCCTTGAGGCTGACAACCAAGGAAGGTAAGTAATTGTTTGTAAACCCAAACTTTCAAATACCAGATTTGTTTGAATTTTTTTTTCTTCCATTTTGGTCTTTACATTAGAGAGTTTATAACTTTACTGTAGAACAGCCTGTTCAACAACCTCAGCTTCCTGGTTCACTGTTGGATGAGAACAGGGCAACACTAAGGCAGATAGAATGAATAATCAGACACATTCCTCACCTTTTAACGTGTTAGCCTCACTGCACTACCATGACTTAACAGCATCCATTTACTTCCCATTTAATCCGTCATTCGTTTCCTCTCTTATGTCTCAAAGAGGGGTCACACACTTGAATGGAAAGATGAATAAGGGACCAGTGCATGCTCCGTCTAACGAGGGAAGCCGCAGCTCAGCTCTGCATTTCAGATCTGATTCATCAAGACAAACCGGAATCCTGCAGTTTTATGCAAAATTTCCCAACTGCTAAATGTTGTCTCTATTTCATTTTTTAAAGCACACAGTGTGTGCCAATCCAAACATTCGTATGACCCCAACATTTTTGCTAGTGTTTGTTCTAAACTCTTATTTCCAGGGTGTGAGAATTGCTGATTAACCACAATATAGTTATGTCCAAGAAGCGGATGAGCTGGAACATTCCCAGGCTGGCAAAGACGGTCTGGGGAGGGCACCTCATCTTTTGTGGAAAAGACCGCATGGGATTTACCCGGCCAAGTGGCGTTTGGTTGAGCTGGGACTTCTGAGGATGGCTGGAAGATGTATGGCAGTGTCCCAACTCTAAACAGCATGGAAGTCACAGTTAGGTACCCTTGGCAGTTATCACTCTACATAAAATAAAGATGAAGCCTTCTTCTGAGAGTCTAGAGTATCTCTCCCATGCTCTGCAAGAATGCTTATGGGTTTGTCTTCACATAAGGCTGAATTTCCCCATTTAACTCACCCCTCACTCCTTATTTTATAATATTCTGTAATGGAAAAAAGGCCTTCACAGAGCTTATCTCTTAGAAGTGCGAAAGAGCCAATTTTTTCCTGCCCAAGTAGCTCATAATGTAACAGACAAACTGTCAGAGAAAATAGACTTCATCATGGTGAAGACCTCAGCCTGGCACCCATCTATCATAAAGCAATCTTCTAGAAATCTTGAAAACCTTCATTAAATTTCCTGTCTTGCTCCTGACAGTTATAAAATGTTAGCAATATCACTCACGATGTAGGCATCCTCAGAAATTCTTTGTCCAACCCCTCCTCCTGCCATCACCCATCCCCTTTTCTTTGCCAAAATCTGTGGAAACATGAGACATAGCCATCTTCTTCACACACCCCTCCTGGGACCTGGCCCTTACAGGAGGTTAGAGGAGGAAGCTGGCTTGATGACTATGAGAAGCCTCTCTAGCCACAAGCTGCAAGGGCAAGATGGCTCTGCCTCCAGATTCCTCCTCCAAAAGCCACACCCATTTTGAAGCTCAGGGGCACGACCCTGTCCTACCCTTAGCAAATAACTCCCGATCCTTTTTTCTTTCCTTTTTCTCTTGTCAGTCTACCAAGTTATAAGTCTTCATCTGTTCACGATATGCGGGTAGAGGGGACAGTGCGTCACACATCTTTTCATGCCTATGGGTCATCTTTCTAGAAGGAAGATTACCCTACAGGCCTTGCTGGCCCAACTTTTCCAACTCCAGGGACCACTTAAGCAATATACCATCTCTCCGAAGAAGAAAATATAAGGATCTTGCATTGGAAGTGACACCAAGGAGAAAAACCATAAGGATATATAGAATCCACACCAAGAATCAGAAGCAGCATACAGCTTTGCAAGCACAAGTTGATTTGCGAGAGGCACAGGTAGTGACAAGACAAATAAAGCCCAAGCCTGGGCTTCGTGGAGGTTTCCCGACGCATCTCCCAAATGAGCGGAGCCCAACCCATCATCTCACCTGCAAAAGGAACCGGTGCATCTTTATCCAGGGCGACCAGCGGTGGGTCCAAAATGACCGTGTCGTTGTTCTCCGTTATGACCCCATGATACGAAGTCTCGATCCATGGTTTGTGCTTGTTCACTGGAAAACAATAGAAACAATAAAACAAAAAGATTGACTTTTAAGACCATCATTTGAATAACTGATCCATAATAATATTATGAATATTGCCAAAATCCCAAAATTTCTATTTCTAGATGCCCAGTATAGATATTTTAAAAAAATTGATCGAAAGCTTTAATTCTCAAATGCTACTATCTATTCATAGATTTTTCAGAGTTAAAGTCCATTATCAATCAACAAACTAGCAGATTACAATTGCGTGCTGGAATTTCTGACCTCAACATTATCCGATCCATCATTAGGAGCTGTTACTGAATTTTATATACGTATATATGGATAAGCACCAACAAATGTGTAAAGATACAACAAACATTTGAACATTTTCTGATCAAAGATTGAGTCTCTCTAAATGGTCTAAATTATATAGTATTTTAAGTTGCTTTTCAATAATTTGACCAGCTGAATGATATACTATATAATGTACAATTAATGCATTTAAAATACATATCAAATATATGTTACTAGTTGAGGTGTGTCCCCCTCAAAAAAACTGGATTGGGTTCCTAATCTCCAGTATCTTGGAATGTGACCTTACTTGAAGATAGCGTCTTTATAGAGGTAATCAAGTTAAAATGAGGTTATTCGGGTGGGCCTTAATCCAAAATGACTAGTATCCTTATAAAAGGGGAAATTTGGACACAGGGACAGATGCACACAGGGAGAACGCCATGTGAAGAGTGAAGCTGTGCTGCCACAAGCCAAGGAACTACCATAGTCTACAAGAGAGACCTTTAGAGCAAATATGTTCCTGCTGACAATTTGATTTCAGACTTTTGACCTCCAGAACTGTGAGACAATGAATTTCTGTTGTTCTAAGCCACCCAGTCTGTGGTACTTTGTTATGAGCAAGTGAATACAGGGTAAGTTAAAGTCGATCAGTATTAAGACTTGTACCCGGATTGGTGTAAGAGTCCAATGTGAGAATCTTATCCAGTGAATATCCTGTTTCTGCTAATTCCATCCCCTGGATTTGTCTCTGGCCCAGCTCTCTCATGTGAATAGCTGCCATGGCATCCTGACTTGTCTTCCAGTAAGAAGTCTTGTCCCACTCCAATCAATTCTTGACATTGGCATTGAGAGTGATCTTTCTAAAGTATTAATCTAATTCCTCAACTGGGAGCTCCTTGGCTTGTCCTTTTATCCCCGGAAGGAGTCTGGGTGCAGAGTAGCTGCTTTAGAAACAAAATAACAGATTAGAGGGAGCCCCAGAATAATCAAAGATGTCCTGATGCCAATCCTCACACCCCACTTCACAGTTTGAAAAGGTGTTATCACATATGTAATGTTTCCCCCAGCAACCTGAGAGATAGGTGTGATAATTATGAAAATGACAGAAACTACTTTCACAAGGTGTGACTTTCCAAGATGGCTACAGGGTTAATAACTAACGATTGTGCAAACCCAAAACTCTTTCCTACATCCTGATATCCAAAAAGTGTACACACACACACACACACACACACACACTCACATCATAATATATGTAATACACATTACACTATATAACCCACATTATAATATATAATATATAATATATAATATATAATATATAATATATAATATATAATATATAATATATAATATATAATATATAATATATAATATATACACAATGCATATTACATATTGTTTCAGTAGCCGTGGCGAAGCAAGAGCTTATAAAGATTTGAGAACAGCTCTGTTGCAGTGGCTCTGTCCCCTTCCTACTCCATTATGCTTTAAGTGGTCAGTTAAGAGCTGTTCCAGGATTGGTGATAGGCTCAACCTGGGCCACCGTTTTCCCTTTGTCACCCATTCCATAGCAACAGTGAACTCACTGAGGGGAAGTTTAGTGGGGCAGGGACATATTGCGTTACTATTCTCAGGTCTCAGCCTCTGAGACCTATTTCTGATGGCTGAATCAAGCCCAGGGCAGACAGCTCCTCTGCCTAGAGCAGGTCTTAATGGGACATCAGGTTTATCCATGCTCACGTGTTGGCATTCAAACCGATGCTTCGTTATGGACCCTGGAAGAATTACAGCCACTCTGGGTTGTCCCCACGCTCCTTTGCTCTTTTATTAGCCATCAACACAAATGCAGTGTAAATAATTTGCAACTGTTGGGAAAAATAATTAATCTTTTTTTTCCTTTAATTAAACCTAGGGGCCTATTCATTAGCAATGTGTACAGAAGATACACCAGGAGCTCACGCACTGTTTCAGATTCAGGTTCCACTTGGCTCAGTGGCAGACAATGGGATCTAGAGTCACAGTGGCTGGGCTGAAGCCCTGGTTTAGCCACTTCAGAGCTGATCCAGTGCAAGTCAGTTGGCCATTCAGCATCTCAACTCCCTCAGCTGTAAAATGGGGAAGATGACACCGCTCATAGGGTTGTCATGTCATTCAGATGTCCTGGGCTGGGCACATAGCCCCTGACCTTTCATTACCCCCCTTCTCTCTGGGCAGTGACAGTGTCTGCAGGAAAGGTGCTTTGCAGACCCTGAATTAAAGCGCTGAGATTTCTCCCTCATTAGTGAGGATTCTCCTCTCTATCCCTGCTACAGTTAGTTGAGTACCTACCACATATTAGGCATTGTACATACATTAATTAATCCTCACAACAACCCCTCTAGATGAGACTTCGTATCTTGTTGTGCAGGTGAGAGGGGTTTAAATGCTCCCATTTTGGAAAATAAGAAGGTTCACATTCCTAAAATTCCTTCATTTCTCTCCCACTATCTAACTTCCTTCAGATCTATCTCGACTTTTGCTTTGTCAAGGTTGATAAACATTTGTACTTTGATGAGTAACCCAAATGAAATCTTCTTTGCTTTGTGTATAGATCAAATCCTCAGGGTTGCAAACCAACAACTTAAGTTGACATTATTTTGACCATGAGGATACCATTCATGGCTGAGCCAAGTATTACACAAGGATTACTTTTCCTTCTTAGTGGTCCAACCAACATTCCAAGAACACCATTGCTTGTATTCAGACTAACTGGATTCTTAATTCATTCATTCCAGCAAATGGCTGAGTCATCCTCCATTTTAACTTGCATTATATTTGGAACCAGCCTCCTTCATTTTTTTTTAACTTTTTATTTTATATTGGAGTATAGTTGATTAACAATGTTGTGTTAGTTTCAAGTGTACAGCAAAGTGATTCAGTTATACATATACCTGTATCTGTTCTTTTTCAAATTCTTTTCCCATTTAGGTTGTTACATAGTAATATTGAGCAGAGTTCTGTGTGCTATATAGTAGTTCCTTGTTGGTTATCTATTTTTTTTTCCAGCTCCTTATTGGACTATAATTGCTTTACACTGTTGTGTCAGTTTCTGCTGTACAACAAAGTGAATCAGCTGTATTTATACATATATCCCCATATCCCCTCCCTCTTGAGCCTCCCTCCCACCCTCCCTATCCCACCCCTCTAGGAAGAATAAAGACTCAGACTAGAGAACAAGGGACTTGAGGACACGGTTTGTGTGTGTGTGTTTGGGGGGGGGGGGGCGGGGCTGAGACAAAGTGAGAGAGTAGCATTAACATATATACACTACCAAATGTAAATTACATAGCTAGTGGGAAGCTGCTGCATAACACAGGGAGATCAGCTGGATGATCTGATAGGTGGTTATCTATTTTAAATACAGCAGTGTGTACATGTATATCCCAAACGCCCTAACTATCCCTCCTCCCCCAACCCTTCTTCCCCCACCCCGTAACCATAAGTTCCTTCTCTAAGTCTGTGAGTCTGTTTCTGTTTTCTAAATAAATTTGTTTCATTCTTTTTAGATTCTGCATATAAGCAATTTCATATCATTTATTTTTTGTTTTCTGAATTTAATGATTGCCTTTTTATTTCTGTTGATTATTGAAACAAAGAACTTCTTCCCCACATCCCAACAATATTATAGTTTTTAATCTTTCCATCTATTGCTCATTCTTCATTTGTAAAATGGAGACACTTACTATATAGGAATATTGTGAAAACTGCGTGATCATTTAGGCAAATCTAGTACCCCTGACATGACTAAGCATTCAAATACTCTTAAGTCCCCCTAACTAGTCTCATACTTCTGAGTGGTTCAATTATAATTTTACGCTCTCAGAGGTATTTAGCCCACCTTCATTCATTTGGCAGATATCTATGGAGAGCTTAAAATGTGCAAAAACTGTCTAAACATTGGTGGTAAAATGGGAGAAAGTGTCCCTGAAAAAAGCATTTGACAAAATTCAATATCCACTCATAATTAAATCTATCAGCAAATGAGGAATAGAAGGAAATTTCCTCACTCAAATAAAGAACTTTTATAAAAACCTATAGCTAACACCATACTTAATGATTAAAAGAGTGAATGTTTTCCCACTCAGGTTCAAAATGAAAAAGTAAAGTTGTCTTTATTCTCAGAGAACATGTTTTCAGAATATGAAGCAGATTCTATAGAATCTACAAAAGTGCTACTAAAACTAATAAATAAGTTTAGGAAAGTCACAGTATAGAAAGTCAATCTATAAAAATAATTGTATTTCTATGTATTAGAAATAAACAATTGGAAATTTAAATTTAAAAATAAATAAATAAATAAATAAATGAATGAATATATTAATATAATAGCATCAAAAAGTGAAACATTTATGAATGACTTTCACAAAATATCTGCAAGATCTGTAAATTCTCTAAGATATCCTGAGAGAATTTAACGAAGACCTGGAGAGGTCTTAATGGAGAGATAGACAATGTTTGTGATTTGGTAGACTCGATATAGTTAAGATGTAAATTTTCCCCTAATTGATCTATAAGTGTCAATGCAACCCAAGTCAAAATAATAACAGAATTTTTTAAATGGTTAAGCTAATTCTAAAATTTATATGAAAAACAAAAAACAAAAACAAAAACCTGATATAGCCAAACAATTTTGGAAAAAAAAAAGAGCAAAGTTAGAGGACTTACACTACTTGATTTTAAGACTTATTATAAAGCTACTCTAATCAAGACAGTGTGATACTAGCATAAAGTTAGACATATAGATCAATAGAAAGAATGAAGAGTACAGAAATAGACACACATACATATGGTCAATTTCTGACAAAGTTTCCCAGATAATTCAGTGGGGGAAAAGACAGTCCTTTCATTAAATGTTGCTTTGAATATCCATATGCGAAAAAAAAAAAAATGAACTTCAATCCTACTACACATCATACACAAAAATTGTCTCTAAATAGATTAGGATCTTAAATGTAGGAGTTAGAATTACAAAACCTTTAAAAGAAAGTATAGGGGCTTCCTAGGTGGCGCAGTGGTTAAGAATCCGCCTGCCAATGCAGAGGTCACAGGTTCGATCCCAGCTCCAGGAAGATCCCACATGCCGTGGAGCAACTAAGCCCGTGTGCCAAAAAAAAAAAAAAAAAAAAAAAAAAAAAGTATAGGAAAACCCTCCTGAGTGTCCTTGGTTTAGACAAAGACTTATCAGAAGGAACAAAAACAAGTATGAATCATAAAAGATAAAATTGATTCATCAAACTTTACAAAAATTATAAATTTCTATTCTTGGAAAACAATTTTAAGAAAATATTTTTAAAATCACAGACTAGAAGAAATATTAAATAAGCATATCTCATGGACTTGTATCCAAAATTTGTAAAGAACTCTTATGACACAAAAATAAGACAAATAATATTTTTTAAAAAGGCAAAAATTTGAATGCATTTGTCACCAGAGTAAATATATGAACAGCAAATAAGAACAAGAAAAGATGTTCAACAGTAATAGTAATCAGAAATACATAAATTAAAGCCACTATTGAATATCATTAGAATGGTGAAAATAAGATTGACAATACCAAGTTCTGATGAAGATGTGAAGCAACAGAAATTCATCCATTGCTGGTAAGAATGTAAGATAATAGTCACTTTGGAAACAGTTTAGCAACTTCTTATAAAACGGCTCAGCAATTCCATTCCTAGGATTTACCCAAGAGAAATGAAAACATAAATTACACAAAAACCCTTGTAGGTAAATGTTCATAGACTCTTTTTTCAGAACAGTGCCAAAGTGGAAACTAAAATGGCCATCAACTAGTGAATGGATAAACAAATTGCAATATAACCGTACAATGAACACCTACTCAGCACTGAAAAGAAATCAACGACTGATCCATACAACAAAATGGATGAATCTCCAAAGAAAGAAGTCAGACACAAAAGACTACATGCTGTTTGATGCCATTCATATAACATTCTAGAAAATGCCGAAGTATAAGGATAGATAACAGATCAGTAATTGCTAGAGTCTGCTTGCAAAAGGGCACAGGGGAACTTTCTGGGATGATGGAACTGCTCTGTAGCTTGATTGTGGTGACGGTTACACCTCTACGTGCCTTTGTTGAAACTTACCAATCAGTACATTTAAAAAGAGTGAATTCTATTGTGTGTAAATTATACTTCAGTAAATGTGAGATAAAAACAAAGTCCTTATCCTCAAGGGACTCTCAAACTAGAAAGTGATCCATGATACCAGTATAGTAAGCGGTAGGTATGAAGAGGGAAAGCAGAGTGCTGTGGAAAGAGAGAGAAGAAACGCTCACCCTGTCACGGTAATCCAGGATCACCTCCTGCAGAAAGCAGACTAAGTCATGAGCAGTAAGAATTAAGCAGGGACACAGGATATTGAGGGTCCCAGGCACTGGTCAAAGCACCTGCTACACCATGGGGGGATTGTGAATAGTTACATTCGGTTGGAGACCATAGTTTGGAGGGCAAGGCCAGCCAAGAGGCTGGACAGATGGATATCATCTACATCACCCAGAGCTTATTGGCTTGTACAGAATCATCCAGGAACCACTTCCAAACTCTGGCTTCAAGAGACACTGGAGAACCATCTCCTTTGCAGAAAGAAGCAATAGGTATTGATGCTGGTGGCTTGGCAGTAATTTCCTATTTAATCTCTTCCCTTCCCTGACAAATGTTTTGCCTTTTTGTTCCAGTAGACCGAAGCCAGTCAGCACATGCTTTGCTCCATTTGGCTGTAACTTCAGAACTGACTTTTCATCAGTTCCTCACAAGATTATGTCCCCGATTGCTATACAACTCCTCTTGAGGCTGAATTCTGCCATATCATGCCCCCTTAGGAACTGCTTCCTGCCTCTATCTGGTCTGCTTTCCATGACGTTTCAGCATCTGGAAAATGCCTGCATCTTTGCACTCATATAGAGGAAATGCCAGTGTGATATTTCTGCTCCATTTATATAGGGAAGTGAGGTCTTGCCCCGCAATGCGCCTTTAACTAGAGTACAGATGCACCCTCAGAACATGCCTCAGCTCTCATCTCTCTGCTTCCACCTATGGAAAACTACATTGACACTCAATCCAAGCAGCAGAGCCAAGTGGCTGATGATTCACCCTTTGAATCTTTCTACTTACATCTTACAGTTGACCCTCTGGCCACTGCTACCTCCTTAATCCTCAGGATTCCAATACTTCTCCCTGGGTAAAAGTGAACTGTGAGTGAAAACATACCACACTGATTGCAAAATCCTCCAGTGAGGTTAACTACATCCTAGGAAACAGGTCACTCCAGTGACTGTCAGACTGTTCTCTTGCCTGGCCATGCTCAGTTTCCCCTTCTAACTCCATCCCCTGGTAGAATGGCCTAGACCAGGGCAGACATCTAACATCTGGGGGAATCCATGGGTGGAATAGCCTGGGCCAATTGGTTGGATCTTTAAACGTTCATTTAAGAGGCCAAAAAACTATAATGTGTTTGGCGATGGGCACTTGCGGTGAAAATTCATAAGGAATTGGGGCTGGCATTCACGCAGTAATCACCCAACCCAACATTTAGAGGCAGATGGAAAGCTATTAAAATCTGAGAAAGCTAATCAGCCAGGAGATAGAGGATTTGAGAGCCGACATAACAGAGAGAAGAGAAGCACCCCGAGCAGCTGCAGAAGATGTAGAGACGGCCCCCCACTCCCACTCTCCAGTCCTGGCCCTGCTCACCCTTCACTGACTTGCCAGGCTGCCGTAGGGTGTCTGAGGCTGCCAAGTGAACGCCTTTCAATAATTCTTCCCCCAACCATCATTTTTTTAAGTTTGTACTAGTTTGAGTGGGTGTCTGTTCTTGCAATAAAATGACTCCTAACTACAGTAATTGTCATAGCACTTCAAGAAGTATTTTTATTCCTTGCTTCAGAGTAACGGTGGGATGGGATCCGTGTCTAGGTGGAGGTAAGCCTGCGTGAGGGCAAATCTGGTCCTGTACTTCCTTGCCTACAATACATCAGCAGCTCTCCCGCTCTCCAACCACAAGGTCAGGGAAGCCACCCAAAGAGCCCGGCTCCCTCCATGATCCATGCCTTTACCCTCAGTGTGCTGTCTGCCCCTCTCCTCATACTCCTTTCTCCTGGCTCCTGACTCTCCATCCTGCCAGGTGCGGTGCCAGCCCCACCTCCTCCAGTGGTCCTCCTCTGAACCCCTGCTGACCCTGCACTGCCTGCTCTCAGGCTTAGGTCTGCTGCATTGCCATCAGCTGGTTCCTTGTCCCTGCTTCCCCCTCTTCAGGGAGAGGGAGCATCCTAGTCACAGTAATGTCCACAGGTCCTGACACAGTGCCCGGCACCTCGGTAAATGAGGTGAGTACACCTCTGCATTCCCAGCACCTCCAACGCCTGAAGCAATTAGCAGCACTTTGATTCCAATGAGCAGGTATTCCAACATCACCCAAATAGAAAGCGGGCATGTCACATAGGGTGACATTTGCCATCACTTAATTAGAGGCAATATATATCTCTTGCTAGAGGTACCAATTAGAGAGTTTTAAATGCAAATCCCATGTACGTGACTCACACATGCAAAGATTCACAGAAATGAGGGTTACATTACACCATTTCAATTGGGTTGAAAAAGCGTTTGAGGAAAAGACAGCTGAGTCACTAATCCTTACCTGCTTGATGGGTGCTTTCAGTGAGGGTGGACCAGTGCTTTCCTTCCTGTCCTTCCTCCTTTCCTTCTATACATCTATCCATACATTTATCCACCATTCCTATCTGTCATTTTGCATCCATAAATACTCAATTGCTTAGACTGTGGGTTCTCTCAAAGTCATTAACTAAATTGCCCCAGCCTGGGGATGAACCACATACCATTATCCCACTGGGTACTGGCATGTGGGTCAGGAGAAAGGGTAGCAAGAACTGTATACAGGGGAATCGTGTAATCTCACAGAAGTGAGATTTTTCAGTTGTCTCTACACACGCCATCCAGATAAAGCCAATTGCCCAAAGCTTGCCCTAAGACAGACCCTGAGACTGGGTGCAAGGGGTACTGGGCTTAATGTCATAGTTCTGACACTATGTAACCAACAAGGTATCTTAAGGTCTTTCAATCTTCCCAGACCTCTGCTCGCTCTCCTTTATAATACAGAGGTAATGCCAATCCAGCAGGGTTATTGGGAGTGTTGACTGAAAAAATATTCACAGTCTAAAAGTTGAGAGTTATGTTTTATTCGATGGGAATTTGTAGGACTTCAAGCCCAGAAGGCAGCATCTCAAGGAACCTTGGGAGAACTGCTCTGAGGAGGCAAGGGAGGAGCTAGGATATATACGAGTTTTGCAACAAAGGACAGGTAGTCAGAACATCAAAAGATGATTGTTAATTGAAGAAAACAAGATATCCCAAGTTAAGGATTTAGCGCTTTTCTATGTATGGGAAGATGCAAGAGTCTGGGCTCCCAGAAATCATTCCTTTGATATGCACCTCAGTCATCTGGGGCCAGTATTCTATGCTTTCACATCCTGAGTTTCCTCAGGGCTCACCTGCTCATGTTGGAGGGCTGCAGTCGCTGAGGACGGTCACACCCTTTGTTTATGGATACGACAGGCAATATTCCATTTATCCGGAGGAAGATAAAATGATACCCTAAGTTAGAGCTGACTCAGTTGCGATGAGCTCTTTAAATGTCCCCAGTAAAGGCCCTTTTGATTCTGAATCTCAACACCCACAGCCTGCGGTCAGGACTCACATGGGACCCAAAGTGCCCCAGATAGACAGGCCCAAGTTTCCCAATAAATCTACTGGTGGGCTGGGAAGATTAGATTAAGTCTGTGAAGAAGATTGGGAGCCACTCAGGAAAAAATCTTTTAGACTAGAAAGGGGGGAGGGGGAAAGACTGTGATGGTTTAATGTTTCCATTCAATTGCTAGAGCCAACTCATTTTTCCAGGCAAAATATCTTACCTACTGAACAATATTATTGGACTGAAGTGTGCACTAAATTGTTATATCTATAATTCCCCAAGATTGCTATTACTTCAATATCTCACCCTTCACTGCATTTTTAACATCTCTAACCCCTAAAACCAGCCCATAACTTACCCTGGAATTGACGCTACTAAATGTAATTGTCTACAACTCTTTCTGTAATTGCCATTGTTCAACCACAACCACTACATAACTCATCAGGAACGGCCACTCTAGAGGGCCTACTACGTGCCAGACTGTGATGTCATTAAATCCTCCCAACCGCCCCTGTGGGAGGGCTGCACGGGCTCCAGTTCACAGATGAGGGTAAGGAGGCTCAGGGAGCTTAAGGAAATCATACAAGGTCATGGTCCCTAATGGAAGAGCTGAGGTTCCCACCACACTGGGTCATTCCTCGCCCCCAACCAGAGGTCAATGCAGCAGCACATATTTGTTTCCATCCCCCGTGGGTCAAGCCTTGGACCGAGTGCTCTGAGGGGCCACAGAAGAGCCAAGACTGAACAGACCAGAGAACAGACAGAGTTTTCCAGGGAAATAGAACCAGTGGGAGACAGAGAGAGAGATATATACATGCACATACCTATACAGATATACACATACACGTACATATACATGTATAAGTGTGTGTGTAAGTCTGTATAAGGGAATTAGCTCACACACATGTGAGGGCTGGCAAATCTAAAATTCACAGGGCAGGCCTGCAGGCTGGAAGCTCAGGCAGGAGTTAATGATGCAGTCTTGAGGCAGAATTTCTTCTTTTCTCGGAAAACTCATTTTGCTCTGAAAGCCTTTCAACTGATTGGATGGGGCCCACCCACATCATTGAGGACCGTCTCCTTTGCTTAAAATCAATTGCCTGTTAACCACATCTCCAAAATGCCTTCATAGCAACAGCTAGATGAGTGTTTCATTGAATAACTAGATACTATAACCTAGCCAAGTGGACACATAAAACCAACCATCACACTCACCTAAGAATCTTTTAAAATGTTATATTCAAAATGAGTGAGAAGATTGGATGCGACAGTGCAAATTCCTTTTAACCTCAGACAGAGTCACCAGATTTGTATTTCTCTACTGGCAAACTAATAAGTAAAACCTTTGTGGCTTTTGCTATCAACTTTGTTCTAGAGGGCAGCAAAGGTGCCATACATTTTTATTGCAAATTTCATTTCATGCCTTCGATCCCAAGATGTTCAGAACCACGAAGGGCAGTTGTCTGGTTTACAGTATATTCACTGCAAAATGCTCACCTGCTTCTCAGTGCTTCAGAAGGAAAGCACTGGCAGGTCAATTTCACTTCTTATTTATGTGGACTATTATATGCATTTCTCCAGCTCCGTCTCCTTCCTGGGAAGTTGTGGGATATCAGAGGTAGAGGATAGGCAAGAAAAGCCTCCCCTCCACCACCACCAAACTCACAATCATCCTAAGGCCACTAGCCAAATGCCCTAGGTCACCCTCACGATCCGCCCCGAGTATCAGGGTATCACACAAAGTGGTTCCATTTGTATTCAGATTGAATCATCTGCACTCTCACCTGCTCAGCTCAGCTCAGCTCAGACCCCACAGATTCAGGGAGGCATTCTCTGACCCTGCCCTTCCTCTCCAACCCTAAAAACACCCCTCAGACTGAATTACCTTTCTCCTTGGCCTCCCACAGCCCCCTGCCTATCCTTAGACCATCAAGGACTAAACCAGGCTGTAAATACCGTTTTGTGTCTTTCCACTACCAGATGGTGGGGAAAGATGCTGGGTCTTTCATGCCTGTATCTCTAACCCTAGCACAACAGTTCTCAAAGTATGGCCCAGGAACCCTGAGGGGTCCCTGAGACTCTTGGAGTGGTTCACAAGGTCAAACTACTTTCATGAAAGTACTAAGGTTCTATTTGCTGTCTTTGTCCTCATTCTCTCTGGAGGAGTTTTCCAGAGGCTGAACAAGAGGTACCACGACAGAGTCCAGAAACAGATAGGAGAATTTAGTTGTCTTCTAATAAGTCAGACATTTGTAAAAATGTAAAACAATGGCACTCTCCTCATTTTTTTTACATTTTGGATAATATAGTTAATTTTAATAAAAAGTATGCTATATTTGTCGATATGTGATAGGTTTTTGAATTATTTTTAACTTATATGTATATAAGATTTTATATATATATCTTTATTAATTCAGTTAAAAATAATTTATATATATATAAGATTTTATTAGCTCTAATTACTAATGAAATAAATAGCAATGGGTATAACCCACAAAACCAAAGCTCGGGGGTTGTTAATGGTATTTAAGAATGTTAAAGTGTTCTTAGACCAAAAAGTTTGCTGTATGACCTGGCAACAGACTTAAAACATAGTATATGCTACTCATATAGGAATAAAGAGGAAAGGTGTGAGCAGAGAAACAGGGGAAAGAGAACAAAGAGACAGAGTTGAGGGAGGGAAGAAAGCATATCTAAAGTTGTCAAGCCCAGACTCACATAATCAATTCTTAGATTCAGCTTAGTTGGGGGAAAGTCCCTTAACATGGTGACAAGATCAGTTCTTTCTCTGGTTCTTATTGTAAAAGAAAAGCAACTGGTTGACTGAGTAGTTTGCACACCAATTGTTGCAATGCCATGTAGGTAACAGAGCCTCTGATTTTTCTGGAAAAAAGAAAGAGAAGCATCCTCTCCTGCTGTACAAACCTGAGTGCATGCTGTCAAGGGAATAATTGTCTGAAATCACAGTCCTTATATCACTAGCAACCTGGTTGGAGAAACCTCCACAAAAAGAAACAAACTCCACAAATCATTCCTGCAAAAGGCATCAAAGGTTAAAAGCATTATGATGAATTTCTGAAATAAATCTGGACTCTGAATTTTCAGAGTGTTTGGGAGGCAACCATTGTATCTCAACAGAGAAATCACGATCTTAGCAATTTTCGAGGGTAACTCCACTGCTGAAGGTGTCCATTTCTCCTAGAGGTAAATAGAACAGGTCTTTGGCAGTTGGAAGATGCTTAAGGTATCCTTCCCAAAAGAAACATGTGGGATCCCTGATCTGACAATTTCCAAGCACCCTGGGGTCTGGCTCGTGGCAGGTGCCCAACAAATGTGATTAAAAGATCAATAAATGAATATGCCCTTATTGCTTGTGTCAGTTATCTGCATAAAGACCCATGTAGCACTCCTCACGGAATCACCATTCTTCCCCAATTATAAATTCTCTTAACCAAGGTTTCTGGTTTGGACATAATTACTTCTGAATAATTTTGGTTGATCAAGAGAATGTTTGTTTCCACATACACCGACATTATTTCTGGGGATAACTGAACAAGGAGGAAATAAAGAAATAAAAACAAAGAGGATGCATGGACATATAGATAAAGGAAATTGGCAGAAGATAAACACCAGCCTAGAATAGTTCAGCATGGAATGAGAATTCTGTGGAATTCCATGGAATTGAGACAGTCCCAGGAGGAAAAGTAACCCCGACTCATGAAATCAGCTTGTCACAAGACATTTTGTGGGGAACAAGACATGCACATTATCTGTAACAAAGTACACAAATATACTAGCAATGAGCTGATTAAGAGTTGGAAAAGTCTACGAGATTCTTATGAGCATAGAATGATAAATAGAATTAATTGTGCAGAGCACATTATATTGAATTTAACATGGGTACCATGCTGTTGATAGTGTATTATTTGGTGTGCTGCATGTTAGTAAAAACAGAGATATTTATAAAAATGTTATATGTTAATTCTCAATATCATTTTCTCATATCCTTTTTTTAAAAAATGAGCATTGAATTTCTCAACAATGAAGCCCCCTCCCATTGTACATTTCCAAGAACTCAATCCACTTCACAAAGAACGCGGGCAAAACCTCCCCTGCTGCCCCACTGGCTTCTGGTAGGGTTAATACAGCCCTTGTCCCTTCTGATGTCAGCAAGGTATGCTGGTCCAAGAGGTCCTCCAAGAAGCAGATGCCAAGACCCAAGATGGGATTAAACGGCAATAATTTTACAAGGGAAAATGCAGATTGCACCCTGGTGCGAATGTAATCCCGGTGCAGGAGAAAGGAAGAGAAGGTTGAGTGAAAGCGTCTCATACTGTCAAGCAGTCTATGTGGGACTCTACAAAGCCAAAGCCCTTGGGCCTCCATCAAGCCAAAGTCAGCAATTAAGCAAACCCCATGTCTCCCAGGAGCCTTATGTCCCCCACGATCCCCACAATCCACAGGAACAGCCCGTGGAAGGCATGGCCTCAGAGCCCAGATATTTCAATTCCCAGACCCTGGTTTTGTGAGAAAGGAAGGGCAAGGATGTTCAGCTTTTGAATCTGGGTTACCTGCTCGTTTCTTAAAGATAAGTCCCTGCCCAGGTAAAATTTACCATCCCCATTCAGATGTTCAGGAAGTCCTCCCCTCTGGCTGCTGCTTGGGAACAGAAAGTAACTTTTGATTTCCTTCCCAGACTTGCTCCTCACCTCGGGGGCACCATCCCAGAAAATGGCACCAATATTGATGCTCAAGCGAAAACCTCAGGAGGCGCCTTGATTCCTGCCTTTTCCTAACCAGCAGTCCTTTCACATCCACGCACAGTCCATTAGCAGGTTCTGCCATTTCAGCACCAACAGAGTAGATAGAATGTGGAACCCCTCCTCCTTCTACCTGCCAAGATCCTTTTCCCAGCCAATGCCATTCCTTGCCTGAACCTCTGCAAGGACCCTCAAATTTGCCTTCCTGGTTCCACTCTTCTTACCTACAATCCTTTTTCCACAGAGCTTCCGGAGTGACGGTTTTAAAGAGAAAAACTGATCACAAAGCAGTGCAGGGCCATTTCTGTTTAAACCCTCTTAAGGTTGCCCACCACACAGAATAAAGTTCAGATTTCTTCCCATGGTCTATTAGGCCCACTCCGGACTCATCTCCCATCACTTTGCCTCCCCCACGATGCCCTGGCCACACTGGTCTCCTTTCCACTCCTCAGATTCAGCACACTGAGTCGCACTTGGGGCGCTTGCACTTAGCTGCTCCCACGGTGTGGAATGCCTCCCCTCCACAGCACGCTTCCCATCACTCTGCTCTCAGCTCAGACCTCAAAGAGCCCCGTCCTGATGACCTCATCCCAACTACCACTCCCTGCCCCCACGGCCCACCCTTTCGTCTTTGCATCACAAGGATCACACCGGAAGTCACCTTCTGTAAGTCTGGACTCTGTGATTGTCTGTCTGGCCCCTCTAGAAGGGATGCCTTGTCTGTTTTATCCATTGCTCTTTCTCCAGATGCTCGGTCAGTGAATACACTGGCACCCATCACAACTGTCAGTGAGGTCAGGGAAGTTTCTTTCTGACATGAGGCCCCCTCTTGTCAAGCCCTTCCTGGCTCGGCTCAGCTCCCTCTGGAAGCCCCATCCCCACACGGTGTTCTCTCCCACCTCCCGGCTGACATCCCAGCCCTCCGCTCGCCCTCCCCACTGCCCCCCAGGCACCATTGGTGGATGATGCTCGGACACTCTCCATCTCAAGGCTCTCATTTTCATCCAGAGAGAATCTGAGAACTCCAAAGGCCTTTTAACCTCCAAAGGCTGAGGCTCTCAGGGAAGGAATTCAGGGGCGAGGTAATGATTTTAAGAGTGACTTCTCTGATTCACCTGTTCCTTGATTTCCTTTTTGTGTTTGTTTATTTATTTATTTGGCTGTGCTGCACAGCTTGTGGGATCTTAGTTCCCGGACCAGGGACCGAACCCTACTCTGGGCAGTGGAAGTGCGGAGTCCTAACCACTGGACCACCAGGGAATTCCCTTGATTTTCTTTTTAACCCCTAATCCCAAATGCACACAGGTGCACGCAGCACTCATAGCTCTTTCCACAGCACCCAGTGCCTGAGCTGGCAGAGACCAGTTAGCAGGGCTCACCCCAGCGCTGAAGGGCGCAGGCCTGCTCCGCACGGCTGCTGGGGAGAATGCTGAAGCCCCAAGCCAGAGCTCTGGTCACATGCCCGCCACAGGTGGGTGGCTCCAGCCCTGAGGAGTCACACAGCTAAAGGCAGAGCATCCCTGTGCTTTTGTGTTGGATGATTTGTGTTTTTCACTGCCTGGCTGCCCTTGTCTTCCTTGTGCCAATGAGTGTACCTGCTCCTCCACCCCTGCATCTTTATGAAGCAGCCTCCATCTACATGGTCTGAGTGACAGGGTCCAGAAATGGAGCTGAGAGGAGCCATGCAAGTAACAAGGTGCCAGGATTCCCCCTCCCCTCTCAACAGTGGAGCCTGAAACCTCCTCTCTTCCTCTACAGGAGTTTAACAAGCCCCACACCATGCCCTGGCATGCAATTCTGAAATTCTCATAAACCAAGCTCTTGGAGATGCCACATCCACCAGGCAGGCACCCAAGCTCCACAGCCCATGTGGCCCCACTCCTAGGTGGATCAGGCTTCCTTTGGGGATGTTTGAGCTGCAGTTAGTGTCTGTGGTGACACTCTTTGGCTCCAGGACCTGTCCCCAGGGTTCGTACCTACCAGGCTCTCTTTCAGTATCTCTTGGGTTCATGAAGCATTTATGTCTTGCATATGTAGATTGCTTCTAACTCCACTGAGCATGGGGTGGGAGAAAATGGGATTCCCTACAGCACAAGGGAGGGGAACTAGCTATGAAGCACAGCTTTGTGATATGGTGGCTGCTTCATCCTGGGGGGTGAAAGAGACAGTAGATTCATCTCCCTGAAAATAACTTTCAAAATGGTTTCCACCCACACATAGGACTAGACTAATGGAATGTGAACACTGATTGCCCATGTATATGGTGGAAGCCACAAGTAACAGTTTCATTCCACAGATATTTATTTAATGAGTAACCATTGTGAGTGGGAGGGATGTGGTTGGTATTGGAGGTACAGCCCTAAGTAAGTACACTGGTAATTAAATTGGGATCCGTGCTGAGAAGGAGAAATACAGGATCCTATGAGGGTACATGTCAAGGGCAAGTGACCTATTTGATGTTGTTGGAGGGACCACTCTTCAAAAGTGACAGGTGAGCTGAGATCTGACAGCTGGGAAAGACAGAAGAACATTCCAAGTAGAGAGAATCACACTGGGGAAAATTCTAAGAGAGGCACAGCTGGTCCATTGTGGAAATTACAGAGACAATTGAGTGTGCTTAGGAAGATAAGGGCGGCTTCTTGGAGACACTCCCAATGACATAAGAAAATGAGAACAGGATTCAGAATTCTCGCTATGTGACTGGGCAGATCAGATGTAATTTTGTAGGAAATTCCGAGGAAGGGGCACTCAATAAGGACCTTCAGGAGGTGGCGGCTGGACCTCAGCTGGGTCTTGCATGATGAGCTGGGTAGACAGAGTGGCGCGGGAAGGTCAAAGCCCAGGATATCCTCCGCCAAGTCTCCCTTCTCTCTCATCTGCTAATTCATCTTTGACCGTATATGTTATATATAATGCCTCTCATAGAAATGTCTGCGGTGTGTCTGCTTTTCACCCCCACTACCTAGGCCAAACCCCAGCCTAGGCATCCTCCCTACTGTGGGCAGAGGGCCTATAAAATGCAGGTTGGACCACATTACCCCCAGCTCCCCTCCTTCTAGTAGCTCCCATTGCCTTGTAAAAAAAGATCGCACTCCCCAGCCTGGCTTCTCATTCTGTAATATCCACATGCCTCATACCTCTGCTCATTGCCTAATCCCCACCCCACCCCCAGCACCTTGAGCTACTTCCCATTTCCTGGGTGTACCTGCTCTCTCTCCAGCCCTGTCTGTAGCCCAGAGCCTCTCTCCCACCGGTTCCTAGGGTCTCTGGGGGATCCAGCCACTCTTCCTTCATGACCTTATTTCATAGACCAAGGGTATTCCCACACCCCACACGTCCCTACTGCAACCACTCATGTATCTCTTCCATACACACTTATAAGCAAACCCTCCTGAAGCTATTTATATCTGCAAATGACTTTCCCATAGAAGTGTACTGCTCCATCTGATCTTCTGAGGCCAAGCAGCTAAATGTTGCCCAGGCATTCACTGAGCACCTGCGGTGTTTCCAGGCCCATGTCAGCCACCAAGAGAGGCACAGGGGCAGGCATGGGCACTGATCGCAATCTAATGTCAATGACATCATCACCCGCAAGGAAGGCCTTTCTCATATGGTGCAAAAGCTGTCGTGTAAAACTAGATCCAGGTTGTATGTTTGACTCTGCTGTTGCCATTCCTGGGTTGTTATCACCCGTGTTTTCCATGGGTTGAGCACCTATCCTACGTGCTGGGGATGGTACCAGGCTGTGGCTGGTGGGTTTCCCTGGGAAGCAGACTCTAAAACAAAGTTTAGTGTGCAGGATAGTTTGTTAGCAGTGGCCTTGGGGTCACAGCTGCGGAAGAGAAGGAATGGAAGCAGGAAGGGCAGAGGGAGAAGTGATGCAGGCTCACTGACACCCAGTGATGCTCTAGAGCTTGAATGGCCCTTTCTGCGTTGTCCTAGGTTGAACTGAGATGCACAGGCCTTTACACTCTCACACTTATCAGTCACTGGATAGGGGCCACCCAAGGAAGAGATTTAACTTTGGGCAATGTGACTCTTAACAGCTGAGGCAGGGCCTGAAGGGGCTGATAGCTGGAAGGTGTTTCTACCAACAGTTCTCCCAACAGCTGGGGCAACTGGTACCTTACTGAAGAGGGGACTGGATGGCATATCACAGGGTTCACTACACAGTTTCTTTCCATATCTTACTTTGGAAACTCACGACAACCTAACTGGTAGATATCATTTCCATTTTACAGATGAGAAACTGAAGCATGGAGAGAGTATCCCTTGACCAAAGTTCCACAGTTGGATTTGAACTCAGTTCTGATATCACAGCTTATGCTTGTGTCACTGTGCAATGTTCATTCCTCCCAAGCAAATGGGTAGGGGCTCAAGGTGTGCTCCCTCCCCTACCACAGCCTGGGCTTGCCATAGACCAGGAGGACTTTCTCATCACTGAAATAACCAAGAGGATGAAGGCAGAAGCAGCACTTTTGGATCAGTCCAGGCACAAGTGGATTGAACCACTATGTCTATTCACCTGTACCTCTGTTGCTGGGATGGGGTCTCATTTAAGCTACATTAAGGACGCCAGAAGATGGTACCAAATCTAGGGCTCATGGATGAGGTTATTTAACTTAAACAAAAATACAGGAAGCCCAGTTAAATTTGAATTTCAGATAGACAAGAAATGATTAATTTAGTATCAGTATGTCCATGCAATATTTGGGACACATTTTTACTAGAAAGTCACTTGCTGCTTATCTGACACTCAAATTAATTGGGTGCCTTGTATTTTATCTGTCAAGCTTTCTCGTGGGTGAAGTGGAAGGCATGTATCCCTATCCTCAAGATGATTCCAGAGATACAAATGTTCCTCAGACCAAGCTCTTTACCTGTCTGCAATCCATCTTCCTGCACCCAAAGTTTTTCATTGCACAGTTGAAGCAAATGCACCCTTGGGACAAGGGACCCATGAGCTATACTTATTCACTCTCGAGGTATTACTGAGAGCAGGTTTTGGGGAATACACAAAAGAGTACAGGGTTAGGGAGGAGGGATGCCAGGAGAGGACATCCCTAAGGGGTGAATGGCTCAGGATGAAAGAAAAGGCTGATGTGGGGGGGAGGGGCAGCCTGGTGAAAAATGGGCAGCCTCCATTTTTCTCAGTCAGTCTGCCTAAGAGGGGGTTCCCAGTCTTCTAGGATTGCTCAGCAGGTTCCTGAGCTCTCCTGTCTCTGGCTTGGAGGAGAAGACTCTTTTCCCACCTCCACCATAAACCCCTCTGCCCCCTAGCAACCAGCTTCACCCAGGAACCCTGACTTGCTGCTTATACGCCAGCAAGAGTCCAGTGGCCTAGCGCCACTGCATCCACAACAGACCCAGGTATTGTAAACCCACTCAGAGTCTCCTGTCCTGTCATTGGCCTAGAACTCAATGTTTCTTAGACGCTCTGTGATAAGGAAGTGGTGTGTAGACCACCCAAAAGGCAGCGCAAGTGACAAGAAGGTCTTCCTTTTCTCCCAACTTTCCAGACAAGACATTCCCTTTTATTATCCAGAGATTCATAAAAATATATAAGTGAAGGCAGCAGCTTAAACAGTTGTCTTTTAGGAGTTTGGCACTAAATACGTGAAATGAATTCCCTCAGCCCTTGGACAAGAAGCCATTAGATACAGACTATTACTTGCGTTATCATTACATTAGAGGGTCATTATGAAAAATAAAAGTTCTAATCAGCATGAACATTTATAAAGTGCCAGGATGGGGAATACGCCAGGCTGGGCTGTCTCAAACATCCAGATGAACCACAGTGAGTAATGACTTTGAAAAAAAAGAGGTTGAACACAAAGAATCACTTTAACAAATCCCACTCAAAGGCGTCAGCAATTAAAGGCTTTAGGAAAAAGAGGGCGTCCAACACCCACCTCTCCAGCTAAGTGAGAGTTCTCTGAGTGCTCCTCGGTGGCCTGTGACAACACTCAGTGCCTTTATCCTCAGCCTCTGGCTGGAAGAAGCAGACCCTACGTGGTCCTCCCAGGGGTCCCTCAGAGGACCACAGCAGGTGGTAAGGAGCCGCTATGTGAGCCGTGTGATGGACGCTCCACCCCTCTTTAATCCCGTCCTTTCTCACTCATCTGTTTGTTTCTACTGTGATCCTCTTTATAAGTTCTAGATGATCCTGGAATGAGCTACATTTGTTGCCCCCAACACAGGGTGATTTTTAAGTGAGCAAGTTACCCCCTTGTCATGTTGCAGAGGACCCTGTCACATCCATGAGAAGTGTGGGTCAATCCCATGGGCCGACACTGGTGCAGGATTCCATGGGTTGGTCACCCCAGAGTGGCCAGAAACAGACTGAATGAGTGGGCAAGGAGCCACTGTGCAAGCAGTTGGGCCAAGGATCCAGTGGACACACTGAACCGTTCCTGGATGCAAGGGGTCTCCGAAGCAGGGGCCAGGGGACAGGAGGGTCGTCTTGGAAGGCTTTGCCTCAGGCTCCTTCCATCCTCCTCTGGGATGTGCTCCCTGACTTCCCAGGGGGAGCAGCTCCCTGCCCAGGGCACCCACTGAGTCCTGCATCGACTCCTATCTGAGTACATGGAAATAGTTTAGTTGAAATTCCCTGTTTCCATCTATCACACCCTGGCCTCCACTAGGGAAGGGGAGTATCAGATGCCCTAACTCATCCATCCCTTGGTCCATTCATTCATTCAATCATTAATTCACTCAAAAGATTGACAATCAACAAGTTCCTTTCATGGTGCCAGGTGTTTGCCTTGTCTCTGCACATCCAGCACAGGAAACAGAGTTTGGCACACACACAGGTGCTAAGTAAATGTTGATGAATAAGTGAACAGGTGCCTGAGGACTTGCCCTGCTAAGGGGGCTGCATTCCCAGGTGGCTCTATTGCTGGAGGGATGGAGGAGGCGATTGAGGATGATGTCACTGTGATTAAAGTCGGCTTCATGACTGACATACACATCCCAGCTGACCAGCAGCATCTCTCTTGCTGTTCCATCCCAGCATGCGAAAACTCTTTTACTCCCAGCACCATCACTCTTTGGGATTAAGATATTTTCTTCTGTGTGCTGCCAGTAAAATGTTTACTAGATTACTTTTGCCACTTTGCAGGTACAACACCAATGTCTTTCGAATTTTCGTTTCCCCCGATTGAACTTCCTCTGAATTACCTGCCTGCTTTATTTAGCAAAACCTCAAGGAGCTTTTTGAGGAGGAGACGTGCTGCCCGTTTGTCTCCTCAGCACTGCCTGCTCCACAAAGCCCTTTCATTTTACTTTCCTGGGCGCTGCGTCTCACCCCCTCGCTTTGTCTGAGCTATCTCGCCTTTCTGCTTTTCAGCACTATCCTAACAGTGCTCTGCCAAGCTTTTGCTATTTCTATAATATCCCTTTCCTCATAAAAACAAACTGTGTCACACGCTGCATATTAACTAAAGTTAAATTCCTCCTCCCTTGTTGTGTGTTCAGCAACTTTAGGGCATCCCAGTTATTGTAAGTTATTATATGTTCAATTGAACTTCTTAAATTCCACTTGTCTCCAGTTTTGTTTACTTTCTTTTCTGTAATGGAGTCTGTACCCCTTGGTATATAGTTTTCAACAGGCTCTCGGAGCCGGCGGGGATCACAGGGAATTATACCTCACCTGGGAGTGACAGGTGCTCTCAGGAGTCCTGGGGAAAGGTCTTCCCAGAGTCTGCCCCGTGGCTCCAAGCATTTTGGCACCACACGTCCAAGTCCCTCCAACCAATTCTCAGAAGCAAAGCAGGCTTCTTGTGGAAAAGCATTTTGAAATGCAGGCCATCGTAGAAGCGGACAAGCCACACACAGGCAATGGTTTTCATCGGACAGAATGTTCTGTAACGCCATCTGTCCCACATGGGTGGGATGTGTCACAAAGATCATTCTGTCAGCTCCAGGAATGATATTCTTTGAACCCAAGAAACCCTCCTGTGCTTGGAAGAGGCACTGGAATCTTGCCTGGAACTTGTTAAACTGCAGAAGGCTGAACAGAGCACGCAGACAAAGCTGGAAATGTGTTAGAATTTGCCACCAGGGCTCTTGGGCTGGAGGCTGGGGCAGCCCTGGGCAGGGTGCTGTTTGATGACGAGTCTCGGCTACTGGAAAGCAAAGCCGCATTTCTCACCACACACCAACATCTGCTCAGGCCGCTGAGAGAGATTTCTTCTAAGTAGTCCCCTGAGAGCCTATGTGCTTATTCCAGAGATTCATTCAGCCTTGCCGGAACCATTTGGATTGCTTCTTTCTGAGAACTGCCTTGAGAAGCTATGATCCTTCCAGCAAATGCTTTACACAGCCTGCATGTGCTGTGCAGAGCACCTGGCCCATGCCACTGATTTCTCCTAGAAACCCCACGCCTTTAGGAATCATTTTCTCTCATGTGGATCAGGAGACATTAGGTTCAGGGACACTGAGGATTTCTCTGTGGTTCCCCTGCTCCTAGGGACCAGGAAGGAAGGTGAAATTGAAACAGGAGGGAAGGGGGCAGGGCACAACCTCTGAAAGAAAGACATAGCTCTTGAAGATACCGACATAAACGGGTTAGAACCAACCAAGTCCAAGATGGCAGAAGACTCGACTTTCAGTAGACCTTGAGCCTCATTATACGCTCGCTGTTATACTTCAGCATTTAAATGACACACCCACAGGTGCCATGACAGTTTCGAGGCCAACCATCAAAGGTCAAAAAGTGGGCAGTGGCCCAATTCCTGGAAATCCCTGCCCCTTCCCCAAAATAGTTCTAATAATACTCTCACTCATTAGCCGATGATATTACCCAGCCTGTAAAACTAACCACCCCATATTTTGGGGCCTCTCGCCTTCTGAGGTGGCCCACATTCTGTCTGTGGAATGTGTTTCTCCTTTGGCGGCTCTCACTTTCTTTTTCTTTTTTTCCTTTAAGAACTTTTATTGAGATACAATTGACATACAAAAAACTGCATATATTTAAAGCATACAATTTGATATTTTTTTTTCTTATTAGTAATGTATGTATGGCAATCCCGATCTCCCAATTCATCCCCTCCCAACCCCCTACCCCCCACCCCCGACTTTCCCCACTTGGTGTCCATGTGTTTGTTCTCTACATCTGTGTCTCTAGCTCTGCCTTGCAAACCGGTTGATTTGTACCATTTTTCTATATTCCACATATATGTGTTAATATACGATATTTGTTCGCTCTCACTTTCTGAGACAACCCCATGCCCTGAGGCCGTTCTCACCTTTTGAAGCATGAGAAGGACCACACGCTGTCTATGGAATGCACATCTCTTTAAATAAATCCACTTCTTACCTATCACTTTGTCTCTCACTGAATTATTTCTGTGACAAGACATCAAGAACCTGAGCTTCATTAAGTCCTGAGACCAGGAGTGTGATCTTAATTAAAAGACAGTGGGTTCAGGTCCCAATCTGGGTTTAGCTGGGTTTGACTCCTGGCCCACGGGTTCAAGTTTCAATCTGAGTCGTGTGCTTTCAAAATCAAGGCTGTTTCATATCAGAGCCTGAACTCTTCCCACCTACCCGTGCTTCTCTTCAACTGTCTAGAGTTTTGAATAAATATTTACTGAGCTGACACCAAGTGCTGGATGCTGTCCTGGAGGCTGGGTTACAGAGATTTAGTAAAGCTCTGTCCTCTGATCTAAACAAAATCACAGTGTAGGGAACAATGCTATATTCCCAATTCTCAATTCTTCCAGGGTGACAAAACTGCCAAGGAGTGGAGATGGAGCAGCAAGGGTGCAGGGCCAGGAAACGATCCTCTTGGGGGGAAACTGGGCTTGTGGACCTCATTCATGAAAGATAGGAATTGAAGTGACTCTTCAAAGATGACAAGGAGTTATCAAGCCCCCAAAGAGAGAGAGGTTGTTTCAGGCAAAAAAAAAAAAGAAAAGAAAAAAAGAAAGAAAGAAAAAGAAAAAAAAAAAAAAAAAAGAAAAGTCACAGGCAAAGGCCCAGAGGCAGGTGAATGTACAGCCTGTTGGGTGAATAAAAATGGTTTAGTGTAATGCAAGGTAGTGTGGAGCTGGGGATGTAAAGAGAATCCCACTGCATCTTCTTTATCCACTGTTTTTCAGTATTAAAAAGGAAGGAAATCCTGCCATTTGTGACACACAAATGAACCTAGAGGACAGTATGCTAAGTGAAATAAGCCAGTTACAAAAGGACAAATAGTCTGCCTGATTCCACTTATGTGAAGTGTCTAAATTAGTCAAACTCATAAAAGGAGAAAATAGAATGTTGGTTGCCAAGGGCTGCAGGGATGGGGAATGAGGATTTGTTTTTCAGTGGGTAGAAAGTTTCCATTATGCACAATGAAGAATCTCTAGAACCAGAGACTGGTTACACAACATAGTACCAATAGTTAATAATACAGTATTGTGCACTTTAAAACATGTGGAGGATATATCTTGAGTTGAATGTTCTTACCAATAAACATCCACAAAAGAACATAGGGAAATTTTTGGAGGTGATAGATATATTAAGTACCTTGGTTGTGGTGATGGTATCATGAGTATGTGTATATGTCCAAACTCATCAGACATGTATGTTAAATGTGTGTGATTTTTCTGTATATCAATTATATCTCAATAAAACCAAACCAAACCACAAAAAGAGCCCAGCGTCACTAACTTCCCAGAACAAATAGCACTTTGAGTTTAATCTAGCCAACCTGAGCTGCACTGCTTTGGGATCTGGAGTTGTATGGACTCTGAAAACATTCTTCAAAAAAAAAAGGTGAAAAATTGTAAGTAGTTTCAATGTAATCAGGATAAGTGTGCCACCTCCTAAGGGGATGACTTTTAACATCAAACCTCATTCGGGGACCTGCTCACATTAATAGGAGTCATGTTTATCTCCACCCCTCATAATTTTTACCTGTTGTTGGAAAGACCTGGGAAAATGTCAGTTCTCCAGCAAGTCAGCCAGCAGCCCTGTTGACAATCATCCAATCCCCTAATCTCCAATTGGGCTGAATTTCCTGCCTTTCCTGTGAGTAGGGAGGCTCTTGCTAGCAAGACGGTTTCCCAAGTCTCAGCCTGAAAAGAATGGTCTTGAAGGCTTCTGCTAATTTTATCTGGCTGGAGCACTGGGAGCACGTCCAGCTCAAAAAGACATCTCTTAAGTTGTCAGTCATGATATCATTTGCCTTCACAGTGTTTAGTATCTACCAAGCAGAAGCAGACAGCCCGCACAAAGGCACTCTGGGAGAGAGATGGCAGACGTGCTAATTAGCACAGCACCCTCCACGCGCCTCCGTGAGTTAGGAAAGCTGGAATCATAACATGTCTTTCTGCTCAATTCCTTCAAAGATCTCCGTTGGAAGTTTGCTATGAGAGCATCCTAAATTCCCACACAAATCATTAGGCTTTCTGACCGGAGCCTGTCCTGCCTTGTGGAGTGATGTGCACGGCCAACGTGCAGAAACATCTTTCCCCAGATCACAGAACAGGGTGAAATACAGAGAGCTCTTCTAGGAGACGCTCTTCATCCAGGGCCCAGGAAGCCTAAGCAAGGCTGATTCTAGATTTAAACAGAAGTAATACTGAGAACCATTATAGTGAAAGGGAAGGGAAGGGAATACAATGAAAGACTTGGGTCTGCCTGGCAAAAAATATCTATATTCATATCTATGAAGGTTATAATCAGTCTAATGATGAGAATCATTATAACAGCTGCTGCTGTTTTGGGTTTGTAGACTATATGCCAGGCACTTGTTAGATGCTGTACACACATTATCTTAACTCACAGCAGCCCAATGGTCCTGTTGTGATGAGGGGATTATTATTTTTATCAGACAGATGAGAAAATGGGGCTCTGAGAGCTCACTGATTACAATTTTACCAAAAAGTAGAGGTGTGTCAAGTCCAGGTTGATCGGTTGCTTCTTATACTCGTAGAGTTTAAAGTTGCCTGCAACATCCCAACGCCCTTTCAAAGGCATCATCACCTGTGACTTCCCATGAGGTGGATGGGACAGGTACTATTCCCATCTTACAGCTAGGGTAGCTGAAGCGCAAAGAAATAAGGTACTTACTACCTGAGATCACAATGGGCTAAACCAGGATGCTACTTCCTGCCTCTCAGGACTTCTCTCCAGGTCAGACAAGGGCCCCAGAGCACTAGACCAGTCATTACTTGAGCAAGAATGTCCAGACACAAAGACAGAATGCTGGTAATTCTCAACACATGAAAGGGGGTTTGAAAATAAGAAGAAAAACTGTCACAGAAACCCAGGTGTATCACTTGGTCACTCATGACACTTCCTGTACTTTATGGAGCTGGAAACTGGGAGTCCCTGGCACCTGATATGAAGGGGCCTGGCTCGGGACAACTCCTCAGCTCCTGTCAGGGACATCCAACCCCCCCAGCCCCTAGAGTGGAGCCTTCTCACTGAGAGGTCCTCCCCAGCCTGGGCAGCCTGGATAGTCCTGTGGTCCTCCAGCCTCACCTCAGGTTGGGGACCCTCTGCAAGCAGTCTTCATGCTGTTAGGTGTCCCTTGCCCCCAGAAACTACCTCCATTCGCCCTGATGATATTCTCAACAAAACCATGAACTTCATCCTCAGTATATACTCACAGCAAGTAACAGGAGCCAAGCTGGGATTTTGCAAACACACAGCTGGATGCCAAGATTGACTGAAGGACGTATACCCTTTAACCTACCCACTTCCTTAGGCAAATCACAAATGACTCTATTAATCAGACAAATGAGGCAACCGAGTCCAACGCTTTAGAAACCGAGTCCCGTCTTGTTCTACCCCCGTGGAACAGCTCTGCTGTGTTTTGGTTTCTCCGTTAATCAGGGGAGGCAAGGTTGGAAACTTCTCAAGCACAGACATCATTTCGGGGGGTAAACACGGCTCTCGGGGCAACGGAACTCACCAGGAAGTCAAGAGACGGTCCACAGAGCATAGAGGCGGCTCGTCACCTTCGGGGGTGCGGGGGACGCCGCATCAGCTGCACACAGAGTATATGCTACGTGAGGGGCACTGGCCAAGTGTGAGCAGCCCTAGCGGTTGAGTTTCCAGGCAGCAGAAGCTGCCAGGAGCTGACGGACCCCACTTCCGCGACCGTGCGTGCGCTCTAGCCTGGAGACCACCTTCAGTAGACCCTGGGGGATTTGGTTAGCAGCTGTTCCCTGAACCACAGGCCAGTGGCTCTCCCACGTGTTATCACTGCTATTATTCCCCTAAGACAGGCAGCTTCCCAGAAACTCAACCACAGGGACTTCCATAAGACCCAGCATCAGCCATGCTTCCTCTAGAGCAGCCCTTGCGATGAGCTTGTCCCTGTCACCCCTGCTGTGCCTTCCCCTGGGGAGCTCCAGCATGGTCCCTGGCACCGTCCAGTTCTGCTGATGGCAAACAGGGTCCACCTGGTTAAAGCACAAGGCAGAGCATGACTGCACCTGACCGGGAGGGACCCCAGCATCAGGACTCCACTCAACAGGCAGGAGGCAGGATTGAGGACATAGTCCAAGGACCAGGCATTAAATTAGAGCAGAGACCCCACATCCTGAGGCTCACCCTGGAACAAAAGCCACCGTTGAAGCAGGGCCAGAACCTAGAACCCCATGTCCTTCAGGACACACTTTATCTCCTCCTCCTCCTCCAGGAGCCTTTCCTGGCATCTGCCACCCACAGCCCTCCCCACCCCGGAGCGGTTCTGCAGAAAGGAGCTTTTGGACCCTGGGTCACGGGCCGTCTCCTATTGCTACTGCTTTGCTGCATAGCTGGAGTGGGTCTCTGAGTCTTCTTCCTTGATGGAGACCACAAAAACTTTGAAGTGAGTTAGGGAGGGGTCTCCTGTCACTTCCATGGTGCCTGAGGCATGGTTGAGATCATTGTAGGAAGCCAATGATGGCCTATCAGGAGACACAGTGGTAGGTGAAGAGAGGCAGATTTGGGAGTTAGGCAGCCCTGAGTTCTAATCCTGACCCTGCTACCTAAAAGGTATGCCTCTTAACAAGTTATTTAGCTCTCTAAGCTCTCTGAAATGAGCAGGTCATGCCTACTCATGTAGTTTTGGGAGATTAGAGGTAAATAATAAAAGAACCTAGGACTTCCTAGGTGGCACAGTGGTTAAGAATCCGCCTGCCAATGCAGGGTACACGGGCTCGAGCCCTGCCCCAGGAAAGTACCACATGCCACGGAGCAACTAAGCCTGTGTGCCACAACTATTGAGGCTAAGCTCTAGAGCTCATGCACCACAACTATTGGGCATGTGTGCCACAACTACTGAAGCCTGCACGCCTAGAGCCTGTGCTCCACAAGAAGAGAGGCCACCAAAATGAGAAGCCCGCGTACCACAATGAAGAGTAGCCCCTGCTCGCCGCAACTAGAGAAAGCCCATGTGCAGCAATGCAGACCCAATGCAGCCAATAAATAAATAAATTTTTTTAAAAATCATCATTAAAAAATAAATAAAATAAAATAAAAGAACCTAGGCTGCCTAGACCAGGGGTTCTCAAAGTGTGAGCCCTGGACCGGCAGCAACAACATCACCTGAGAACTTGTTAAAAATGCGGATTCTTGATCCTACTTCAAATCCACTGAGTCAAAAACCCTGGGATTGTGCCTAGCATGTGTTTTAACAAGCCCTATGGGTGATTTTGATATACCTAAAGGTTTAAGGACTTTTGTAGGTACTCAGTAAACAGACTGTTCCCAGCCAGAGAGGAAGGAATGACCTTCATCTGTACTGACTTTCAGATACAGAGCTGAAGGAAGGAAGTGGCCAGTGGCCAGTGGCCAGACAGTCATGACATAATGGTGATCATTTGGGACAAGTCATTGGGTACAGGATGAGAGTATGGTTCTAATGACTTAAACATGAGTCAAGAGTACGTCCAACTCAATTGAATCAAATAAGAATTTGACTGGTTGCTGTTACACCGAGTAATGAACTCACCTTGAAAGCAGGCACTCAACACACACGGACAGACTCAGCCAGTTCAATACGGGCTGCTGCTTATATTTCTTTATATCTGCTTCCCCCAAAAGCAGAGGTTTTCATCCCTTGCTGCACATTAGAATCACTTGGGGAGTTTTGAAAAATCCCGATGCCCAGGCTGCACCGCAGACCACTTACATCAGCATCTCTGGGAGGGGGTGAGACCCAGGCATCACAGTTTTTAAAGCTCCCGAACTGATTGCACCGTGCAGCACAGGGTTACAAACTACTGAACCAGGCAGGTCAGCCTGCGATGCTGGTAACCTGCAGGCAGGCAGGAAGCAGAGGCCAGCTCCTTGCCTTCTTCATCCCCACCCCTCCATCCTCTTGGTCCCCACCCTCAGGTCACAGGCTCAGCCATTCTCACTGCAGAGCAGAAAGCCAGCTCATGAGTTGGAGAAGTCACTTGGACTTCACAAAAACCTTTGGAGAAAGGAAGGGCAAATGTTATTTCAGTTTTGTGAATAAAAAAAACAAAAACAAAAAAACACTGCCCCTGTGAGATTCTGAGATGCGTTAAGTACTTTGCCTGAGTTGTAGGGTAGTTAGAACTGAGCTGAGACTTGACCTCTGGCCATGGTCCTCTACATCCCAAGATTCTGCTTTATTGTGACATACTCTCTCCACCTTCTGCCTAGAAAGGGGCCATGTACTAAGTACCTACCACGTGGTAGGCACCTGACTCAGCCCTAATCCTTTGCAACCGTGCTGCCAGACGAGGTATGAGGATTCATATTGTATAAAGAGAAAACCCAAGTGCAGAAAAGTAATTAACTTGCCCAATGTCATACTGATAGTAAATGATGGAGCTGGGATTGGACCTAGTTCTTTTTGTTCTTAGTGCGCTTTCCATGTCTGGGAGAGAGGACATGAGAAATGCCAACACGGCCTCTCAAAATGGACTTTTAGTTGGAGCCATCACAACAGAGGAACTCAGAACCAGAAAGAGGCACATCTGATTTTCCAATTTTGCACATTCCTCCACCTTTTCTACAAGTCCAGGATGAACCAGGAACAGAGAAGGACCTCAGACGGCCACACTGACCTTGGTGAGAGTAGAGGGTAGTCCAGGGATTGAATGGTCCAAAGAGAAAGCCATTCAGAGCAAGTGTTCATGTGCTTCCAGGGCCTGCCAGGCTCCAGGAGAAGGTGTTGACATGGCTTCCAATGCCCCACAAGGTGGATTTGTCATTCAGAGTTGAGGTTCAGACTGAGGTTCCCATGTCTACCTGCTTCATTCAGCCTTGATCTCAGCACACCCTAGCCATGCTGCTTCAGGACATCTGGATGGTGGACCTTCCTCAGGTGAATCTGACCCAGGAAGGATGCTCCTCCCCAAGCACTGTCCCAGTGGCTGCATGGGGTCCCCATTTCCTGGACAAGGACCAGACAAAGGACCCAGCAAAGGACCCTGGCAAGCAGCACTGTGGGGGCAGCAAAGCTGGTTTCCTTTTGTGCCTGTCCCGGTCCCTTGTCACATAGCACTCTGTCCTCCCTTCAAGCACAGAGTCTAGGAAGAAATCTGTTATCTGCCTCTTTGGATATTGGCTATATTTACAACCCAAGCACTATTGTACTATGTTAGACTCTGGTCCCTGTGGAGAGATGTCAGGTCTCCGGAAACTAGGCAAAGGTAAGTAATTTAGGGGAAGGAGAGCTGCCGGATAGGGGACTCTTTACTGAAGAGCCTGTCACTTGCTGCACTGGCCACTGGTTTTGTGTCAGCATGTGCATACGTCCTGGGTATGTGTGTCCTTTCCTTAGGACTTCTATTAAGCAAGAAAATTAACAAACAAATAAAATGACAATAGAGAAAACAAAAGGATTTGGAATCACACAGATCTGGATTTGAATTCCAGCCCTGATCTGGCACAGCCCACACAATCCTTGATTCCTCACCTGCAGGGCAGGGGGCAGGGAAGCAGATTCTGTTCTACTGCAGTTGTCTGCCTCATGGGGCTGGGTGAGAACTCAGTGAGGAAAGACCGAGGCAGTGTTTTGTAAACGGCAAAGCTTTATGTAAATATTATTGTAGTCGTAATAACAGCTACCATTATTACATCTCTTTGTGATTTGCAAGTAGGCTATGCCGCACACATTCAAATCACATCATTGCTCCCCTTAACACATTACAATCCCTGCGCTAGGTACAGTCTTTGCTTATGGTCTAGGAGAAAGAGGTTCCCAGCCAGAGGACACTGAGTGGTGGGTGCTAAAGAAGTCAGAAGGGAAGACAGGGAGAGAATGCAGGTTCCAGGGGAGGGACACCTAACCTGACTGTGGTCCAGGAAGGCTTCAGGGAGGAGGTGACCCTTGAGCTTTGCCCAGAGCAATGTGGGTTGGGAGGCTGGGGATGGTGGGAACTTTCCAGCCAAGCAGAGAAAAAGCATGTACCATGAAACAGAGAAAAGAACAAGTGTACTATGTTTGGGACTTCAGTAATTTGATGTCTGCAAAGGACCCCAGCTCTTGCCTAAGTGATTTCATAACACTGGGTTCCTGAGCCCTGTTGAGGCTAGGACAGAAGGAGGATGATTTTCCCCTTGCCCCTGATTACAGAGCTAGCCCTCATCAATGATTCCTTCTTCAGAATAAATCGAGGCACCCCCAGTATCCAACCCAAATCCCGGCACATTATTGGTTCTCAATAAATATTTGTTGAATAAATGCATCTTCGATCTTCGATATAATCTAGAAGTAATAGGCTATGATTATGATAAAAATAACCACAGAGTATCAAGCAGGCCTACATTTTTATAGCCATATCATTTATAAACTGACTTCAGCTCTCTCTTCAGTGACCTGCCATATTTTCTGCTGCTCAATCTCCACAGTCCATATCTGATATTAAACCCCGCTACCCTGGCTCTATCCACCCACAACTCCTCCTCCTCCAAGTGCAGAATAAGAAGAGCAGTCATTCATCAACCACCTGCTCCCTGCCAGGAATTTGCTCACAGGGTTTCCTAAGTTTTCCCATCCAATTCTCCCAACAACCCTGCAGGGCAGTTAAGAGTCACCACATTTTACAGATGGATAAGATAAAGCTCAGAGAGGCAAAGTGATTTTCTCAAGTCACACAACTAGTTAAGAAAGAGTCACAGTTCCAGCTCAAGTCCTTTCACCCCCAAAACCTGTGTTTTTTGCCACATATGTGGTCAAGCTTTCACCTGGGCTAAAGTCAGGAGGTATGGCCATGGACCAAATAATAATAATAACAATAGCAACAGAAATAACTATTATATTTTCAGTGTCACATCTCTCACCGACAAAGCAAGGTACTGACTGTCATCTTAATCCATCAATTCTCTCGAGATAAATACCACTGTCACCATTTTACAGATGTGGATCTTGAAGTTCAAAAAGGCTAAGTGACTTTCTCTAAGGCACAGCTATTAAGTTGTGGCACTAATTCTGCCTAATTCTGCCTGTCCTCTTCCAACAATATCACTTTAGTGCCAGCTACAAACACAGCAGGACTTGAGGGGGAGGTCTGTCTATTTTCAATAGGAATCCGAGGGCTGGATGAGGAAGAGTGCTGTGTATTTTTAATTACTAGAGCACTGTTATCCTTCCAAGTCATTTCAGGGAAGCTGAGCTGATGGGATAATCAGCCTCACTCTATTGGATAAGCTCTGAAGGAAGTGTGCATGACATTGACCCTCACTCTGCCTTCCTGGATCTAAAACCTGCGAATCTTCTTAAGTCCAGGATAAACAATGACTTAGCCATATTAATGCTCCAAGATAGAGATGTAAATCTCCCAAGCGTATGCCTGCATTCACAGTGCTCTTGGGGCAAACAGAAGAAATATAACTTGGTTTGGGGTCATACAGTTTTAGAGATTAGGGCTTAAGCCAGATTCCTAAATTGGAGGGGTTCCGGACAGGAAGAGTCTCATGCAACACAGGCCATTTCTTTTACAAGCTGACATCAGCAAAAGCTTGAGATATAAACTGCACCAGATTAACACGTCCCTTTGTCAAAAAACCAAATCTTACTGTCCCACGTGCGATCGTGGGTGCTGGGCTATGGTTCTGCTCTCAGGGCAGGGTAAGACAGTGCCACAGGCTGTCCACATGGTTCTGTAATATCTGCTTTCATTTCCCCTCTTTCAGATGCTTTTCTTTGATGTTCCTAGAAGTTTAGGTGTTCATGAATTTCTCCTTCCCAAACGTATCTGTGTTTAGAGAATGTGAGACTGGAAACACATCATAAAGGACACATCAGATCCACCTCATTCTCCGTTCAGCTCCAGATTCCATCTCTGAGGATGGACACAAGGATGACATGGAGGAAAACTGTGATGGAAACTCTCCAGGGCTTCCCAAGTGTGTGCCCCCAAAGAGAGAGGGAGTGTGATTAGGGACATCAAAAAGCTTTCAGAATCAATAAGTTTGGGAAACTCCGAATGAAACAAAATTAAACAGGTATCTTCACTACGGATCTCAGAGTCTTTTATATGTACACAGGCATTGTATAACTCCAAGGGATGCCTATGATACCCGGTATAGCCCCAATGTATCTTTTGAAAAGCATCACCTTAGACTGTTGTTATTATGAGAGATACCCTTTTGGAAATGCCATTTTGGAAATGATGTCTAAACCTTTCTTGAACCTGTTTCTATTCGCAAAGTGATCACACCCTGGGGCAAGAAATTCCATGTGTTCTCCATTTTAAAATGTTCTTATATGCACCTTCCAACCTTCTTTTTGCACCTCAGCTTGGGAAACTGTTCACAAGCCATCATCTAGGGGTTTGCTGCATATATTTATGTATTTTGGAGCTTTTGATGAATATGATGTTCCCTGATGGATCAGTGGAATGACAGCCCCTGCATCTTGGGCACTAAGTGACAGCTATTCCCCTCCCCTCCCCTTCTTGCCCCAACCCAGCTCGGCACTGATGATCTGCAAAGCACAGTGTGTTATCTGGCGGTCTCTGTGCTGCACTGGGAGAGATCCACATAGACGATGTTCAGGGAGCGTCAAACTGTCTTCTCCTAAGCTGATGACTAAGTGATAACTCCCTCTGCCCAAAGAGACCTGATTGAAGACCTAAGCTTTCTCAGTTGTAGCACAGTCCAGATTTCTATGGAAACATTATTTTAAGGGGGAATGTCTTGAGCCCAGACCTTTTGGATGGTTTTATGAGCCCCATGCACGGTTGCTTTTCCCAAGGAGCCAGTTTTCTGGGATAGGTCTGGGACCCTCCTGACTCATGGAGAAGAGCCTTCTTATCTGATGTTTGCCAGAGAGCAGAGAACCATCCAAACAGGAGACAGACAGACTCAGGCTGTGAGAGCTGTGCAACTCTAGTGGAAAGACTTCTACATCCAGAAGGGAAACACCCAGCTCAGAGTACATGCACATAAGCAAAAGGGAAAAATAAAGGCATCTTCTGTGCTAAATTGAGGAAACTGAGATTCAAAGGCAGTGATGCTGTATCACAGGTAAGAGATGAGATGGGATTCCGAGATAAGTGAGAGCTTTAATTTCAAGTCAGTTGCTCTTTCCACTCTAACTGCAATCAGTTACCTAAGGGACATGGGTAGGGGGCTATCCCATCAAAGCTCTGACCTCCTGAGGTCCAGACTGCAGCCAGAAGTGTCCTTTTTCCTCCATGGTGGACTGTGGCTATTCTAGTAAGGACAGATACTATTTCTGCATTTCCAGGGAGAACACCCCATTTTTTCTATGCTGCACTGAATGCCCTGCATGGAGTACCTGGGTTGCTACCTCCCAGGCTTTTCCAGTAGTGTGTAATATGGTTGGCCTCCCAGTAACATCTGTGCGTGTTCCTGAACCTGGCAGTGAAAGTGGGCTCCTGGCTCTCCCACCTTTGACTCCTGCCCCTTTCCAGGAGTCAACCTTCAGATGTTCCGGGAGTGACCTGGGCCTTTCCAAACATAATCTTGGCTATGCTGCTACCCAGTCCCTAGTCATTGATTTACCAAGTGTCAGTTGCCCCCAGGTCTTTCTTGGAAATACCTTGGCCATAAACACAGTGGCTTAGGCATGGATCAAGACCTTGTCTGTGATTCCACTGAAGAATCAGAATTCTGTGAGGTTTCCAGGTTAACAGATAGATGCCTGCTTAATTAAGTGAACATCTTCAGAATGTACCCCATCTCCATTTTAAAATCCTTTAAAATAATGACAAAAATCTATCATTTTCCAAAGACATTGAACTTACCTTTCAATACAGTATCTCGAAATGGGAACTCCCTGGGAAGGACTAAGGGGTTTTGCTATCCCCACAGGGACATGGGTGCAATTACAAGGGACTAACCATTCTCTAGCTGTTGAGTTGAGTTGCTTTTGTAAGAACTGTTTGAAATGTCCTTTGCTGATCATGTATTTCAACTTTAAGAAATATAAAAATGTTTTAAAAGAGTTCACTTCACTGGAGCACCTGTTCTACGCTATACTTTCACATGTCATCTCATTCGATCCTCAAGGCACCCTATTGTACTCAACATCCAGCTAGGAAACTGCATTTCAGACACACTAAACGACTTCCCACAACTAGAGAGTGACAGAGCTGGGACTGGAAATTAGGTCCACCAAAGCGCAGGGTCCAGGCATTTTTCCTACCCTATGCCTCCTTTTCTGTACATTTCATAGCACAGGAGAATTATTTTCTCTTCTTTTCCTGCATGGGGAGAGAAAGTTGGTTTACAAAGCATTTTTAGATTTATGCATTCTAAGTCAGGTTACCTGTATTAGCTTGAAAAGCTAAGAAGGTAGGGACATATAGATCTACTTATTATTCAACTTTGAACACAGAAAAAAGAATTCTTTAAGTGCTACCAGTAAAAATCATAGAAATCAGAGGAAGGCATTTCCCCTTAAAGTGAGGTGTCTTTTACATTCCTTCCTCCTGTTAAACTTCAACCAACATGATGAGTTATGTGAGCCCGCCATGCAGAATAGCGATATGTATCATAATTGCAGCTCTCCATGTGAGCTATCTATCAGAAACCTTAATGTAATTGCCAGACTGAATCTTAATTCACCTCTGAGAGAAGCTTATTACTTTGGGGGTGTTGTATCACCTGCTTTTAAATCACACACAACTATAGCTGCAATGATCTATTTAGTCTTCAATGTTTTAAACATCGCTGCCTGTGTCTACATTAATTCCCCACCTGCCAGCTGGTTCAGACAAGACACTGGTCAACTGTAGGGCAATTTTAGGGCCCTCCCTGTGCTTTGTTCTTACCTCTGTCTTTCTCCTTCCAGTTCGTCCTCCCCTACACAAATGCCAGAGTGGGCTTCCTAAAATACAAAACCGCCTGGGCCACATCCTGAAGAAAAGACTTGAATGACTTCCCATCATCAATAGAATACAAGACCTCTCACCATCCAGCCATGACCTGCCCCTCTCCCCTCATCTCACATCTCTATCATCTTCAAGAGGAAGTAGAATTAAAGACAACACCGGAAAGAGTACAAATGAACTTATTTACAAAACAGAAGTAGAGTCACAGATGTGGAAAAAAGCTTATGGTTACCAGGGGATGGTGGGGGGAGGGATAAACTGGGAGATTGGGATTGACATATACACACTACTATATATAAAATAGGCAGCTAATAAGAACCTCCTGTATAGCACAAGGAACTCTGCTCAATACTCTGTAATGGCCTCTGTGGGAAAAGAATCTAAAAAAGAGTAGATATATGTATATGTATAACTGACTCACTTTTCTGTACATCTGAAACTAACACAACATTGTAAATCAAGCATATCCCAATAAAAATTAAAAAAAAAAAAAAAGACAACACTGGAAGTAGTTAACATTGGGCTAGAAATTGCCAAAGCTAGCCAGGCCTGCCTGTCGCCTCTAAGGGGCTGTGGATACTCTGGATGGGACCCACAAACTTGACAACCTGTCTTAGAATACAGAAGGAAAGGACAAAAAGGTAAAAGTCAAGACAGGGAAAATGATAACTATAGGTGACTATAATTATCAAACACATACGTAGCTCGTATTCCAGAAGAAAACACCAGTACACTGTACTCTATAGAAGCAACAAATAAAGATATAAAAAAAGAAAACAGTTGCTGAGCCAAAAAATGACCTAAGAGGATCATTGAATTAAAAAAAAAAAAAAATCCTTGAAGAATCTCACTCAGTAACCTGAGAAAATTTGGATTTGAAAAGACAAAATATAGTCTTATAAGTACCTGAGTCAAAAATTATGAAGTGAGTTTGCTGCCAAAGAGATAGAGTCAGATGTCCTCACACTTCTCCCTTGGTTCACTAACTGCCAGTCCCAGATTCTATCAAGTTGTGAGGGACAAAGTGGTTGTGACCCAACAGAGGAACAGAGGCCACATTGTCCTTCATGTATGAAGGAAGTGGAAAGATTACCTTTGGTCCATAAAGGCTCAGAAAGCCTTCCCCTGACGTGCACTTCCTGGAGGAGATGGTATCCACATATGTCTATGGGAATGAACTCAGTCCAATCAAACTGATGGGAAGTAAAATTAAGAGTTCAGGCATAGGGTATAAAAAGGACTGTCTGCGCTGAAAACAGTTAAAAACAGGATCCAAACATTGCTTTGAATCTGGCTACAAAATTGCAAATGCCAAAACTTCTTGAAAACAAAGAAACAAAATATAAAATCAGCATCTAGAAAAGCATTGCTCTCTCCAGCCTCCTGCAGGTTGGGTCAGCATCTTTCCTCCCAGCCCCTGTGCTTCCCTCTAGCACAGCCCTCATCTCAGCCCCACGCTTGTTTCATGTTTGTTTACGTTAGAAAGTGAGCCCCTAAGAGCAGGGGCTATTTTATTTGTGCCCTCCCCCCCTCATCTGCCCCACTATGTGGCATATTGTTTGTAATTGTGAATATTTGTTGAAGGAATGGATGAGAAAAAGCATGATGTCCCTTCATTATACCCCCGGGCAACCTTCCCTAGGGCATGATCTCTGATTCCTGACAGGGCTTCAGTGAGGGTTGCATGGCACGTGCATCTAATACCTCCTCTGAGCATCAGCAGAGCTTCTGCTAAAATATGCAGTGGGGTGCTCCTTACACGGTGAGTCTGTTATTGCCTCTCCTGCGAGGCAAGGGTGGAAACTGAGGCTCACAGGGGTTGTGTGACATTTCCAAGTGTACATAGTGAGGGATGCATGGGAGCTGACTCTGGCTTTGAAGTCCCCCCACCTCTATTTTCTTGCCCTGGCCCTCATCTGGAAACCTGTGTTAGAGACGATCACATGATGACACACAGGACTTTTATCTCCTGAATGTCAGCACGCCAAACCTGGCATCCGTCCTACCAGGCGCCTCGCTCAGGCTGTTCAGTATGCTGGGGAACTCATGTTCACTGTACATTAGGCAGCTGAGCGTACCAGGAGAACACGGCGTTCCCTTGATGAATGGCGTCCGGGTTGCATTTACATGAGAGCGGGCTTCCTAGGCGTGATAAGGGGCTGGGCGATGCATCACTTGCTGTGCCGGCGTGGGCAAGTCAGGAGTGATGAATGGGACTGTGAGACGAAGGGCTCGGAACAGAGCCGAGCTTCCACGTACCAGGCCCAGACCTGATTAGGGGTTCAGAACACCAACCCGCTCAAGACCCAGTCATTCCTATACCCCTCTGCTTGTCAACAATTGACTGAGCACCTTGTCTGAGCCAGTGCTCGCCAGATGCTGCAGATAGAGAAGGAAGGTGCGGTCCTTCCCTACCACCCAATAATGAGGGCATCGATTATTGAGCATTAACTGTGTACCAGACACTGCATGTGCTCCATCTCCTTGAATCTTCACCACTTCTCTATGATGTAGCTATAATCCTCCTTAAAAGAATGTAAAAACTAAGACCAAGAGGATGAATTAACCATCCCAAGTCATCTCAGCTAATTAGAGAAAAAAAAAAACCTGGGTTTGAACTCAGGTCCACTGACCCCCTAAGTCCTTGCTAGAAGTTATTCTGCAGAGATGCAGACAACAGTAGCTATGGACCATGTCAGACTTTATGCATGCTTTGTCTATCTTTATTCTCATGACAACTTCATGAGGTAGATATTATTTTCCCAATTTTTCAAATGAGGAAACCAGAGCTCAAAGAATTTAAGACATTTGACCAAGGACACACAGCTTGTTAAGAGGTTGGAAACTATATACTGGCATCACAGATTATTCCAAGAGTCTCACAGGGCTGCCAAGGGAGTGGCCAGGACAGGTGTTTACAGGCCTTTGGTCTATAAAGTGGGCACCTCTGAATAAACATTTTCACCAAATGCGACCCTTACACAATGGCACAAGTTACACCTTACAAAGTGGTAGGAATCTGGCTGTCACCATGGGGGAGCCTGGGGGATCTCTCTGTGCTAATTCTACTTCTTATATACCCGTAATTAGTTCAAAAGAAATGTTTTGTAAAATGTGATAGGAATCCATTCAATTTGACAAACAATACTCAAATTGGGATCGACTCTGTGCTGCTGTTAGGAGAGACTGACACGGCCACTCAGGTTCTAGGATCACAAGCTTTTAGATGTAAGATGCACCTTCCCTAAAGTGTGATGACTTCATGTTCTAACCCTAACTATGGAAATACCATCTACTCTTCCTGCTGAGAATTTAATTATGCATTGTGTCTGCGTTCCTGATTATCTCATGTGTTAATCTCACACAGTCCACTCAGCCCATCCCCTTTCCCCGACGAGGTCCCTGGGCTGGACATCTTCCACTTCCCCTCCAGAGGGACCTTCCTTTCTCTGTCCCCCTCTGTGCTCCGGGAGACAATGGACCACATAAGGGGGCCCCCCTGCCCACTCTCTTGCGGTCAGCTTCAGAAATGGGGGCTGCTGCAGGGACTGAGGCAGGGAGGGGAGAGGCTGGGGTATTTACTGCCCCGGCAATCTCCCCTTAGCTGCCTGAAACGTGGCCCAGTCCCTCCACCGAAAGGAAGGTCTCAGCTTTTAAGAGACTCTCCCTTCCCAGCCTTATTCTCAGGGTCAGTAATGAGTCCCTCCCCACGCTGGCGGTGGGGGGTGGGGTAGGGGATGGTCACGTGCCCCACCATGTCTAGACCAGGGTACCACACTATCTCTTGTTGTTCACAACATCCTGCCCACACTTTTGTAAATAATCCCTTGAGCAGCCTTTCTTCGAACTACCTAATTTGAATGCGCCATCTGTTTCCTGCCAGGATGCTATCTGATGCCATCTTCGAGAGCAGAAACCATATTTAATGCATCGTTTCATTACCTACAGTATCAACCACAGAGCAGAGTCAGGCCCACAGTGGGTGGGAATTACCTGATGGGATGGATATCTCCTTACTCACGCAAGAGCTGGACTTGTGGCAAATTTATTTAAATTGATTTTTTTTTTTTTTTTGCAAATGAAATTCTATTTTACTTGGGAGAGCTCAATGTTTCCTAATATGTTTTGGGGACACAGATCTCTTATGAAAAGCTGATGAAAGCTATAGACCTTTAATCTAGAAAAACATACAAATGCATGTTTTTGCAAATGTTTACATAAATTTTCAGGCAGTTCATAAACCACAGGCTAAGAACCTCTGTAATGTATCAGTTATTTATTAAAGCAAAGATCCTATTACAATGTATTTGCTTCTTAATTCTGACAGTCAATTTTAAATGCTTTGTTATTATTATTCTTATTATTCAAATGGGGATGGCACTTGGATTTACAAGTCAGTGTGGTATTTCCAGGATCTGGGAGAAAACACAAAAATTCTAGACTCATAAATGACAGAAGAGAAAAACAAGAACAGGAACACTTAGCCCTTACTCCGTGGCCAGCACTGTCCTAACTGCTTTGTGAATACTAACTCATTTAATGCTCATAATAACCCAATAGTCAGTCCTATTCTCCCCACCCCCCTCAGTCTCCTCAAGCCCTTGATATTAGCCTGGCTTTTTCCATTCATAAGGGTCAAGGAAATTACTTCTTGATTAGGAAATTAGACTCAGGAGGGATCTGAGAGTTTTGATTCCTGACAGCCCACTCACCCTACTTCCATAGCACTCTGTCCTCAGCACTGTCATTCCACTCAGCCGCCTGCATTATAGCCACCTGCTTGTGCACTACTCCTGCCGTCACATCAGATGTGTTCAACATCTTTCCCACGGTGATGCACTTGACCCAGAATATAGACTGCAGCATGTGAGTAACAATAATTAAACCCATAGTGTTTTGAAACCTTCCTATGTATAGGACTAACCCCATCCTAAGAGTTTTATAGGACATTACACTTTAGTCCTCAGGACAATTCTATCATTAGGAGTGTTTCTATTCCCTTGTTACAGATGAGGAAGCAGAGGCTTAGAGAGGTCAAGCAATTTGGACCAGGTCAAATGGCTACTAAGTACTGGACCTGGGATCTGAACCCTGGCAGGCTTCCCCAGATTATTAGTGCCTTTCAGGTTTGAGATGATACTAGGGAGTTACTCCCACATATACCAGCTTGCTGGCCCTAACATCACCCTGATTTCCCCACTCAAGAGTGTATCCTGGTATGCAAGGGAAGAAGAGTGACATTATCATGATAACCTTGAACCTGCTCTGAAGTTTTTGAATTCAACAATTTGCTAATTGCATTATTTTAACCATTGCCAGGAACACAGTACTTGCCCCTCTTGACAAACGCCAGCCTGCTTATGTATCTGCACACAATGTCAGGGATTCACTACATTGGGAAGGATCCAGATATGACCATTTCTGTGTCCCCAGCACAGCTGAGGCTCTCATCACTTAAATGAATGCATGCAAGTGTGCATGAATGAACAAAGTTGCAAAGGATGACACTCAAGTCTTAAAGGTCAGGTAATAAGAAAAAGATTTCAAAAGGATTGGAAGGAAAAGCAAGTGATGGAAAGACCATAGTAGCCTGTTCCTCCCCTTATGCCACCCAATGTTCCTTCCTGATCCTCTAACCTATCTGCCAGTCCCTGTGAAACTCAGAGAATATCGAAAGCAAATTCACCTCAATCTCTTTCCCAGGGTTCAGCTTTGGATAGTTCCTTCACCTCCTTATTCTAATGGAAACCCAGACATCCCTAGGGCATTCATACAGGACTTTCTAGTGGTAGAGGCTAATTTTTCAGCTCCGAGTCTGAAAGTGGAAATGTGCCTTTTGGATCCTTACTGCCACTTCTAAACCCTGTTACTACCTTCCTCATTCAAAACCATCAGCTCTTTTGTAGCATATAATCATACTGCTGTCATCTGCCAAGTTCCCAATCACCCCATGCCCTGCCACTCATCAATGACTTCAGACATGTCTCCCTGTCCTCATGTGGGGAGACTTGAACATCCATGGGAATGGTCTCTCCATAATCACGGCCTCTAGTTTATTGACCCAATTTTTTCCTCCTCCTACCTTGGGGACCCAGTCCTAAGGTCATACATCATCACCAACCACTGAACCAACTGCAAAATTTCTATCTATCATCCATTCCTGACCATCACCTCCCATCCCTCCTGCTCATTCACTCTGGCATAAATGCACTAACAATTATTTGACACCCCCCACACAGAGCCTTACATTGACCCTACTGACCCTGCCACTTTGTTGCTGTCAATCATGTCCCTGTGTCTTTATTTCCATCCTTATTCTGCTTAGAGTTCACTGTCCCCACTTTAATCCCTCCCTCACAAACCTGCCTAACTGCCTTGGCTCTCTCTCCTTCTTCCTCTCCTCCCTAATCCAATCCCAGTTAACCTAAGTACCCCCTTCTCAGGTCCTGCACCCACATAAATGTGTCTGGAGAAGATCAAGTAAACCGTTCTAGCTCAGCCTATTGTATATGAGTCCAAATTTCCAGTGAGTGGTCAGCACCATGGACAGCGCTACATTTTCCCCAGAAATTCACTGTCTCACTCCCCATCTGATTATTTCACACCTTCCTCTCTCTACTTAAAACTCCAACACTTTCTCCCTGCTCCTAACTCTCAGCTGTTAACTCTGCCTCATATTTCATAAAGAAAACATGAAATCAAGGAACGACCTCATATTCCTGCCCATAATTTCCCCACTCATTAGCATCTGTTCTCAGGTACTCTGCTTTCCCTCCTGCCACAGTAGAGAACTCACTGCCCTCACCTTCGGCCTTAGACATGTCCCTCTTGCCCACTCAAGGCCTTTGCTCCTGAAACTTCCCTCTCTCTCTCAAACAGTCAACTTCGTCCTCACCATAAACATGCCTTGACATAGACTCTCTGAAACATCCCCATCCTACAATTCCACTCCCCACTCCAGTCACTGCTCCATTTCCACGGCATGTTCATGCAACCTTTTTCAAAAGAGTTGACAACACTCATGGATTTCACTTCTTCCCCTTCATCCTCCCTCAACCCACTCCAATTGGGCTCCGTCCCCACCGCCCCACTGAGGCCGCTCCTCCATGGTCATGAGTCACCTCTGTCCTGCTAAATCTAATAGTCAGCTCCCGGGCCTCACCTTATTCAGCCTTGGAGAAGATCACACTGAATCATTGTGTACTGTAGGCCTCTACATCACCACACTCTCTGGGGCTTCCTCTTACCTCGTGGCTGCTGCCCCCTGTCTTCCTGATTGAGTCTCTTCTCTTGGACTCAGCGTTGGCCACAGGCTTGGTCTTTGGCCCTTCTCTCTATGTGCACTCATCTCCTGCATGTTCTCATCCTGCGGGAAACTTTACCTCCTATATGTTGATGATGCCACCATTTCATCCCCACACCCAAGTTTTCCCCTGAGCTTCAGACTTGAACATTCAACTGCCAGCTCTGCCAACATCTCCACTTGGATGTCCCATGGGCATCTCAACATGCTCAGAACTATACTCCTGATTGCCTCTCCCAAATCTGCTCCTTGCCCAGTCTTAGCCATCCCAGTTATTGGCACCACTATCCACTCAGCCGATCAGGCCAAACACTGGGGAGTCATCCTTAACTCCTCTTTTCATGCTGTTTTCCCATCTCATTTGTAAGTAAGGCCTGTGGCTCTACTCTCAAAAATTTCCACAAATTCATCCCTTTCTTACCATCTCCTACTTTTACCCGAGTGCAAGTCACTAGCATCCCTCGCGTGGGCTGCTGCAGTGGAGAGCATCTGACCTCTCCACATTCATCACCGTCCATTACAGTTTAGCCCCTCTGCAGCAGTCTGCTTACAGCCCTGGCAGCTTCGCATGGTGATATTAAATAAAGACCAGCTGTAATGAGGCCCTCACTGATCTGACCCCGGCTCTCCTCTCCATCTCATTCTCCACTCATCCCCAAATGTGAGCAACCATGCTAGGCTTATTTTTCAATACGCTGAACAAGTTTTTACCCAGGATGTTTGCATGTGCTGTTCCTTCTGCCTGGGATACTATTCCTTGTCTCTTTTCACAGCTGGTATCTTAGCATTTAGATTTCAGCTCAAGTGCCATCTCTTAGACAGGCTGTCCCTGACCACCTATTCCTGGTGGCTCTCTCCTTATTTATTTTCTATATAGCATTTAACAAACACTTATAATGCACTTACCATGCTCTGGGCACTGCTTTAAGTGTGCTACAAATATCAACACATTTAAACTTCATGCTAATCACATACTATTAGTCTTATTATTACCTCCCTTTTACAGATGAAGAAACTGAAGCACAGAGAAATTAAGTAACTTGCCCAAGGTCCTGTATCTGGCATATGTCAGGGCCAGGATTAGCATTCAGGTGAAGGCATTAGAGTGTATGTCTTCCAGGAGTCCTTCTTGGTGGGGGATAATCTTGAAGAGAGGTCATTAGCATAGGAGTAAAGTGATCTGATGTGCCCTAGGCTAGGAGTAGAAGGCGTTCTAAGACCCACTATGTGACCTTAAGGGAGCCCACCTCTCTCAGAGCATCCGTTTCTTTAACAGTGAAATAGGGACTTTGGACCTGATGACTTCATGGACCTTCCAACCATAACCATGATTGTTTGGCAGCCTTGACATAAATGGGCAGATGATCTGGAAGCTTAACTCAGGCGTGGCAGGTACTACTAGTACCACCACCACTATGCTTACTAATTCTACTTCCAATATGATGATGATGATGACATCTGAAACTTTTGGTTGAGTGAATGCCTCTTGCTGTGGCCCTTTGCTTCACAGGCTCATCTAATCCCCACAACTGCCCTTGAAGACTACCCTCACTTTATAGAAAAGATGAGCAAGACTCAGAGAGGTTAACAAAATCACCCAAAGTCACACAGCCAAGGACTCGTCAAGCCAGATTTTGAAGCAAGGCAAAGCTGACCGCTCTCTCCCCCCACCACCTTCCTCCAGCAGTTCCTACTGTTCTATTTATATTTACTCCTTAGCACGTATCACCCTCCTACCTACTGATTATGTTTTTGTTGTTGCTGTTGTCTCACTCTCCCAACTACAATATACCTGCACAAGGGCAGGGATCCTCGTTTACTATGCCCCCTGGCAACATCCCACGCATCCGACAACCGTGCCTGGCATGCCGGAGGCGCTCAGCAACGCACTGCCTGAGTGACTGACTTCCACCCAGGGCCCCTTCAGTGCCATGAGCCCCACCTGTGAGGCCCATGAACTGACTGGCTCTCCAACCTCCATGACAAGGATGGGCAAACTACCTCCCAGGGGCCATACCCAGCCTGTGGCCTGGCTTTGTACAGCCCACAAGCCAAGAATGGTATTTGCCTTTTTAACGAGTTGTAGAAGAAGAGAAAGAGGAAGAGGATGAAGAAGAAAAAGAGGAGAAGAAAAGGCAGCAGCAGCAACCAACAACAAGAAATACTGAATCACTGCATTGTGTCACAGGAACTAACACAGCGTTGTCGGTCGATTATTCTTCAAAGACAAACAAACAAACATAAGAAAGACATCAGATTTATGGTTACTGGAGGCAGGGGGGAGGTGCAGGGGGAATTGGAGGAAGGTGGTCAAAAGGTACAAACTTCCAGTTATAAGAAAAAAATAAGTATTAAGGATAGAATGTACAACATGATAAATATAACTAGCACTGCTGCGTGTTACACAGGAACGTTGTTAAGAGGGTAAATCCTAAGAGTTCTTATCACAAGGAAAATAATTTTTCTTCTGTTTCTCTAATTATATAACTATATGAGATGATGTATGTTCAGTAAATTTACTGTGGTCATCATTGAAGAAAAAGAATATGTGGCAGGTCATAAGAGCCAGAAAGCCTAAAACATCTGGGCTTTCCAGAAAAAGTGTGTGGACGCTGCTCTAGGAGACCGAGGTGACTGGTGGGTGTGCCCACCCCTCGGGGGTCCTCTGGAAGGCATGCTGTGCCCACTGCTTTGCACCCTTTCGACAGGCACTGTCCCCCCATGACCCCGAGCGGCACGTACTCCCTGTGCACCATTAATTCCTGTTTTCAGCCCACTGGGGAGCTAATGTGGTACAGGGCAGCGTGCTCAGGAGGGCTCTTCATGGGAATTTCCTAGGAATCCATTTCTTGGGAGTAAAGGCATTCCTTATTATCTAATAAAATAGTTATACTGTGAATCAGGAGTCTATGATTCAGCTAACGTGATCCCATTAGCAGTAACGGCCACTCCTTGACATTTGGTTTCTGTTGTGGACCCAACATTCTGCCCCTCACATCCATCCTCTGTGTTTTGCTGGCTTTGAAGTTAGGAAAGGCCATCCAGGCTTGCCTCCTCATAAATGCCAGCCCTGCACAGCTAATAGATTCACCTTGTTAAGGATGCATCGACAAGCTCGTTCAGCGGGGACAGGCGTCTATCGGCTGCAGAACCTGCGCTGAAGGCTGGCGCGCCCCCGTGGAAATCAGAATCATAGTCACACCTAAGCACCTCCGAGGGGTGCGTGAGAAGTGTCTGGTGCGGGACCACAGGGGAGAGAGCTATGGGGAGATGCCCCGTGCTTGGCTTTCCTCTGCCCCTGATTGGATGAAAACTACAATTAAGGACCCCCTATTGTGGTGGTGTTTTTTATTCCCTCTAAAGTTGGTGTAAACTTCAAACAGCAGACTTGTGTGTCTTCTCACCAATTCAGCTTCTCAGAAGGGAAGGTGAGATGAGCTGCAGGATTCCTGTGCTTGCCCACTCGTGCTGGCAGTGCCATCCTTGTCCGAAATGCCCAGGCCGCGCTCTTCCAGGGGTGATCTGCAGAGCTGGGCCTTCCCCTGCTGGGGACAGTCCTCCTCCCTGAGGAATTCTCCAGCCCCAAAGGGGAAGAGCACTCCCACAGGGAATGCTTCAAAGTCCAGAGAGGAAGCCCTGAAGGCACCCATTTTATTTACCAGCAAATCGAGGCTATAGGAGATTTCTACCACCCAGCACCATGTGGCAGCTGAGGTTCCAAAGGCAAGGCTCCCCCTGAGACACAGAATGCCTGCTGCCCATGCATTCCAGCAATCACTGCGCTCTATCATGGCTTATATGAACCCGTCATTTACTATGTGCTGGCTGGTTTACACCCACTACTTCACCGAATTGTGTCCTGTCTGGACATTTCACCTGCCTCTCTGGGGTAACAGAAGGGACCTTCCACTCCTCAATATCTAGTGCCAGACATACTTGCCCCACCTCTACACCCCTGAAGCCTGCTGTTCCCCACCTGTAACACAGAGCTGGCAACACCTCTGCCAGGGAAATGCTGACGATGTCGCAAGGCAGAGAAGGCAGATCCCTTGACCCAGAGTCTGCCCACAACTCCCATGACTGCTGGCTCCCCTGGAAAGGGGCTCGTTAAAGAGGTGGGTCTCTGGTTAGGGTAGGGAGGGGCAGCAGAGATCAGTTTTCTATAATCTACACTTATCACCGCCCCTTCTCCTTTTAGTGAAAATTTTACTGTCAACTGCATAGAGCCAATGCTACTGGCTCCTCAAAGAGCTTTCATAGTCATTGATTCATAGGAGGAGCAGAGCAGCTCTGGGACAGGAGGGGGAGGTGGGATTATGCCCATTTTACAAATAGAAAAATCAAAGACGTGAAATGACTTGCCCAAAGTCGCAAAGAGACCCCAGGGCACACAATGGTGCTTATTACTAATGACTGATTGACCCTGAGTTGACTTGATTCTGAGAGTCTGCTGAGTGGAGGCCTTGGAATCTTAGCACATCTTTTCTGCTCCCCATCCAGGGGGAAGCAGTGTGAGAGACAGGCAGTAGGAAAGGGAAAGAAGGCGAGTGTGACCTGTGGGAACTCTGAGCTATGACACCCCCACCTCCCCTTCCTGAGACAGCATCTGATCCCTTCTGGCCCCATAATTATCGGGGGTGGGGGGCTGGGTCCTATCTCTCCCTCCCTCACGCCTTTCCTGGCTCCCACCGGCCTGTTCCCACCAGCCTCTGGGGCTGCTTCTCCGCCTTTAGCCCCAGCACGTCTGCTCTGTGTCCCGGGAATGCAGGGGCACCACCGAAGCAACTGTTAGCAAAAGAAGTGATGATAAAAACTGCACCACAGCTTACAAAGCCTCTTCTCTATTCCAGACACGACACCTATTTCTGTTTTAGGAGAGAACACATTGTTCACACTCTAAAGATGAGGAACCCGAGCCTCGAAGAGGTTAAGTAACTCGCCAGTGTCTGAATTCAAACCCAGGACGATCTGAAATTGAAATTGAAGTTTGCATGTCCCCCATGCAAACTTCCCAACAGAACTCATCCTGAGGGCCACTACCCCTCCGTCCTTTTACCTAGCCTGACTTCCAAGACAGGGCTAGATTGTTCCACTGAATTACATCCATTTTGCCTCTTCTAACCACTGTCGACTCTGAGAGAAAACCCATGGTGTCCTCCCCAGGCCTCAGCGTTGCCAGGTCTTCCAGAGCATTCATCTTTGAAACAACCTCAGAAAGTCTCAGCAATGATGAGACCAAATGATGACTTACGGCTCTTCTCTGGAATTGGAAATTTTTTGCAAGTTTTTCCATCATTCTTCTTGCCCAGGTTGCCCATTCTTTTATTTATTTAGTTTTCATCTTTCAGTTCCAACACATGGCCTGTATTATTGAGCTCAGGCTGCCATAACAAGATTGGGTGGCTTAAATAACAGAAATGTATTTTCTGACAGTTCTGGAGGCTAGAAGTCCAGGATCAAGGTGTGGGCAGGTTTGGATTCTTCTGTGGCTTAGCTCCTTGGCTTTCAGATGGATGTCATTTTGCTGTATTCCCACATGGCCATTCCTCTGTCTGTGTCCTAATCTCCTCTTCTTATAAGGACAGCATTCACATTGGATTAGAGCCCACCCATATGAACTCATTTTACCTTAATCACCAATTTAAAGGCCAAATCTCCTAATAAAGTCAATGTCTGAGGTCCTGGGGCTTATGACTTCCACATATGAATTCGGGGGGACACAATTCAGTCCATAACATGGCCCAAGAAGCAGGCAGTTAGCAGTGGGACCTCCCGATAACAAGGTTGCCTAGAGGCAAAGAGACTGATTGCAAGGAGTATGGAACCCAGTTAGGAGACCAGAGTCTCCCAGCGTGACTCTGCCCTGAGCTCCCTTTGTGACTTTGGGCAAGTTGTTTCACCTCCCCGATTTTCCCATTTGTAACATGGGCACATCTCCACTTTCCCCTCCTGTCCCAGAGCTGCTCTGCTCAGCCTATAAATCTATGACTATGAAAGCTCTTTGAGGAGCCAGAAGCATTGGACCTCCGTAGTTGATAATAAAATCATCATTAAAAGGAGAAGGGGCAGTGAAAAGTGTGGTTTACAGAAAACTGGTCTCCGCTGCCTCTCCTTATCCTAAAAGGAGACCCACCTCTTCAATGAGCTCCTTTCCGGCTGAGCAAGCCATCATAGAAGTTGTCGTGGGCAGACTCTGGGTCAAGGGACCTGCCTGCTTTGCCTCATGACGTCATCATCATTTTCCTCTTGGAGATACTGCAAGCTCTGTGTTACAGGTGGGGAAAAGCAGGCTTCAGGGCCGTGGAGGTGCGGTGAGCACGCGGAACCCCAGCTGTCTGATTCTAAAGCCTTGTACCCTTGGCCCCATGCTGGACTGAGCCCTGGTTATGGCATTGAGGGCACTGAGCTGTGTAAGACACATCTCCACCTTCAAGAATGTCCCAGGCTGCAGAGGTCACTGTGATGTAACACCCAGTGCAGAAGAAAAGAAGTGGACCAAACAGAGGTTACTCTTCATCGTGCGGTGGCAGAGGGACACTCCCTGAGGGAGCAGGGACACCTGAACAGGGCTTTGAGGGCTGAGAAGAAAGCAGGCTGGGAAAGGCATTTCAGACACGGGAGCAGCGTGGTATACTGGGGACCATCCTAGCAACACTGTTCCCCTGCCTGTGTGGGAGTCTGGAGCAAGAGAAAGAGGGGGAGTCAGGAGTACAGGAGCAATGCCAGAAGATGGACCAAAAGCAAATAGCACCCGGTTCCAAAAGGGGCAAAATGGTAGATGCTGGAAAACTTGATAAAATCACTCCGTGCACTTGCCAGTGATATATTAAACAAGGGTGAGTGAGGACTTAGCAGAGGGTTCAGCCACAGCTACGAGCTACCAGAGTACAAACACACCATCCCAAACTCTCTTCTGATAGGGCAAGAGGTTGGAAGGAGTCAGTGTTTCCCAAGGCTCTGTCTGGTCCTCCAGGGATGAACTTAAGTGGTAAGGGGACCTAGTGATGAATGAGGCTGACTTACAAAGGGCTGGGATCAGAGTAAGGCAAAGTGAGGGCCTCCAAGGTGCAAAATTTAAGGAGGCGTTCCCTCTCGGCATTGGTGCAAGTGCAGGGCCATCCCTGGGACTGGGTGCCTCCTTAATTATGTGCCCAGGAGCTGCACTGACCTCACCCTACTTTTGGCCCTGCTGGAAGAGAGAAGGTCAGTCTCTTTTCAATTCAGGATCAAATCCTTCTGGTTGCTCTACGTCTCTAAACCTAGCTGCCCTCTCTCTGGCTTTGAGGGGGCCTCATGCTTACAGCATTCTCCAAGCCACAGTGTCTGGCTAGAATGTAATACTGTTGCTTTGATTTTACCATATTTACTTTTTCAGATATATCATGAGTGATATTAGTTTTCCATTCATGGAAAAATAGAAAGTTTCCTTGTGAAATACATTTGAGTTAAAAAACAAAAGTAAATTCCTCTGAAGGCAAGTGTTAAGTCAATAATAGAGCAGGGGATCTGAGGATGGGAAAACCTCATGAGGTGGGGATTGTGGGACTGAGGCTGGCAAACACCAGGAGTTCCCACTCAGCTAGTGCTCCAGAGGCAAGGAAAGCTCATGTCCCAGCATTAAGCACCAACACACCAGACACTCGGTCCCCTGAACCAGAAGCCACAACTGCCCAGACAGGGGAATGTAAGCTTTTGGACCAGCAATGACACTGGGTTTACATACCCCATGCAAACGATGCAGGAAGCTAGATGCTTCCGGAACTTCTCAGTATAACCACTGGGACCACTCTCAGTCACTTTAGCAAGACCCTCCACACAGAAGATTTCTGAGTAAACGTTGGAAGCTATTTTTTCTTTCATGAAGAGTGAGAGCCTCTGACCAGTGACTGTTCTCAATGAAAAGAACAATATGATGAGAACAGTGTCTTGGTAAAGGTGTCTTTAATATTTCCACCAACCTCTTGGGGAATGACACCTGGTGACCAAAGAGGGTATGGCTCTGGTGCCTTCCCTTGAAAAGAATCCCAAACACAAAGCCTTTTGTCCCAGGCTGCCCCACCGAGGTGCAGAGGTCAGAAGGGGACAAGCTGGTTTGGGAAGAAAAATCTAATCAGAAGCACGGATTTTTTTTTCTGCCTGCCCTTTGCAGATGACCTTCTGTTCACATTTCCCTGCTCTATCCCTGTGCCAATGGGAGTGAAGAATGAGCTCTCTTTCTAGCCTTGTGAGCAGAGGAAGGGGTGAGGTTCCAGGAAATATGTGACCCCTCAAAAAAGCAAGGGATGAGGCTGCCCAGCATTCAGGACTTTATACCTTTGAACACTGTAAACGCACATGCAGAGAAAAGCTGTATATGTTTTAGGGCAATGCCGTGCACCCCACTACAGAGTCCTGTAACTGGGAAAAAAGCTGTATATGTTTTAGGGCAATGCCGTGCACCCCACTACAGAGTCCTGTAACTGGGAAGACAAGGACAGAACCACACAGAATCACAGAAAGAAAATAAATAGACTCGAGGACCTACTGTATAGCTGAGGGAACTCTACTCAATATTTTGTAATAACCTATATGGGAAAAGAATCTGAAAAAGAATGGATTTATGTATATGTATAACTGAATCACTTTGTTGTACACCTGAAACTAAGACAACATTGTAAATCAACTGTACTCCAATATAAAATAAAAATTTTTTTTTAAAAATAAAAGAAATAGGTTGAGGGGCTGAAGAACGGGGTACAGTTCCCAGAACCGCCTCTCACTCGCTCACAGCATGTGATTTTGCATAAGGCTTGCAACTCTTAGAACCTCAGTTTCCTCAACTGCAAAATGGGCTGGTGCTTCCTTCCTTCTGGGAACAACTGATATCATCATTAGAAAGCATACTGGAAATGAAGATGTGTTGGCCAAACCAGCCAACATTTTTCTTATTTTAAAGAAGGAAAACAGATAGTATCCAGGCCCAGGAGTGGGTCTGGGAAATTCAAGGTGTAAGTCCCATCAGGGCAGGAGAGGGAAGACTGCAGCTGCTCTCACCGAAAGGGTTCCAGTGATGGCTCCTGGAAAAGCTGGCATCAGGCATCAGAGAATGTTAACCCCATTAATGATGAATAAACTGTGGGCAGAGGATGAAGGTCTTTGTGCAACCAGGATGGTGGAAACAATATCAACCCATTTGTTATTCATTCATTATTTTGGTTCATCCAACAAATGCTTGAGTGGCACACCTACTGTGTGCCAGGAACCAGGAATAGAAATGATAAATGTATGATATCCTGTCTCCAAGATCCTTAGAATCCTGTGGTGCTTTTTTTTTTTAGCGGTGAGTGGGAGCTACTCTTCGTTGTGGTGCGTGGGCTCCTCACTGCCGTGGCTTCTCTTGTTGCAGAGTACAGGCTCTAGGCACATGGGCTTCAGTAGTTGTGGCACATGGGCTCAATAGTTGTGGCTCACGGACTCTAGAGCACAGGCTCAATAGTTGTGGCACACGGGCTTAGTTGCTCCGCGGCAGGTGGGATCTTCCTGGAACAGGGATCGAACCCGTGTCCCCTGCATTGGCAGGCGGATTCTTAACCACTGCACTACCAAGGAAGCCCCCCATGGCCCTTTGAAGGAAGGCACTCACTTGAATGCACAAGCTCTGCTGTGGAAATGGGGCAGATCTTATTGTAAGAGTTTTTACCCCTTTGTCTAAGGCCATCTCTTTATTCTCCCAACACAAATGTATTGAGTAGCTTGGGCTGGGGATGCAGCTTTAGAGATTAACCTCATGCAGGTCTGTTCCCCAGAGCTTACAGGCTAGTGATGGACACAACAGAAGAGGGAGAAGACAGGGTGCTATGTGATGAGGGTCATGACAGATGCAGGGGACAGTGGGAGCACCATGGGGCAGACCTAACCCAGCCCACAGGTGAGGACAGATCTAGTGGGGAGTTTCCTTAGCAAAGAACCAACAGATGCAAAGTTCTAAAGGTGAGCAGTTCCGCAGAGCTGGGGAGGGGCAGGAAGAGTGGGGAGAACAGCTACTGAGTCGGGAACTCCTAAGGCAAGGAACAGTGACGTGAGATCTGCCAGGGAGGAGGTGTTTGGAGCCTTGTGGGCGGGCGCAAGGGATCTGGGCTTTACCCTGAAGGCCAGCAAGGAGACGTGGATGGACTGTAACTATCAACGTCTGCTCAGAGGCAGCCCTGAGTGACTGCAGGCCATCACAGGGCCCACGTTCACTGACCTTTCACAGTTATCCCATGCAGCTGGTGCCTTTCCAGGGTTATAAATAACTTCCCACATTTCCTGCCACTGTTTCATACATGACACACCCACCCACACCCACACATGCACATGTGCATGCACACACACTCAATTGCTTATTTTACTTTATTTATGTATTTATTTTTTGTGGCATGTGGCATGTGGGATCTTAGTTCCATGACCAGGGATCAAATCTGTGTCTCCTGCAGTAGAAGCACGGAGTCTTAACCACTGGACCAGTAGGGAAGTCCCCATTCATTTTATTTTTTAAATTAATCTTTTGGTTCAATCTGAGTCCTACACTACCACCAATGAGTGTCATAACTTTGCACAGTCTATCCATCCAACCACTCTCTGCCTTTCTGTTCTTATCTGCAAAACAGGAATGATCATGCCCAACTTAACCTGGAGGGTTATTATGAAGGGAAAGAAGATATTTTTCAGGAGCGCTTGAAAAATTTAGCCCCAGGTCAATGGAATTATGTGACTGAAACTCTCCCCCTCACAGCTCCATTCCCAGCTACGTGAAAGATGCAGCAGTGTGTGTTGGAATCAGGACACCAGAAAGGCACAGCCCCAAGAGGGGAGCTCAGGTGAGCAATGGGAGCTCCCCGGCAGCACTGATTGGGTGGCAGCTCCCACCAGTAGCTGAAGTGAAGACCTGAGAGCCGGTACCACTGAGGGAGACGGTCGGGGTGTGCACCCAGTCTGCAGGCTCTTGGTGGCTGGACCCCCAGGTTCACAGGGTCTCAATAGACCTCTGAGAAGCACAGCAGGCGTGCTGCTGGATATTCTGAATTTGATGTCAGTTGGCCCACTGGTGTGCTAAGAAGCCAGCCCTCCAGAAAACAAAAGCAAAAATCTCAATCTGTAGTGTTGGCCGATTTCCACAGAGTAAAATCGCCAAACTTGGCCAGTTTCAAGGCACTAGTGGTTTAAGAATTGTCTCTCAAAATTCCAGAATATTTAACAATTGGTTCCCCCAAGCTGGCCAAGCCAGCTCCAGCAGAGCACCGAGGCACCATCAGAAGGATGGAGTTGGCATCTCAAGGCCTCTTCAGAAAATTACCACCAACAGATTATGAGCCATTTTCTGTGATAGGCATTTGCACTTCACTTTGCTTAAATGAAAATCAGCCTCAAAGGGATTTTTTATGGTGTGTTTTTCTCCTGTTCTGTCTCCAAAGGCATGTTTGCAAAGAGAAACTTTCTGCCGAGCCTTTTCCATAGCATCAATAAGTGGGATCTTTCCAGAGTCCTAAAGGGCAGACCATCGCCTTTCTCTCACGGTGCTTGCTGAGTCAGACGTGCAATCTTAGCCCAAGTTCATCTCGCCTTTGCTTAGAACCCAGCACTTCCCCAGGTCTGTGTGCATCCATGAGAAGCTGAGGTGAGAGTGACTGCAGTCCTCAGGTTCAGCTGTATTTGACACAGGGATGATTAACTCTTTCCCACTTACTGAGTTTACAAAGGAAATTGTGCATAATATACAGTGTGTGGCTGTCTGCATCTCCACCACTTTCTCCTTGAGATTTCCCCATGAAGATACACTCCTGTGACTTATAAGCCTCCTTATTATTGCAGGTTTTAAAAATGTATATGTTACGCTAAGAAATTTAGGGGAAAAGTAATTATTTGGAGTGTGGTGAAACAAGACGCTTTTAATATTTGCTCCTCTTTCATGTTATCTCACTTCATCAGTGATTTCAAAAGCAAAATAAGCTTCAAAATACAGGTGTTCCTGAAATTGCTTAGAAAACAAGCTGTTAAAGGAAGCTTTCTCTTTTCTTTGCCATTCCTCATAGAACAGAGGTGAAAATCCCATCAAGATTGCGCTTTCTCTTCTTAAGCAGAAAATGAAAGCAGGTTCTATTTTGAAGAAAGACACTGGATTCAACAAACTAAAGAATTTTTTCCATTTCTTTCACTGGAGTTTTGAGCTGAGCCAGGCCAGTGACACTGGACATCTTTACTCCTATGCTTTGCACACACGTTTATGTTGTGAGGGTTAATTCACATAGGCCTTGGTGAGGATGTGAAGAAAAGGAACCCTTGCGTGCTATTGGTGGGAATGTAAATTGGTGCAGCCACTGTGGAAAACAGTATAGAGGTTCCTCAAAACACTGCCATACAACCCAGCAATCCCACTCCGGGTGTATATCAGGAAAAAAACAAAAACAGTAATTCAAAAAGCTACATGCACCCTAAAGTTCATAGCAGCACTATGTACAACTGCCAAGATATTGAGGCAACCTTAGTGCCCATAAACAGACGAATGGATAAAGAAGATGTGGTACATATATATAATGGAATACTACTCGGGCATAAAAAAGAATGAAATTTTGTCATTTGCAGCAACATGGATGGACTTGGAGGGTCCTATGCTAAGTGAAATAAGTCAGACAGAGGAAGACAAACACTGTATGATATCACTTATATGTGGAATCTAAAAAGTACAACAAACTAGCGAATACAACTAAAAAAGAAGCAGACTCACAGATATAGAGAACAAAGTAGTGGTGACCAGCGGGGAGAGGAAAGGGAGAAGGGGCAACGCAGGGGTAGGGGAGTAAGATATACAAGCTCTTAGGTATAAAGTCAGCTATAAGTACCTTTGTAAAATGCAGGGGATATAGCCAGGGAATATAGCCAATATTCTATAATAGCTATAAATGGGATATAACCTTTAAAAAATAGTGCATCACTATATTATGCACCTGTAACATATAATATTGTACAGCTATTATACTTCAATAAAAAAAGACACTTATTAAAAAAAGAGCACAGGCCTTGGGGTCAGACTTTGAGCTTGAAGCCCAATTTTGCAGCTGGTGAGCTGTGTGGCCTTGGATAAGTCACTTGCCCTCGCTAAACCGTAGTTTCCTCAGCTGTAGAGGAAGGTTCCAGGGATGTTCTAAGGATTAAATAAATGAGATGGCGCAATAAAGACCTTAGTTCAGTGGCCACTGGTGCAGAGCAGGCACTCCATATATGCTGCTGCTGCTGCTGTCTAGCTGCTCCAATAAATGTACCTTGTCTTTCAACTCTACTTTGACTGCTTGAAGGCATGGGTCATTTTTCCCATCTTGTAGATCCCAGGAGCAAACAGAGTATAGGTGCTAAGCAAGGTCTTGCAGACTGACGTGTTGTTGAATCAGGAGGTGGGGCAAGAAGAAAAAGAGCTGGGCCCAGGTAAGAAGGAAGCCCTGGTGGAAGGAAGAGGGTCTCTCCTCTGTGGGGGTGGTGGCACTTTGCCAAGCTGAGACATCCCAGACCTAAGCAGAAACCCTGTTCCTCCACCACGTGGCTTCAGACTTGTCTCAAGGTAGCCTCTGCTGAAGGGACCACCCCAGGTCACTGGTGACCCATGTTTCCACTAGGGAGGTCACCTCTCTGACTTGGCTAACAAACATGGGGTCTTTCTGAGCCACATCCATAAGCTCGTCACCATGGACTGGGGGGCATCTGTCAAGAGGAGATGAACAATGAAACACAATCTCAGATGGAGAGGGCAGGGCAAGAATTGGCACATGGAGCAGGACACGGACTGTGTCTATGGGGACAGGGGTCAATGTAAAGCATAAAAAGAGAGACGTCATCTCTGGGCACAGGACTACTTCAGACTGTCCAGTAGAATCATTGTCCCTCCTTGGAGCAGTGAGCTCAAAAAGAAAGCCCATGAGATGGGAAGCTAAGGCTTTAGTGTGTAGCTTCATCCCTGAGGACAATAGGAGAATGGGACTGAGGAGCCCCAGATCCCTCTGGAGCACAGTCAGAAACTGGACAATGGCTCTGTCCAACGAGCCTGCTTTCCTTTCCTGGGATCCAATTGTGCGTCCTATCCTGGTCTGGGGGTTAACAGGAGGGCAGGAGGAGAAGCCATCACCCAGCCCTGCAGAGGCTTACTGTCTGGCTGGGAAGCAGGGTTCGCAGGCAGGCAGCCAGGTTCATCCTAGAGGTTGAGGGGCAGCTGAGAAAGCTCAGGACTGAGAGTTAGAAAGTCAAGCCCGTACTCCCTGCATGATCGAGGTCAATGAACCTTGAGACACCTTGGCTTTCCTACACCTGCAGCAGAAACCATCACCACCATCCTTATCATCACTACCCTCCCCCCTTCCTCCTCCTCCTCCTCATCCCGGTGGTTGCAGCAACATATTTACCTTCCAAGGGAATTATTTTAGAACATTCATAGTTAGCTTTATTTTTATTTTTCTCTTATAGTAAAGAACAAATAAAAGCTTTTGAAAGAAGAGCAAAATGAAAAGTCCTGACCTTAGAATCAAAGTTCTCTCCTCTCTACAAAAGTGTAGAAATTAAATTTTTAATTCAATAACATGGTACCCCATCTTCTAATGCTTACATTTCCCTCTTTGCTTATTGCCAAGATACTACTGTGCGAATATGCTCTGAGGTTACTCTTGCAAAATGGACCATTCCCCGATCTTTCGCATTTCCTGTATTAACGTTCAGGAGTGGGCAGCTCCTTAAGGAAGATGTTGATCATCTTAACATCCATTTGGATTTCAAGAAGTTCATCCTGATTAATAAGCCCAAGGAAGCACTACCCATCTAAGTACCATGATATTCAAAATAAAAGGATTGAGAAAATACAAAGCAAAACCTGGATATTAAGGTGGGATTATTCTGATAGTTGCATATTTTAAGATGAGTGGTGATAGTGATGTGAAATTGCCAGCCCTTTAACATAAAGAAATATTTTAGCAAATCCAGGGCACAAAATTGGCATACACAAGTCTGAGAATCATGGTTCTGGGAAAGCCGATGAGGGTGAGCATGACAAGGGAGTTGGTGGATTGTGATCAAATGGTCAAGCTGGGAGGAAACTCTTCAATGCCTGCAGAGGAAAATGAGCCCCAGAGAAAAGCATGGCTTCCCTAGGTCCCTTGGGTGTTGACTGCAAAGCCAGAACTGGAGCATGGCCTCATGATGAGGCCACGTGAAACCCAAGTCTGCACCATCACTCTTGCTCTAGGCTGATCTTTGGGTTCCTGTCTCTGTGCTGCCTTAAAATTCTTCTCCTGGAAATAGAGGGCCTTTCCACTAACCTGGGAACTTCCTCGGTTCCCTCAGAATTCTCCCAGACGTTCTGAAGAGCTGCACAAATCACAGTGCTTTAATAGAACACAGCCACCATGTGGACTTCCCTAAAGTCCAATAGCCTTGGAAAGACCAAGGAGTAGTTTTTTCAGAAAAGGCTCATGCCCCTGCCACACTCATCACTGGCCTCCAGAGCCTGCAGGAAGGAGCCTGTCCACCCACTTCTACCTGAGCCAGAGCCAAATACCCCTTGGTCAGGCAGGGGCACTTCTCCCCATGAGAGCAAATCAAGGCTCCTCAGGGCATGGTCCAGCTAAGGCTTCCCCCAAGCACGAGTCCCAGACTTTTCCGGGAAGCAATCAGAGATGGCCTGCAGGTGATGTGATCTTTCTCAGAAACACCTGGATTTCTGGGACAGCAGAGAGCTCCTCCTGGGGCCAGCAAGCTCACACTAGGGAAGGGGCCATGGTGCAGGTGGTCTTCTCCTGTTCTATTTGGACAAGAAAGAGACAGGAGTCATTTCCATATGTAACATGATGAGACCCAAGAAAGATCCACATACCCAGAACTAACGCCCTTAGCTATGAACCACAGTGCCTGGGATTCTACCGCTGGAATTCCACCTGTCCCCACCTCTTGTGCTCAGATCTGGGCTTGAGCAAGAGCTGCCTGGCTTGAGCAAGTCACTGGACCCCTCTGAGGCACACTTTCCCCACCTTTAACATGGGACCATGATCCCCAGCTCATAGAGCTGTCTCCAGGATGAGAGAGCAGGAGGGGAGCTCTCCCTGGCACCCAGCAGGAGTACAGCGAACGCTGGTCCCTTCCTTTCCCTTTGGCTGCGGGGCTTCCCTTTCTGGGCGCATCCTCTAAAGTGAGTATGTCCAGAGTGGGAACTCAGTGAGTGTATTCAGATGCATGCTCCTTGCAAGAAGAGATGGGACTCCTAGCTATAGGAGCAGCACTGGGCCAGCAGGAGAGAGAAATGCCTGGAAAAGGGAGGCTGAAGAGAGGCAGGGGTATGGGGGAGGGGGTGTGTGGTGTAGCCCCACTGCCACTGTGGCAGCTGCCCAGGTCCATTGGCTCCTGGAATCCCTAAAGAGCTTTCTCCCTAAGGCTTGGGCAAGTATGATGGAGACTTTGATTCTTAAATAATTGCACAAAATATGGTATTAAGTACTGAGGTTTAAAACTTTAAAGAGCAAGCATAGTTTATGCCAAACACACTCCCATTTCCCCATGTGAGCTAAGACTGGAGGTTAGAAAAGGCCTGTGTAAACTCCCTGACTGGTTGATACGGTGGTTCTACCTGTAGGTGCATAATTACTCGATGAGTCAACACTAAAATTTCAGAAGATGATCCCATCTGGAGAATCCATTTCTATACCTTCTGCAAACTGGAAAGGAGCACCCACTGCCTAGAACACTACGCCCCCCACCTTTCTCGTGGGGCTCCCTTATCCGCCCTTTACTGCTCCAGCACCACGGTGGGATGGGAGCAGTGGGCTCGGCTCAGTTTGAGATCCCCTACTGCTACCAGCTGTCTCTCCTCAGGGATGCTCCCTAACTTTTTTGAACTTCCATTTTCTTAGCTATCAAACTAGGAGATGGGCACCTATGTCCCTGCAGTCTTGTGAAGATTCAAAGAATGAGGAGAAAAAAAAATCATTTCTTCAGTCTCCAGTAGAATAGTGAATTCTTTCTTCTTGGGGTAACAAGGGGAGCAGCCTTAGTGTTCTGGCTCCTGCATCCTTCCTTGGGCTCCACTCCAAGGTGAAGAGGGGAGGAACCAAACTCTACCCTGCCCTTGGACTGCAGCTGTGCAGCCTGAAAGGGGGCGCCACTGGCTAGAGAGAAGCAGGGAAGTTTCCTTCTACTGACAGGTTTATTTTTTTATGAGTTTTTATCATTATTATTACTATTATTTTTGATGTGGACCATTTTAAAAATCTTTATTGAATTTGTTACAATATCGCTTCTGTTTTATGTTTTGGATTTTTGGCCGCGAGGCATGTGAGAGCTTAGCTCCCCGACCAGGGATTGAACCCCCAAACCCTGCATTGGAAGACAAAATCTTCGTCAGGGAAGTCCCTGTTGGCGGGTTTAGATACAGCTGTACTGAAAATATTCCTGTCACCCTGGAGAGATGCGGGTGCAGATATCTGATCCAACAGTCCTTGCTTTAAGGACCAGGTGAGTCTGCACTCAAACGGGGGTGAAATGCCAGGGAATCCCTCTCCTGAAAACTGGCCCTACAAGACTCTTCCCTGGAGCTATTCTTGGATGTCACAGAACAACAGGGACATGGAGAGTTGCTCCTGTCTGAAGGAGGGAGAATTGGGAAGAGCTAGGGATGAGGGCGGATCCAGGGAAAGAGCCACCTCCTTGTGTCAGGGAAGACTCTGAAAGTGGAGAGTCAAAACCAAAGAGCCCAAAGGGCAGACTACTTTTGGGGAGCCAGGGCAGGACGTGGGGACCCTCCAAACAGACACCATCACTAAGGACCACATCATTGTGGAAGTTCCCTGTGGGCCATGCAGAAATTCTACTGTGTTCTTGTCTGTCTTTCCCCAGCTGTCTCAGCACTCAGTGAAAGAATCCATCCGAACTGCTAGTCCTCTCAAAGAGAATCTTTCTCATCAATGCCCGAAAGTGAGAATGTGTAAAAAAGGAAAATTGTCACATTATTAATTGAATCATCACTTACAAACTGAGTTCCCTCAAGAATGTTCCCCCTGCTTACAGCTTAAAAAGAGTGTTGGGAAAAATTACTCAACACTTGACCTAGCATAAAGTAGCACAGTTATAACACCATTTTTTAAAATTTTATTTTATTTATTTTTTGACTGCATTGGGTCTTCATTGCTGTGCGAGGGCTTTCTCTAGCTGTGGTGCATAGACTTCTCATTGTAGTGGCTTCTCTTGCTGTGGAGCACAGGCTCTAAGTGCATGAACTTCAGTAGTTGTGGCATGCAGGCTCAGTAGCTGTGTCTCATGGGCTCCAGAGTGCAGGCTCAGCAGTTGTGGCGCACTGGCTTAGCTGCTCCTTGGCATGTGGGATCCTCTCAGAACAGGGATCAAACCTGTGTCCCCTGCATTGGCAGGAGGATTCTTAACCACTGTGCCACCAGGGAAGTCCCTATCACACCATTTTTGTTATAAGATAAAATGAACATGCTTTTATACTTTTTAATTCTGTTTTTCATGACTGTTCTAAAAGTCTGTTCTGAAATTTTGCTGTCTTGCTTTTATGAAGATTCATTTTGTAAGTGGCCTTTCTTCTGTATATAAATTATGCGTAAAGAGCAAGGGCCTTGTGCACCCTCCACCATCATGTAGTGGTTTGGAGAGACTTAACTGACCTGCCCACTTCCTTGTGGGCCATCCTGGAGAGGGATCTTGTTTTCTACAATTCTAGGACGAAACTGGCATGTGGTGCTGTGAACAAGTGTCCCCTCAGGGAAAGAGGGAAGGACATGGGATGCTGGGACAACTGAGGCCAGACCTCCTACTCCTTCCCGTGTGTCAGGGAGGCTGTTGTCTGGGGTGGTAGGCAGTGGGCAGCCAGCCTGCAGGGTACAGGTGGAGAACCATGACATAATTCTAGGCTCACTCTGCCAGTGGGAAGAAAGCCCTTTTGGATCAAATCTGCCCCTTCTTGGGAGAATTTCAGCAGGCCCTGGGGAGGGTTCCTGGGATTGGCTCTCTGGAGGAGGCACATGCTAGGGACGATGTGGGTCCCAGGGGAGACCTCTCTCTGGAGCAGACATGGGCCCGGTCATCTGTCACTCAGAGAATCTGGCCATCTGCCAGGTGTGTTGCTCAGGGTTGGATTGTGTTAAAAGAGAGAACAGGGGGCTCTACAGACCTGACCTGACACAGTAAGGCAGCCTCAAATGCCTGCTTTACACATGCCATTTGAAAAGGCAGGAACCTCCCCTGGTCTTCCCCACGGAAGTGACTGCGTTCCGCAGGTGCTCTGCAGGTGACACCAGGCCTGCCACCTCGGCCCCCACAGACTGAGCAGGGGGCTGGGCTGTAACCAGTGAAGGAGATTGGATGCAGGCGCCACCACCTCTTAGGTCACCAAGCATGACTTGTGCACAAAGGGGACCTTCTGTGCTGCACGGCCCTAAGCAGACCCACAGCTGCCCTTTCTCAGGGGTGGTACAGATGCCAGGGGAGAAGGGGAAAGCAGGTCCTGTCCCAGGACTGGAGGTGCAATGCCAGGTGTCTATAAGGCCTGCTACATCTTCCAGTCTTGGGCTAGCGGGAGCCTAGGGTTCCAGGGGTCTGAGCAAACAGCATCCACACTGACTGCCTTTCCTGGGGAAAGCACCTGCCTCATGGAAGAAGCCTGGCACAGTGTAGATGCTTAGTAAGTGTCTGTCTGATGAATGACTATGAAATCTGCCTGGTATAGATGCCAGGAGTTGGCAGTCAGACCTTTCCCTGTGCTCTGAGGAGGGGAGAGGATTGAAGCTCCGTAGCTTGGGCAAAACATAATGTGTTCTCTCTTTCACTGAGGGACCCCAGGCCTAGAAGAGGAGGAACAGAGCTTACCATCCATGACTAGCTGTTACGAAAATCACCAAAATGTGTGTCATGTAGGGGCCCTTTAACTGTTTGGGTTGAGAGAGTTTCGAGCTGTCTTAGGATACAATGCCTTCATTCCAGGAACTCTGTTCGTGGTTGGGGCATGAACCTTGACAAAAACCGTTCAACCAGGGTCTGCCATGATCACGGTTATTAACAGGCACTGAGTGCACTTTGTCAGGAAATTTAGTACAACAGCTAAGTCAGAGGGATCAGAATATTTAACGATGATGCATCTTGAGAGGATGATGTAAAGAAATAAGCCTCTGAATAAACTTGGTACTTATCTCACTCATTCTTTTTTTTTTTTTTTTTTTTTGGCTGCGCTGGATCTTAGTTGCAGCATGCAGGATCTTCGTTGAGGCATGCAGGCATCTCTCTAGTTGTGGCATAGCGGTTTTCTCTTCTCTAGTTGCGGCGTGCGGGCTTCAGTGCACGTGGACTCTGTAGTCGTGGTGAGCATGCTCCAGAGTGAGCAGGCTCTCTAGTTGAGGCGCGTGAGCTCAGTTGCCTTGAGGAGGCACGCGGGATCTTAATTCCCTGACCAGGGATTGAACCCACGTCCCCTGCATTGTCATGTGGATTCTTTACCACTGGTCCACCAGGGAAGTCCCTATCTCTCTCATTCTTATCTGCTATTAGTCACTGCTTAACCTAAACCTGGAACTATCTCAAGACTTGAATAGAGCACTTCTTTCTAAGCTACCCCATGTCCTTGTCCTAGAATAAGATTTCCTTCCCTGTTACCACCAGAAATTCAGGTTTTGCCTTTTGTTTTCTGTTTCAGCAACACGGCTTCTGTTTTTTGTTTTTTGTTTTTTTTTTGTCCTGGCTTTAGGTTTTTCCTGAATTATGAACAGTGACTCTTTCTGGGGTTAATCAATGGGTATTTGGTATGAGCTAAAATTATTACATTTTTCACAGTTGCCGTGGCTGTAAAGTCAGACCAAAGAACTCCACTCTATGGTGAAGTCAGGAAGCTTGGGGTGGGAAGCAAGAAAAGTGGGGGCTCCTCTCAGCTGGATGTTGCTTAGTTGGCAGCAAAGAAAGAATCCTAGGTCTTTTCTCATATCTGTGCTGGGAATAGAACAGAAACGTTGGCTGCTGGCAGCTCTCACTTGGAGAAGAACAATGACGTTCCAAGTGTGGGTGGTACACTACAGAGTTTTTCTCTCTCTCTCCCATGCCCCTAGCTCCCTGCTCTGTAAAGAAGAGGAAAGAGGGACTGTCTCTGGAAGAATCGAGGTTATCCTTTGAAGGAGACCATTTGACCCTTATCACCTTTGGAGTCAGCAGGAGAAAGGATATCCTTACCAACCACATGAGAGTGAATTGTACGAGCTGGCAATGTTCTGATTAAAGCTGTACGATTCCTTCCATTCCAGCTAAAATGACCAGCCTTTACTGTGAACAAGTATCTCCTTGTTCCCTGATAAGAACAAGGTGAAGATAAAGTTCTAATCAGCTTCCGCAGTTCCCTTTACCGTCTCCATCCATCATGCTGCGGTTCCCTAGAGATCAGAACAGCACAGTTTTTCAAGGACTGGCAGGTGTTTTGTTTTCTACTGTTGCACAGCCCTGGTACTGTGAAGCTTTTTTTCTTGTTTTTATCTTCCCTCCCCAACTAGTTCAAAAACTCCTTGAGGGCCCAACTGGGACTGAGTACACAGTAGGTGCTCTACAAAGGCCTGTCCCATTGGGTGTGATTCTCTAAGACTGCAGCACAGCCATGGAAAACAAGAGGAAAGAATATCTACCACCACCACCACCACCACCCCTGGAATATTACTTTGTATTTTATTTTTGACAGTCTAGACATGGCTGAGCATATTTCCTGATTCAGACTTAATTTGATGTCTGGTGACTAGGATTCTGAGATCACAGCTAAGATGCTTTCTTCAAAAGGATCCTGAAAAATACATGAATGCGTGACTCACTTATCCACGCTGCTGATGGGAAGATAAATATGTAATTTCTAAATGATGCCACAAATGATGCCTGTGATGCTGAGACTGGAGGCACTATGGCAGGCGTGGGAAGTCGAGGGAAAATGGTGAATAGAAGCTTCCTGTCTCCCCTGAAAGCTCACTGTAGAGTGTGTGGCTGACTCTTCTCCACTCATAGCAGGCCAGCTGTGCACCGTTCATTCAGTTCTGCAGCAGAGGGTGCCGAAGGCAGTGTGAAAGGCAAGGCAGAAATTAACACTCCCTGGCTTAGCTAAACAGACAGCCCAGCATCTTGTCAAAAGGAGATTTCTCCAGGTGTTCCATCCAGCTGTTGTAACCCCATGGACTGAGCTAAAACTGATGCCTGGGCCCTGTGAGCATGGTCAGGCCCAGGGGAGGTCTGCCTTCAAAGGATTACGAAATCATAATGCCAGCTGCCACCTTTAACGGAGCATCTATTCTCTTTCAGGCAATGAACTACGTGATTATCATACTTTATTTCAAATGTTCACTACAAAAATAGACATTAATATCCCTATCTGACAGGTAAGGAACCTGAGGGTCAGAGGAATTGAGAAAATGATTTATCACACAGTATGTTTTAGACCTTAGGTTTGGGACCCCAACTTGACTCCAATGCTCTTTCAACCACTGGTCATTCTGTAAAAATTCCACCTACTGACTTTTGGTTTACTGCATATGCCTCAATCCTGAATCCCACCACTGGAGTTCTCTTTCCAAGGCACTTCCAGCACCACCTGGGTGGAGCTGAGGTTTCTGTTCTCCAGATCCTAATATCAGTATCATTAAGAACATGAAATAACAAAGGAGCCATCTGGGTCACGGAAAGACATTGGCTTCCAGTTGAGATTTTGTTGTCTACACAAGGAAATTACCTCCCACTTACAGGAAATCTTGCTAGGCGATGCACAGTTTGATTATTAAAGTTTCTACTTAGAGGCAAGAGTCTTTGCAATATGTCTCTTGATCTGTACCCTGCCCTGCTTTCCAAGGTCCTGAAGTAAGCTACTTGGTCACTACAGAGACCTCTTTGTGACGTGTGTGGTCTGGTTTGAAATGACCAACAAAAAGCAGTCCCCATGGAAACTTTGGATTGGCTGAAATGATACCTGAGCACAACAGTTTTTTTTGCCCTGAAATCATGGACTATTTGTCCTTGATGGTCCATGAGAGATTAGGCCAAGCTCCTTGGTATCACTTCTGCTTGGGTGTCACCAGCTCCGTCCCACATCCCCACATCCCTTTCTTAGATAACATGTTTCCAACACAGCCCTGGCCAAGGGGACAGCAGAGCATGTGACTATGGCCCTCCTAATTACAAATGATTGTCCCAAGGGTGGACAGGTGTTTGTAGGAAGCCCATCGACTGGCCAGTGACTTCTGTATAACATATGTGGTCTGGCTTGAAATAAGGTCCTGGAAAAATAGTGTCTTTCACCAAGAATTTCAACTAAGTCCGCAGTGAAGATATCAGAGAGCTGTGGACAGTAGGTATGAAAGACACTGTGGACCTAGAGTATGGCAGAGAGGGTTCATATTCACAAATGCCCACGTGCACCCCGTCCCAGCCTCCCTCACCATGGATGTGGAGCTGCACGAACTAGTTCTGGCCAATGGACTATGCACAGAACTGAGCAGTGTCACTTCTGGGCCAAAGCTATTAAAGCAGTTGTGACTTTTCCATCATTCTGCCCCTTTCCTTGGCCACATGTTCCAGATGGCACTATATACTATACGATGGAACTAGACTGAATCCCTGGACCATCCCCCAGGAGAAAGCACATGTACACTGGTGCGCCGGAATAGCTCGGCAAATGCAATGACGACCAATATTAATGTTAATACTACTACTACTGTTTGGTGATTGACTGATAACATGGCACCAAGGTCAGTCTGTGGCCAGCATGAGGTGGGGAAGTCCACTGGGGAGGGTGGGAGAGAGAAACTCACACTTATACCACTGAGTGCTTACTGCATACACCTCATTTGATTCTTGTAAATATCCTAATCATAAAGGAGATATGTTTCCCCATTTTAAAAATTAAAAAAAAAACAAAAAAATGGGCTGAGTGGCTCAGCGACACATGACTGGTAGTGGCAAACATCAGGAGGGAAACCCAGGCTTGACCCCTGCACATCTGATACCCTCTTCCTAACAGGTTCCCTACAATCTTGCCTTTCCCTTTGCCTGCACGAGGGCCTGCAGTAATGCATCCTGACCACAAGGGGCATCACAAAAGCTCCCAGCAAAGACGGTCTTGGCAGCCTCTGTAAGAGCACCAGGGACACAAGATGAGAGCAGAAGGTAATTGTAATCACACTTGGGCATTGGTGTCATCAGGAAGCATCACTTCAGGGTTTATGGTGGTCTTGCAACTCTCTATAGCGACCTAGTGGCCCAAAGATGCCTCTCCTATCTTGTTTGTAAGTCTCACAGCCCACCTCTGTTGTACGTAGCCAAGAAATCATCCCCAGCCCATGGATAGGACTGTGCCCATGTCCTCATGTTCACGCTGGACCCTCAGTGGTATAATGGGCCGTGTGGGAGGTTGCGTAATCCGAAATACATTTAAGAAAGAAAAGGAAAGGAAAACCTTCAGTGATGCAGATTCCTGTTTTCCTAGCACAAGGTCATGTTTTAAAGAGAATTTAAGAGAATCCCATAGTTTCTAGTCCTTCATCTTTAGAGTTTAAAAGCGAACATTGAAAGCAACACTTTAAATCACTTTCTTTTGCTTAAGGAAAAGCTGCCCACCTCGATCACTGCCGGAAGTAGTGGAGGATGAGGTGCACTGCCTTAGGGTGGCAGATGGTCATCTTAATACCTCAGTACAGTTGCAGACAGCCAGGGGCCTTGAGTGGGGAGCCACTGCCACGTCACGAGAGGGGAGGAGAGAAATAACAGAAAAAAGCCCTGTGTCGAGTCAAGAAGGGAAATGCGTTCACAGCAAAGCATGAGAGGAGACATCAGGGTAAACAAAGAGAGCTAGGGCTTTCTAAAAGAGAGTCCATGATAGCTGCATGGTTTAAAAATAAAAAGAGATGCAATATACAGAAGGTGGTGATGTGGGATTTTAGAAAGTTATTTGGTATTTGCATGCAAACATGTGTTTCTTTGGGAGACAGGAGGGAAGAATACTTTGTGTAACCTCCCAGGAGGAGGGGTCAAATCCAACACTGCCAGTCTTTAGACAAATCTCTGCAACATCTGATTATCAATTGTCAAAGGAATTAGGAATAAGAGAAGCATGCTACTGCATTGGGAATGTCTGCCCACAGGGTGGCCCAGAGCCCAGCGGACAGAAACCTCCCCAGTCTCCTCAATCCACCTTTGGTTCCTGTGTTCATCTCACCCCTTAACCTGAGACAGCCATTTTCTTCAGGGTTGGCAAATAGATGTCATCCAACTCTGCCAGCCCTAATTGAACCTGCAGCATCACACTGAGAGGAATTCATGATAGAAATGTTTTACATAGCTAAAAATGTGCATCTCTCACTGTCCCTTGCAGATAGGGCTGGCCAAGGGACTCGGTTCTGGCCAACGAGAGGAAAGCAGCAATCTGGTAGGTGCAGTGGGTTGAATACATCCTCGAAGATATGTCCACCTGGACCCTGTGAATGTGACCCTATTTGGAAAAGGGGTCTTTGCTGATGTAATTGAGTTAAGGATCTAGACATGAGACCATCCTGAATTAGCCAAGTGGGCCCTAAATCTAATGACAAGTGTCCTTACTAGAAAACACCGAGCAGAGGCACGTGCAGAGGAGGAAAAGGCCAGGTGAAGATGGAGTCAGAGGTGACAGTGATGCAGCCACAAGCTAAGGAATGCCTGGAGCCACCGGAAGCTGAAAGAGACAAGAAAGGCTTGTCCCCTGGAGCCTTGAGGGACCCCAGCCCTATGGACACCTTCATTTCAGATTTCTAGCCTCCAGGCTGTGAGAGAACAAATCTCAGTTTTTTTCAGCCAGCGAGTTGGTGGTAATTTGTAACAACAGCCCCAGGAAACTAATCTAGGGGGACTTCCAGCAGAGCTCCTTAAAAGCTAGCAGTTACTCTTTCACTCTTTTGTTCATTAAAATCTGCCCTAGGGGAGAAAGTTGCTATTGGATGAGACTGTCTGGGCCACATGTGGATGAGCAGTTCTTATGTCCTTCTCTGGGCTGTGTCATCTGGCTAATTGTCCCAATTTGTCCCTTACTTGGCTAGTTGTCCCAACAGCTGACTCAGTGCTTCAAGTGTTCACATATGATCTCACCTCTAAATATAGCTTGAACCTGTGGTTTAATCCTAGATTAATGATCTGATCTGGAAAGTGTTTGCTCTTTTCTTTTTGGCATGGCAGTCCAGTGAATTTCACCTCTCCCTCCTGCTCCTCAGTGGGTATTCAACTCCTAATGCTTTTGCATAATATAAAACAATAATAATTAATAATAATAATAATACTTTTAGGAGCATAGATAGCTCAGTAAGTTAGGGCCATCAAATAAGTTGTTTGGAAGCCAGATAGGAAAAAAACAAGGGACTTCACATGTACTATAAAACAGTAAACTACATCCAAAGAGGATTACATGTTTTTGAGTATTTTGTAATTGCCTCCAAAACCAGGGGAATGAATAAAATCTCCAGCCAAAAAAAAAAAAATTTAACACCTTCAAAATAGTAAATATGCAGTGTCTATACATTTCTAAACAAATGTATTTTGATTAAGTCATTAATGTCACTTTATAGCTCTTTCTCTCCCTCAGTCTTGCTGAAGGATCTAACATTAAGTTATTCAACAGTGACAGCTGGCGAGAAATCAGCTTTGAGATATCTCATTAAAAGTAATGCTGTGTTAGTAGCCAAATACTCGGAAATGTGAAATGTTAAAATTTAATGGTGCGGAAAAGGCTTATTCTAACTTTGCAGATTGTACCATCTTTGTGGAAGTTGGTAGAAAATATCAATTTGGATTGTGGCAGGCCAAGCGCGGTTGTACAAATGACGGGAGTTTGCAGAAGTCGATATCCACCAAGCTGCAATCCTTACTGTGGTTTGCTTCGTGGAGTTCTTGAAACCTCCCATTGGCTTTCACGGTTGCACAGAATAAAGTTTCCCATTGGTCTCTGCTTCTTCTCCCTACGCTCTTGGCCATTATTGGGCTTTAAGCTGAATAGGCAAATGTATTCAGTCTATATTATCTTCCCAGTGCTGTTTTCAGAAATAGTCCGCCCAATGTCTTATATCACTGCATTGTGCTACGCATTTAGGAAATTCATCTCTCTAAGAGGAATAGCAGGAAATAAAGTTTCATTGTGTTTTAGACAGAGAACAAAAATACGAGGACTCCTATCCAATGTAATTAAAGCTGCCCATTTGCATTTGGGGGAAATAATTACATTCTTTATCTCCTGATCTTAAATCACTTCCTGAAAACCTCCAACACCTGTGACAATGAACATGTACAACTCCACAGATTAGTCAATGAATCCCATCTGTAGACTTTAATAACAGCACCTTCCAGTCCTGTGATTGCCCTGGAATTGAGGATAGTTGGGAAGAGGAGGTATGTGTGGACTCTCTGGCCCATTCCGTCTATTTCTTTTCTAGAATTTGAAAGCACATGTGCAATTATGTATTGTTTTGAATAACTTGTGTGGTTTTACCTACATACAAGGCTGAGTCAGAAATCATCCACATTCTTGTTAAAACTTCTGTTGGCCTCACTGTCTTAGCATTTTCCGTTCAAGGCTACTGTGTCCCCAGTCACTGCTGTGCAGGTGTGAACGTGTTACATCAGTTCATTTGTAACTGCGGTGCAAGCAAAAATGGATGTCCCACTTGTGATTTGCACGAAAGAACAGTGTGCAGTGATTCGTTTTTTGTGATCTGAGGGTGTACCTGGTGCCTTTATTTATCGCAGACTTTGTACGCAGTATGGAGAAAGTGTTTTGTCACAAAAAAGTGTGTATGAATGGATAGAGAAGTTTAAGGAAGGTCGCACAAGTGTTAGCCATCAAGAAGGAGCCAGACACCCATCCACATCCATGGCTGATGACAACATGGAGCTTACACGTGAAATGATTCTGTCGAAAGAATGAGTAACAGTGGATTCTGTGGCAAATCATTTGCAAATCAGCCATGGCTCTGCCTATGAAATAATCCATGACAGACTTAGGTTTCAAAAAGTTTGTGCTGAAGCCTAAACTTCAGATTAAACGCAGAGGATTGCTATCAAGGGCGTTGTGGTCTTGCATGACAGTGCACGTCCGTACACTTCTGCCCACACTGTAGGCACTCTGCAAACACTTCGTTTTGAGGTGTTAAAGCATCCTCCCTATCGTCCTGATCTTGCTCCATTGGACTTTCACCCGTCTGGTCCCCTGAAAGCAGCCCTACGAGGATGAAGATTCACTTCTGATGAAGAAGTGAAGACAGTTCCTTCATGCTCGCAGCTCAGCCTAAAACATTTTTTAATGAGGGACTATGAAAGCTGTTGACAGATGGACAAAGTGTATTGAAAAGCAAGGAGATTGTGCTGAAAAAATGATGTATTTGTCTTTTCTAAAAGTTAATTAAAATAAATTATACAGCCAGAATGTGGATAATTTTTGTCTCAGCCTTGCCCATAGCACAGCAGACCAGTCCAGACGAGAGACCACAGATCCCTTTCATATTTCATACTGGCATGCCTCACCTCCTCAGTTTGACTGTAAACTACTCAAGAGCACACAGGAAGGGCTGAATACCATTAGCTGCTAGGATCATTATTATGATGGTGATTATCCCAAGAGAAATAGCAGCCCCTAAGTAAGGCTGGGCAAAGAAGCCCCTGAGCAGAAAAGCAGGAAGTCCAGACTGGACGGTTGGCACATCTCTCCAGTTTAAGGATGGAGTGAAGAGAGGAAAGGACTGCTGGGCTTGGAGACAGGAAGTCACCCAAACCACTCTGTAATGTTGGATACGTCACCCAAACCCAAAGTTTGGAGTGACTTTCACTGTACGTGCAGCTCTCTTCGTGCAATAAACCACCCAAACCTTCTGAGACTTGGCGTCTCCATGTAGACAGGGAAAGTAATAATAAAGTTGTTATTATTACATATGTAATATGTAATAGTGGTTGTTATTTATATTAGAAAAAATATACACAGACTCCCTGGCACATTATAGGTACTCAAAAAGTGTCCACTCATTTGAAATGATAAACCTATAATATATCCAGTATTAGGGCTGGGAGAAATTTCAAAGCTCGGCTGGTCCAAACTCTCATCTTATAAATGAAGAAAGCAAGGGCTCAGAGAAAGGAGTTGGACCACACAAGTTTACTCAGGGTTAATGACAGAGCAAAGGCTGTAGCCCCAGTGTCCTGCACCCAGACGCTGGCTCTATTTACCCCTGCCTACTGCCCCTCTCACTTCATGCTTCTTCAAACAGAACACCAAGTCCAAGAGGATTAGAACTGTCCCTTATCTTGTTTTACCCACAGCACAGCAGACCAGTCCAGACAAGAGACCACAGATCCCTTGTGAGGTGAATCAAGAGCCTGGGTCCACTGGCCAGTGTCCAGCATCGGCCATATCTGTCTCTGAGCATTTTCAAGGGAGGCTCGGATGGATCCGCACCTGCACCGAAGCACTTGCCAGCTAATGACATTGACTGATACGGTCCTGGGTCACGACTTAGAAGACCTCCCACAACCAATCATCACCAGAAGAAGCCATGGGAATGGGGACCAGTCATTCAGCAAAAGAGCAGAATACCAGGGATGTGTTCCTGCTCAAGACCCTCTCCCAGCCCCCAGCACCAATGTCTTTGTCTACCATCAGAGCTTCATCCCTTCCAGCTAAGACATTTATCCTCTGACACATCACAAGAGCTTTGGGGAGATGTAATGTCCTATAAGCCATTGATGTCAATTGGAATATCAGGAACCTTCCACTGGGAAAGCTGGGAAACTTTGAAGTAAAACACGATTTTCGTTAACACTGGCTTGAAAGGGAAATGGGCAGGAGTTAGAAGCAGAATTAGTTATGCCCTGAGCTATATGGGGAGCTGGGGACAGTAGGAAACCACGGAACACCAGAGGGAAAATAAGATTTCAGGAGCAGGAAGGCAGGAGCAAATATGATGCAGTCTGAGAACTCTGAAACTACATTTTGGAGGCATTTGGTAAAATCAAATGACTTTCCCTTAGAATCTATTTTCTGGGAAAGGCGCTTTTGTTTTTCTAAGAAGCTGACTAGTCACACAGCATCCTTAAATTTCCTTGTCTACCCATTGTGCTTTATCTCCTAGGAGAGCAGCTTGACACAACTGCACAAGCATTGGAAACAAGAGCCCATCGCAGACAAATCAACAGCAACCCACTCACCCAGTGTGGGTGCCAGCTTGTAGCTCAATTACTTCCAAGTCCTAAAGCTAATTTACAGGGTTTTGAGCGGCTGTCGCTGCCCTTGGAAAACACGTAGCACTAAAGAGGCACAGATGTTTGTCACTGATCACTGACACGGTCCCCCGCCCCAAGGTGTTCTCCTCCAGCCACTCACCCTTTGTCACCCATTTCTGCAGAAATCTGAGTATAGTGTGACCAATACTCAACCAGGACACCAGGCAACGTCTCTGAACACTTTCTGAGAATGGGGGGTGTTTGTAGCTGAAGTGAAGTACTATTAATAATCACGCCAAGGCTTGATGCTAATGATTGTATAAGGCAGAAAATGCATGTCCATCAGCTGACATTTTCAGCAATGGAATACTTGTAAACTGCCCGCCGGTTCTGCCCGTTCTCCAGTGGCACTGGGCTTCCACGTCCGCACACACTGTCCCTTTTAGCAGGAGATATGTAAGATCTAAAGAATTTTTCATGTTTGATGTTTGGCTTGAGGGCATCAGGGAGCATGATCAAGCACCCTGGAGCACACAAATAAGGGGCGGGGCCACGTGACAAGACAGTTTCAGAGACCATCCTCCCTGCGTGGTGGTAATTCATGGAGAACCCTCAAACCAAAAGGCAATGGTGCAAGTTCTATGTATTCCATTAATATTCTCTCCACCATGATTGCTCCCAATCCCAAATACCCTTAATATGTGAGCAGCTATGGTGTGGTGCTGCGAGGGTACAGAACTCAAACAGAAAAGGATAGAGAAATTGAGCTCATAAAATCTTTGTGAAAGTCTCTTGTAGGGTTGAGGACACCACCTGCCTCCCATGATACGGGGACCTCCTGCAGTCAATAAAACCTACTTAAGTTTCTAGAGTCCGTCTGGGTCTTAACTGAAGGTACTTCAAGGCCTCATAAGGGCATTGATAGTCCCATGGGTCCTGGCAATGACTCCGAAGTCCTAGCTGCAGTCAATCATTGATTTATTGGAGCATCATTCATGCAAAGTTAGTTTGCTACACATGAAACCTGCCACAAGGAAAAGACAGTATGCTCAGGAGACCTCAGAACATGGCCAATTTCCATATTCAAAGGGAGCTCCTCGACAGTGTAACTTGGGGACACAGAGCTTGTGGGGGGGGCGGGGCTTTTTTCTGCTTTTTCCCAATGTTTGTTGCCATTGCTGCCGCAGACTGACGGATATAGCATTCATGTTGCCCAGCACTCTAGCCGCTTAATTTAGACACTTATGATGTTGCCTTTCTAAATTAGAAAGAGTTTTGAGCGCCGAACAGTTCATTTGCTAACACGCTTTTCCTTTCTTCCCTACAGAGGTTCCCGAACCATTTGAAATGAAAATTCATTTCCTTGAATACATGAAATTGATGCTAATTAAAATGCCTGTGAGAGTTAAAGCAATCAGCCAGCCCCTGGAAAATAGAAGGTCAATTTTTATTTTTCAAAGGGCATGGAGAGAAATTAAAATACCCTCAATTCGAGTCGTAGGTTTCATAGAGTTTGAAGAGACTTTACAGCTCCTCTAGGAAAGTGAGAGAAAGGGCATGGGCTCTGAGGTCAGGCGGTCTCGGGCTTGTCTGCTTCTGCTTGAGTCTGTGACCTTGGACAAGGTCCTCCGCTCCCCATCCCACTGGATTAGGAAGAGGTTTTAGGTGTGACTGTTCAATTCATGCAGCTGGTGCTTCTGCTCTATCTTGGTGTTGGGGGTTGGGAGCTGGTGTTTCTCTGATAACAAGAACATTAGCAGTGGAAAATGCAGTCAAAGCTCTGTCAATTGTTTGAATTTCTCCTACGGAACAGATGGGCTGGTTTCAGAAGGAGCTACAGCCTCTCAGGCGTGAGGTCCTTTCCTGTGGATCGCCCCAGGCAGTGCCTCCAACACTTAAGCCCCTCATATTCCTGTCTCGGGTTCTTGCCCTATCTGGACACTATTTGTACTTTTATTTGCTCCTTGTTCTTACTGTTGACTTGAGTTTGAATCAAGCTCACTTTATTGAGTTATCCTTGTCTTAAGATATTATTACTTCTATCTGAGAAATGATTGGTTTGACATGTCATTGTATGTGTTTTAATATCCAATGAAATCAATGCAGAACTGTAAAGCCACGTTCACCCTGCACCATTCCAAATCCTTCTGCACGCTGCTCATTGGGAAGGACGTCTTGAGCGGAGAGTGAGAGTGGAAGAGCCCCATGGCTTCTTTCCAGCCCATCTTTAAAATGACTAGATCTGTGCCCCTCCCCCAGCCCCCGTGGACGCTGAGTCAGAGTGCACTCCGGGCTCCGCGGATGCTAAGTCATTGGCCTTGGGCGACACTGAGACTCAACACCCAAGGATGTGAAATGTGCACAATTCAGAGGGATGGGAGGGAACTCACCAGACTCCATGATTTGAGGATAAGAGGGAAGCAGGTGGGAAGGGGGCCAGGGGCCAGTGGGAGAGAGGTTAGAAGAAGAGACTGAAACCTGGCACGTGGGAAGGCAGAGAGGACACCTTCTGGCCAAGGCGGGTGTACGGCGGAGCTGGGGCCCCTCCTGGCTGGGGGCCTGGCACCATTACTTATTACCTCAACTGTCACTTAGTTGACTTTAAGTAGACTCTGGCTTTTACTTAGACGTAAGTAATAATAATATCTGTGAAATAATGGCTCAGGGAGTAACCGCAGGGGGCCGTGCCCCTGCATCCCTCCCCTGAGGAAGACTGGCTGGGCCGTGGTTGAGGGAGTCAGATAGCAGAATGGGCCTGTAGCCTGACCTTTATCCATTCTCCCTCTCTCTCTGCCTCTCTCTGATTTTCCCTCTGTCTCTCTGTCTCTCTCTCCAGTTCTGTAGCTCCCATCTGGACACCTTGGGTAACAAAGGGCTTAGATCCTCCCAGGAGTCCAGATGGTGTAGACACACCGTGGGGAAGGACAGACGGATCTGGTGGCCTCCAGAAGGGCAGAACGGCGCCCATCCACCCCTCAATCCTGATCCTTGGCCCCCTGACCAGGCTGTTCAGAGAGGAGGAGCCCCTGCTAAGAGGAACGTCCACCCACCAGGCAGCACCCAACTCACCCCTCCCCAGGTGACGGTCAGAGACACACTGTGGAGCCGAGTGGGGGTGGGGGTGGGGGGGTGTTGGTGGAGGCTCTCTCAGGATTATCTTTTCTCTGGTGCTCAGTCCCCTCTCTGTATCCCTGAGGACAGTAAGCACGGAGTGAGGTCGCAGTGAACAGAGCTTTCACTGTAAGTGCAAGCCCCTTGTGCAGCAGTGAACTTGTTTGAAGCCACAGAGGCTGGAATCAGACATAGGTCATCTGATTCTCAGTCCACAGCTCTCTGCAAAGTGACTTCCTCTCTGTCTCTGTCTTCCCAACCCTGCCAGCTTAGAGCACTTGCCCAGGATGGGACATCCTTGCGGCAAGGGGGGGGGGGGGGTGGAGGAGCGCCCGCTCTGCCTCCCAGCTCTGAGACCTCAGGCAAGACCCTCAGCCTCTTGAAGACTTGATTCCCCATGAGAAAAACAATGACACTTCCCTCTAAGGCTCCTGCCAGGAGGACAGGAATTGTAAACACCAAGCACATGCTAAGTGAACACCAGCTTCTCGCCGGGAACGACTCACTACTGCCTGCCCAGGGCTCGGAGCAAAACATGGCACTGGTGTCATCCTTATCCACGTATCAAGGTGCGTGGTCCTCCCGGCAGGATTACCCAGCTCGTCCAAATGTATGTTCCCAGGAGATGGTTCTGGGAAGATTCCTCGGGGAACGGGACAAGACCACGTCTCAGGTCTAAACATTTCTACACAAGGCCAGGAGGGCTGAAGGGCACACACGGCACTCTCAGGAGCCTCAAAGTCTCCTCCGTGACAAGGATGCTGAATCACTCCCCCTGCAGCCTCCACGGATCAGGGGGCAGGAGGGAAGCCCAGGGGGCGCTCTCTTTAAAAGTCCCGTGGGTGAAACGGCCAGGAAAAGGCCAGGCTGGAATAACTGCATCGCTATTTATTGAACCAGAATTTACTGAGCACCTACAATGTGCTGGGCACTGCCTGGGGACTGAGAACACCACGATGCGTGGAGGACTTCAGACAAAGCAACGGAAATCGCGGGACTGCGTGATGAGACACAAAGGTGAACAGGGGCTGTCGTTCCCATTTATAATACAACTTGAAGACACAAAGGAACGTTTAAACACATCATCAGCAGAACCTCTCATGGGATATTGTTCCTTTTGCATTTCTTTCTGAGACTTTGTGCTTGGCTCAGAGGAACCACAGAAGGGCTAGAGTCACGGATGGCCATGTGTGTTACATTTCAACAGCAAAAAGTGAAGAAAGTGTTTTCATTTACTGAGTGATTTAGGAAAACGATTTCATAGGGAAGTGCAGCAAGTCACCAGAAACATTTTTGAAATGTCTTCAAACTGTAAACAGATTTTGGAAATGAAATGCTCTCAGTTTCTTTCTCTGATTGTCACATACCGCCCAGGCAGGCCAGGGTATTTACCAGGAATTCCTTCCCCCAAGGACAGCCGGGAGCTGACACAGCCAGCAGGTGAAACAGGGGAAAACGTGTTCACTGGCGCAACTCCTGGGAAGCCAGCCTCCTGAGAGTAGAGTCAAGGAGTAGATTTCCTTTCCTAATTTAAATTTTTTTTTTTATTTTTGTTCTTTATTGAAGTATAGTTGATTTACAACGTTGTGTTAGTTTCTGGTGCACAGCAAAGTGATTCAAATATGTATACTTTTTCATAGTCTTTTTCATTATGGTTTATTACCAGATATTGAATATAGTATTCTTCTCTGTGCTATACAATAGGGTCTTGTTGTTTATCTATCTTATACATAGTAGTTTGTATCTGCTGATCCCAAACTCCTAATTTATCCCTCCATCCCCTTTTCCACTTTGGTAACCATAAATGTGTTCCCTATGTCTGTGAGTCTATTTCTGTTTTGTAAATAAGTTCATTTGTACTATTTTTTAGATTCCACATATAAGTGATATCATACGATATTTGTCTTTGTCTGACTTACTTCACTTAGTCTGATAATCTCAGGGTCCATCCATGTTGCTGCAAATGGCATTATTCATTCTTTTTTATGGCTGAGTAATATTCCATTGTGTGTGTGTGTGCGCGTGCATGTGTGTGTACCATATCTTCTTTTAGATTTCCTTTTGTCTAGATTCTGCACCACTTTTTTGAAACTAAAGAGCTTCTGTTTGGGTCATGTGATGGAGGTGGTTCTTCAACCCAGCCTGGCGGTGCTCTGGGTCTGTCTGGTCCCTTGTAGCCACTCTGCACACAGCCTACCTCATGCCCAGTGTTTATGGAGCACTAACTATCTATTGGGCACCATGCTGTACCTGGTGTTTGTCCACAGCAATCCCCACAACTGCCTCAGGGGATCACTGTCATCAACCCACCTTTAAAATCAAGAAACAGTGACTGACTCTGAGTCAAAAACTGGCCCAAGGCACCGCAGCTGGTGACAGAGCCCTACTCCACCCAGCCCACCACATCACACCAGGAGGAGCCTGGTGTCGCCAAGATTCTTCCACCAGCTTACCAGGCCTGCATCCTTCAATGCTCCCCACTGGGTCACACTCCCAGCCTGGCACGTGAGGTCCTCCAACGTCCCACCACAAAGCTCTGTTCCATCACTGCAACCAGCATCCTCTACTCCCCCACCTCCTTTCCTGTCTTTCTTACCCATATTATGTCCAGCCTTCCTCAGAGCCTGAATTTCCCCCTTCAGAATTCACCCTTTTCCCTAGGCTAAGTTTGCCCTGTCCTTCAAGGGTCACATTCATCCAGATGTCCTTCAGGAAGACTTCGCTGCTGGTCTAGCTTTCTCCTCCCACGAGAATTCACTGTTCCCCAGTTAAGGGCCTGTGTGTTTGTGCTGTGTCTCTGATAGGACTTAAGTCCTGAGAGCAAAGGTGTCAGAACTTGACCCCACTCTTCCCTCATATCTCCTATGCGAGACACCAGGAAGCATTTGACTTGCATTTGCTCATTCTTTGATAGTGTCCCTGTTTTTTCTCATTGATCCTGGATGGAGCAGATTGATGGAGACAAAGAAGCTGAAAAGGAAGACCACCAAAACGGAATGGCCTTGAAAACTCAGGGTTTCACCTCTCTCTCAGTGTCTTGGGTGTTTAGAGCCTGCTGAACAGATACATTCTGTTCTCCACTGGGCACATCAGAGGGCTTCCCTGGGACAGTGCCCTCCTGGAGATGCCACGGTTGGGCCTAAACTCTAGGGCCTGCACTAAGAGGAACCACCTAAGTACTTAACCAGAGCACTCAGAGACCACGAAGTCCAAGGTCAAATCTGAACCTTAGCTAAGAAGGGAAGCCAGAGGTCAACCCCAAAAGAGCAGAAGGACCACACTTGATTTCTGAAGGAGGCACGAAGCCACACATGAGAAAACAAACCTCAAGTAAGACTCCCAAGTGGTCTGAGCGAGTGGAACAGAAGGTGAGGGGGTAAGTGGGGACCAGGACTCAGTCAGCCTGTGTAACTTAGGCAGAATTATACATGAGTAGCCTCTATGCTAACGGGTCTCAGGAACATAGGACTAAACAGGCTGAGGAAACAGGAGAATGGGGCAAGCGCCAATGAAGTCCCGTTGGTGGGTCTTGCTTCAGAAAACGTACTGCAAGCTGTGATGGCCTCTCCAGCAGCGAACGACACATGACATTACCACGTCCGCTGTGGCAGGTCACATCATCCCAGTATTGAAGGTCTCCCCAGCACCTCAGAGACACTGGGGTGGAAGATTTGGGGTTGGGGGAGTGATAGGATGGGGCCAAATGACAGCTGCCATGGAGAGCTGGCTTCCTTTGTTTTCCTGCAGTTATAATTCTGTGAAGGTCAGTTCAAATTACCTTGAATGTCAGTGTGGACTTGGTGGATATAAACGTGAAATGGGGTGGAGGTGCGGGCTGAGCTGTATTCTAGATTAAAAATACAAGCCTTTCAGAAAACTGTCTCCTCCAACAAGTTATGGCGTGTCCAGGTGTCATGGAAAACTCAGCCTTGATCTCTGTATTCTGTACAAAAGAGTAAAGGAGACTCTGGATTAGAGACTGCGTCTGGAACTCATTGTCTGGCCATTATCAGAACAAATCCCATTCTCGGATAATGGACATCTGTTAAATCTCCCACTCTTAACAGAGAATGTTGCCTGTGGGACAGAGACGTTTATGACAGCACCATCTCTTCTGTGATAAAAGTGTTTTAAATCTCATTTTAACCAAGTAATTGTATTTGCATCTGGTTTTCTTAGGGGGGAAAGAATCCTGGGCCACAAAAAACCCAATGAATCCGAGATGGCAGAGCGTAATGAAGGGCTGATGAGGAACCAAACTCTCCTGTCTTCAGCCTTTCATCCAACCCATAGAGATCAGTAGCTCCAAACTCCTTAAAATCCAGACTCCTTAACTTGGACTCTGAGACCCATAGGGATATCATCTGAGTCTTGCCCCATGGTCCTGCCATCCTTGCAACTTACACTCTAGCCATGCCAACATTTTGAAGTTTCCAAATATTTCACACATTACCACGTCTCCCTGTCTTGCCGCCTACAAAGAACTTACCTTACCTGGTTAACTCAAAAATCACTTCTTCTGAGAAGCATTCAGTGGCTTTCTTCTTCCATCTCTAGTTGGGTTAGGTGTTTCTTTGGGGGACCCCACAGAAATTAATGATGGTCTCTATATAAGCCTCACCTTACTGTGCAGGGGTGTTTACTTTTTTATTTTCTGTGCTAAACTTTGAAAGTACATTCCTCAAACACATGGGTCTATCTTATTCACCTCTTTACCCACAACACAACGACCCAGCTCAGGGATGGCTGGTTGGATGAAGTCTAGGATGGGTAGAAGGGTGGACTCATCCTGAGAGGATGCTTCTGGCAGGTAGAAAAATGGACCCTTCCAATGGAGGACACTAAAAGACATCTATAAAGGCAGGGGATGTTATAAATTCACCTAAGGTATTAAAAATATAAACTCAGTTAAAGGCATGGCCACAATTTATAATTTTAATCATTAATTGGCTCATTTATGTGTTTCTTAACCATATGCCTATCTGGACTCAATCTCAGTGACCTGTCCCTTGACCTATTGAAGAAACTCAATGTAGCATCAGGGTCTTCTTTCTACCTCCTTCCCTTAAACTTAACAAAGGTAAAATCAGCAACTCCTATCTGCTTGGCCTTAAATGACACTGGTTCCTGATCTAGAACTTCACCACAGCTCCCAAATCCTGTCTCAGATATCAGCTGGAATCCTTGTCCCTCCACTTAAAAAATCTTCTCCACCAGACAAGAGGTCTTCAAACCACCTTTCACGTGAGCCATTGATATGGCTTTGAATTCCGATTCTGTCATTTGCCAGCCAAGCAATCTCCAGCAATATACTGAAGTTCCCTAAACCGTAGAGATATAGATGATCACAGTGCCGACCTAAAAAGGCTGTTGTTAGGAGTAAGCGAGACAATGAAAGAGAAGCTCTTAGAACTGTGTATGAGACACAGTGACATTTAATATGTCACCAGGATCTGTCAAAGACAGCTGTGCAATAACACAGGATAAGAGCAATGCCTAAAGAACAGGCAATGGTAAAAGTCTTGATTTTTAAGAAATGAGAAAGCATGAATCCAAAAATATATGTCATAAGATACACAGTGATGTCCAAAAAAAATTGCAGAAAACATCTTAAAGAGATTGTTTACAAGCCCTTAGAAAATAAAACAGTAATCCTGAGGACCCCACGTGGACATATTAATGACAAACAGACCAGGTTAACCTTAATTTTTTATTGGATTGATGGTCAGGGATATGCATCAATAATTACAATAATCTTTGCACTTATTCTGTGTCCAGGAACGATTCTAAGCATTTTACATATTCAATTCAATCCACAGGAAAGCCCGATGAGGTAGGTACTATCAGTAGCTTCAGTTTACAGATGACGACACTGAGGCACAGAAGGTTTAAATAATTTGCCTGAGATCATACACCTATAGGAAGCATCAGGGCTAGGATCTGAACTGAAGAAGTGCAGCTCCAGAGACTGTGTTCCATGCATTACACTAAACCCAGCAAACACACTACTACTCTGCTATCACATCCTCATAGCAGACATTGCTAATCAATCCCAGCATTCATTATCACTGAACAGAGATACAGTCTCAACATTCTTCTCAAGATAGTAATACTGCAGAGGGACCACACCTAATCTGTAGGCATAGTCACACCAGAGAAAATCCCTTTGCCATTCCTGACATTGGCATAACATGTCCAAATGTCCACAAGGTACTCAGCAAAGTCTATTATGATATTTTTATGAATGGGGGGGGTGGGGGTGGGCGGGAAGCCCCAAGGTAGATTTGCAGTTGATTGAACACATCTAAAACTTCATTCATCTCACTAATGGGTCAATGCTCATCTGAGGGGTTCTCTGGAAGTTACCCCAAATGATGTGTACTTTAGCTGGCTCTATGCAAGGTGATTGATCAAGGACTTGTACAAACGCCTAAGGCACAGGATCTGGAAAGCACACAACTGAGTCACAAAGGAGATCATAGTTCAAAACCTCCTCTGAGGCTACAAATTCTAGAGTGTCTGCAGGGGCCAAGTTTTCAATCTCTAGACTTAGTTCTATTAAGCCTACATCCACCCAGGCTTGTGTGACATCCTGGGGGCAGCAATGGAGGCAGGAGCACAAGAGGAAGCAGAGACGGCACGCTGAGAGCCAGGTGTATCAACGTGACAGCTGTGTCTCTCATCAGGTGGACCCCAGCACACAGCCACAGACCACTGGTCACGTCAACTCCCTGGGCAGAGTTCTTGACCCCAAAAGCACTTGGAGTCTCCTGAAGAGTGTGCGCAGAGCAGCCAACCCCTCCCCACTTCAAGGCCCAGTAGTCAGCACGGTGAGCAACGTCCCTAGTGCATCAAATATGAGCTCATACCACAGCCCTACCTGCATGGAGGTAATAAGGAAAGAAAGTGATCTCATGCTGGTCAGAAGGACCATGCCTGGAAGACAGTGATGCGTCCCAGTTGTTGGCAGGAAAATGCTCCTTGTGCAAAGAGGAGAACAAAATGCTTTGATCCACCATTTTTCTTTCACTGCAACAATGCAACAGCAACGACACCCATCTGTTTGTTGATTTCTTTTCTATGAGGCAGGAAATGAGGTGTCCACAGAGACTCTGGATGAAGAATGTACAACATTTGCCAACAGAATCAACCCTCAATTAACTGTACTGGTGGAGGGAGGCTGCAAGAATCCAAAATATCTGACAATCCTAGAAAAATTCTATTTCTCTTTGGAAATGGCGGGGGGCAGGGGTGGTGGGAAATGGTGATTCAGCCACACACTGAATGGAAACAAACTCATGGATTACCCAAACTGTATAATGCGCTCATACTCACACATACACACTTACATTCACACACGCGCGCGCACACACACACACACACATACACATACAAAGAGGTTGGTTGAGTCCTGATTCAAAGAGCAACAGGCTCCATTAGGAGGGTGCTGCATTTCCGTCAATGGAAGGGGGTAGGCAGGGATGGAAAACACTTACTGCAGATGTTGGAGGGGGGAATTCAAGGGTCTGATGGGAGGACTGCCTTTAGGCTTCCCCTAGAGTCTCTGCTTCTGGAACTTGCTCAAGTTCGGCAATAGACTATATCCTATGTCAGTGTGCCCTGCACTGTGTACTACATCAGAGAACCCTCGAATATTGTCTCCTTGAGCCTGTGAATTGGGTAAAATAATCACAAAACAGCAGCGTGTTCTATTACAGTTGCCTGTAGGCTTGGTTTCTGACAGACGCTGGCAGACTCTCGGCTACTGCAGGAAATTAGCTTTTGTCAAGCAGCTGGAATACGTATAAATACATATTCATCCACACACACACCTGCTCCTCACCTTAGTGAAAGCCCACGGATATTAAAGGACGTGCCAGAGCTCAGGCAGCTGGTTAAGGCCTTCACTGAACAGGAACCTCGTCTCCCCATTCCCCGCCAAGTACTCCAGCCACTTCCTTGAGCTGATAAGAAAGGAGGATGCCCTTATTTATTTAATATGTGGCCCCATACACATACTTCTCTGTCTTTTGGTCACAAACACAGGGTAGTGATGCTGCAAGCACGTGTTGGTGACTCTTGGAAGGCAGATAGGAGATGCACATGCACCCAGTTTGCCACAAGAAAGGCAAGAACACAGTAGAAATGCTGACTCCTTGGGATTTGCCTCCCATTCCTCTGGGGTCGTGCACAACATCAGGAAACATCTACAGTCCTAGAGGAAGAGAACCTGTTAGTTCTTTTTGGTAAGAACTTTCTAAAGGTAATGAAGACTCTCCTACCGATCTCTAGTTTATGGGTCACATCAAAAATAAAAGTATTGAGTTCATCTTTGATGATGGAATGCAGGCAGAGAATCAAAGTTCACATGGAAGGAAGGAAGGAAAGAAGGAAGGGAGAAAGAAAGAAATCACTGAGCTTAGGACACATGAATGCTGATATTCTTCCTTCTGTCCATCACCCATGGCTGTGCCCTACCCACACTAGAACTGGGTAGCATCTCTGTACTGAGTGAGGACTCCCGAGGACAGCTGGGCTAAAAACCCTACACTGAAAACACAGACTCGTCATGCACCACTCAACATAAGAACCAGGTTCTGTCCCTGAAAATACAAAGACACTCAGGATCAAGGGGTCCAAAGGTGATAAAAGTTCAGAGGGAAAAACCGTGGTTGGAGGGGAAAAGAAAGGCAGATATCTAGATATTTTTGAATGGCCAGGGTTACTGTTTGGGAATGTCTGGTTTTATTCTTTCAATCATTTGTTCATCCATCCATAATCTTTTCTGCCATTTATTTGATACAAATTAATCAAATAGCAACATAGAGGATTTACCACTGTGCCAGGTCCTGGGCATACAGTGGTGAACAAATTCGATCTCCTTTACCACAGAGCTTACAATCTTGAAAAGGGGACATAAAACAGTCAAATCATCACACAAGCAGATGAGTAAAAACTGTGATAAATGCTATGACAGAAGAATTCAAGGAGTCACAACTGCTTATAAAAATGACCCCAATATAGTATTCAGCAATCAAAGGATTCCATGGGGAAGTAACATTTCAGCTAAAATCCAGTGATGTTAGTAGTCCAAGGAAGAGGAAACAGCATGTGCAAAGGCCCTGGGGTATAAACACAGACACTGTCTATGGCCATACTGATTTGGAAAGCACGCACATTTTCTGCATGCTCCTGATGGCAAGCCCTGTGCCTGCTACTGAGACAAACACGGGGAATGTATAAAAGATACAGCCTGGATGTAAGTTCACTGCAACCCGGGAGCATGTTCAATTCTCCCTCCTATCTCCAGCACCTAACACAGCTCCTGGCAAAAGTCAAGCCCCAGAATGAGTAATACGTAGGAAACTATGATAGATAACGAGAAGGTTCATGGATGGGTTAAAACAATTGTAAGCAGTACAGGAAAGCAACAAAAGCCCCCCAGGAAGGGGATGGTAGCAAGGCTTGAAGGCACTCACACATGTGGGGTATGACAGGGACCAGGAAGCCACTTCTCTCCTTGGAGAGGGTTGTATAGAAGCATTAGAACTGTAGTGAGGGACTTGGAGAAGTAAACAGAGGTCAAGTCCTGGAGGACCTTAAAATCCAGGGTGAATCTAAGTCATTCTGATCCCAGAAATCAGGCAGAATGGAGACATACCATTTCAAGGATGAATTTCCCAGACTCTGCCTGCCATCTGCAAAGCAAAGCCTGGAAGCATGGCCCACCCCACAGTTTCTCCATAAGTAAATGCCAGTGCAAAAAGCAATGTGCCTTCCCATCATTCCCCCCGCCAGCCCTCCGGATACAGCACACAGCCCTCCGAAGTCAAGAAGTAGGAGAGTAGGAAGAAAAAAAAAAAAAAAAACCCAGACAGGAGAGAAGCCTAGAGCCCTCAAATAAGGTCAGAAGAAAGCTCACAGGAAAGGATTAACATTCCTGCACTACTCCCCAACCCTTGGGCACAGAACAATGCTCACAGTTCTCTCCCTGGACACCCACCTGCTGGGAGTCTGGACTGTACTTGCTCCACACCTGCTGCTTCAGTTGAGGTGTTTTGTCATTGCAGCACTCCTAGGAGGCTTGTTATCTACAAAGAGCTGGGAGGAACGTCCTACTGACACTAACCCCAGGCAGGTGGAGGGTGGTGAACAACAGAGGGTGTTACAGTTAGTTAAGTGAATCAACCAATAAGTAGTTATACTGGCATTTTATATAAAAATAATCGTAAGTAACTAAATCCAGAGGGGTTTAGCAACTTGTTGAAGGCCAAATAGCTATTAAGTTGCAGAGTCTGATAACCTACCTCCAAGCTCTCTTTGCTCTCTAGAGCAGAATGCTGGCTAATTCCAGGAGACCAAAATGAGCAAAGCTCTACATCTCACCGGACAGATTCCTGGAGTCTTCCTCTGAAGCGTCCAGAAGTGCTACTAAAGGAGGTAGGGGTGGCAGGATGCTGGGGCAGCTTGGAAAAAGGAAGGGGAAAGAAAGAAGTGGCTGAAAGGGGAGGACAGATGTCAGCTGGGGTCAGGGAAAGGGAGCTGAGGAATTTGCCAGTGTGACCTACCAGCTCCTGGGACTGTAGTGCAAGAGCCAGCAATTTCCTCTCCCCTTTCCCTACTAAATAAAATCAATGTCTCTGCCTCATGTCACAGTTTGCATTTTCAACCTGATTCATGGGGAAAGCATTGGCAGGTAATCTTTATCCATTTCTAGTGCTTAACTTTTCACGCAGAATACTAATGGCAAAGTTGAGAAAGGAGGAACATCAACCTTGGCACCAAGAAATTAATCTTTCAAAACAAAGGAACAAATGAAAGTTCCCCAAGCTTTCAGTACTTGCATATTCTCTATCTTTTCTTCATTATTTATTTTTAGTAGTATTTTGACATCTGTGAGGAATGTGCCGTAAGAGGTGGGCGGTGGGGGGGGGGACCCAAACTGACAAATGCCACCAGAAGATAAAACTCCCCACATTCAATGGGTCTTTACTCGAAAAGAACCATCACTTTCTCACACACCTTCACCTCTTGTCCTATCCTGCCATCAACAGAAACATCTTTTCTTTTGGAGATGCATTTTCCACAAAGAAATAGCATATTTATGACATCCCTAGAATCGCTGTGTATGTTGCGGGGTTGAGGACACGGAGGTCAGCCAGCCTCCATCTCCACTTCAGTGACTCTCTTTCATACACAGCATCCTCACAGCGCCAGAAATAAACCTGTGCTTTAGTAAACTTACTACATAGTAGGTATCGTTAGCCCTATTGTAGAGATGTGGGGGAAAGAGAATTAGGTGTCCCACAGCTGATAAGTGACAGAAGTAGACTGAAAGCTTCCCCATTCCTGAGCAGGACCCTGCGGAGCTCTCCTGGGTGCAAAAGCCTTCCCTTGTCTCCCATTTCTTGTTTGTAAGAAAAAGGCTTCAGCCTCTTAGACCTTCCCTGAGTTCCAAAGGGCAGATTCAAACAGTTACTCATTAGGGAAGTGAGGGAACGCAGAAATAAAGGAAAAGCGGTCAAGAAACAACAGTGCAGCCACAAAGCAGAGTCCTGGTTCCTCCTCAAGGGGTATACACACAATGTACACGTATACTGTGAGAGAGAACAGATGTCTGGTGATTCATTTCCAAGGAATGTAGTAAAGCAGTAAAAGTTTGCAGACGTGACCAAAGATTCATACCAAAAGTAATGGGCAGAGGTTCCCGCCGAAAGTAGCAGAACAAAGGGAGGCATGGTAACGGTCATGACATCATAGAGGAGGCCTAAGCCCTCCAATCAAATAGTAGTAGAGTACGCATTGTAACCTCATTGGTAGGTGACCTTCGGGAAAGCGTGTGAACCCTGTAGTACTCAGCCAGTGAGGAACCAGGGGAGGGACTTGCGAACTAGGGAATAAGAACGATGATTGTAATTTTTTCGTGTGTGCCTGTCCCAGACACCCGCTTTTGCAAGACCGTTATTAAGGTCGCTTTGCTGTGCCCCAAGCTTCCATGTCCTCTCTTTGGTAATTGGACAGGTGAATTTTGTTTCCCACATATACATACAATATATCTTTGAGTTCTTCTACGGGAACTAAGGCCCCTACCCAGGCTGAGCACAAGATTCCTGGAACACCAACCTGATACCGCCCCACCTACCCATCAGAAGAAAGTCGCATACCTTGCAGCCTGCGCCCCAGATTTTCCCTATAAAAACTCTTCCCCGAAAATCTTCAAGGAGTATGGGTCTTTTGTGCATGAGCCACCCACACTGCTTTGCCCTTGCAATAGACTATTCTCTGCTCCAAACTTCAACGTTTCAGTTTATTTGGCCTCACTGTGCATTGGGGCACACGAACTCGAGCTCAACAACAACTGCACTTATCCTTGTTACACACCTTGCAATCATCTTATTCTTGCGACAAACCTTGGATGTTGCCTCACTTGTGTGGATTCACAGAGCTCCAGCCCCTGGGGGAGCACCGATCTGAGGGTATCTGGAGTAGTGGCCTCATAGATGGGAGATGAGCAGACACAGCCAAGAATCAGCCATGGGGTGGGGTGGCGGTGGGAGTGGGCGGGGGGGGGGGAGGGGTGTGGAAGCCTATGAAGGGGGCAGAACTTTGGACAGGGTGGAAACAACCAGAGGGAAGCTGGGGTTGGGGAAGCTGAGGATACTAGTGGACCACAGGGGTCAGGGGCTGGGAGAGCTTTCGTCTTGATGAAAAAAGACCCATGGACCAGGGAAAGAAGATGGAGTTGGGATAAGCATGAGCCCAAACAGGACCCTGAATAGATGAGGCTGAGACCAACTGCAGCTCAAAGGAAAAGGCTGGGAGCTGCTACTTATCTTCCAATATTCATTCAAACATTTCCTTGGCACCCATGATGTGCCAACCTCCTACAGGAAGGTCCTGGAGGTTCAGAGGTGAACAGCACACAGTTTTTTGCAGTTTTGGAATTCACTCGAGAGATAAAGACTAGTGAAGAGATGAGTACAGTACAGTGAGTTACGTGCGGTTGTTGCAGGAAAGAAAGGTGCGGCATGAGGGGATGGTCACATCCCAGGTCTCAGGCGAGTCCTGGGATGGCCGCCAAGTGTGGTTTCTTGCCTTCCTGCAGGAAAGAATTCAAGAGCCAGCCACAGCAAAGTGAAAGCTTTATGCAGGGAGATACACATTCCATAGACAGAGTGTGGGCTATCTCCGAGAGGCAAGAGGGTATGGGGTTGTCCGTTTTTACAGGGTGGGTAATTTCATAGGTTAATGAGTGGGAGGAGTATTCCAACTATTTTGGGGAAGGGGTGGGGATTTCCAGGAACTGGGCCACTGCCCACTTTTGGGCCTTTTATGGTGGGCCTGGGAAGTGTCACAGTGCCCGTGGGTGTGTCATGTAGCATGCTAATGTATTACAATGAGCATATACTGAGGCTCAAGGTCTAGTGGAAGTCAATCATCTGCCGTCTTGGACCTAGTTGCTTTTAACCAGTTTCTGTCATGTCCTCAATGGCTATCATTCTTTTAAAGGTTGTGCCCTGCCCTCTTCCTGTCTCAGAGTGATGGCAGAGACCCAGCTGCTATAAGAGCCTATGGAAGGGCACCCACTGGTCCCGGGAGGGGAAGAAGGTTCAAGGAAGGTTTTCCAGGTACCAATATCCTCTCCCTTCCATGAGGCGGCAGGGGGATGAGACTGGAGCGTGAGCCCTGGCCTCACTCCAGTAGTACAACTGGAGTCTACATTAAATATTTTGTACTCAATCTCCTCATCTGTAAGATGTGGATAAAACACTTCACATCACTGAATTGTGAAAATAATGTATATGAATATGTCCCTACCAAATAATCAGAAGGAATCAAACTTATATGCACTGGACAATTTAAGAAGCTAAACATGAAAAACAATATATTCTTCCTCAGAATTCCTTATAGCTTTTTTTAAAAAAATAACCATTTGAACTTCATTTTTGGGGAAAAAAAATCAATCTCTATATAGGCTCATTCCCCTTTTCATCCACCCAGGTAATCTCTTCTCCAGTATCCATGATGGCTGACCCTCGGAGGCAGGAGGTAGATGGGCCCCTGGTGCAAACAGCTGGGGATCCATTCCCTGTGGACTGACACTCCAAGGACAATCGAGGGAGGAGGCTGGGCCCTGCCCAGACAGGAGATAAGAGAGCACACATTTCTCCCAGATTACACAGGCGCAGAAAAGCTCCTTGGAGGTCAAAAAGGGAGGGGGCACCAGTAAGTGATGCCAGGTACCCACAGACCTCTTCGGTAGACTCCATCTTGGCACACGCACACATGGGAGGATCCTGAGATACGCCAAATACGGACTCTGAACCAGGCAAGCTGAAATGATTGGCCAAAGGAAACCTGTAAGAAATGCCCCATAAAAGTGATTTAAACTGCCACGAGGGTGCAACTCTCTCTCTGAGCCCACCCGTGTGTCTATCCACATGTACTGTACTCTTTTTTCCTCCTAATAAACACTTTACTTGCTTCACTACTTTTCATCTTTGTGGGAATTCTTTTTTCTGCAAGGCCGAAGAGCCAGGGCCTTGTCACTGACCAGTGGTCTAGTGGCTAGGGTTTGGTGCTCTCACCACCACGACCCAACCTCATTCACTGGCTGGGAACTGAAACCCTGCTTCAAGCTCTGCAGGCCGAGGCCACCCGAGATCACTTCCACTTCTGCTTGGGTATTTCCAAGGCTTATTATTATCTTTTGGAGGAGCTTTCTATATCTTTTTGAGACTTGAGCTTGCTCCTTAAAATTGAGACTAATATGATTATTATTCATCAACAGACTCAAAAAGTCAAATACATCACACAATTCTTTCTTGGCCTGTGGCTGAGAGGCCATTGAACTGTGTGACTATAATGAAATATGATTCCCAAGATGGTGATGGCATCAGCAAACCAGAGCCATGGTTTATTTACTGAGTAGCTGTTTCCTACCAGGAGCTGTGTGAGACACCTTTACAGACACACATGATGCTAGTTGAACCTCATAACTACCCTGCCTAGGGAGATATACTTATCTCATTTTGCAGATGAAGTAACTGGCCAATGGCCATGCAGCTAATAACAGGCAGAACCAGGATGCAAAAACGGGTCTTTCTGACATCAAAGATCACACTCTCTCCCCACCCACCCCCAGCAGCCCCAAAGCTCCTCTGCCTGCACAGACATTCATTTCCCAGTTCTCCTTTTCAAAGACTATGAAAATTCCAGCTTTATTCAACCCAACATGGCTGCTGTGTCTACCAGAAAGTTGGATTTTTTCCCCTGAATTCTCATTTTCTCCAACTTATAAACTAAAAGGAAAAAGTATCAAGTTCATAACCAGTTCAATAAAAACCATCCCAGAAATAAACGACTGCATTTATTATCATCACTCTGCTAATACGATTGATTTTTTTTCCCCTGCACCATTTCCTGTTTCTTTGCTCTCTTTATAGACCACTAGCAGCAGGAAAACTCGCCATTAAGCCCACAGACAGCACTAATAGATCACCATGCTGTCACTCTCGCCCTCTTTTGTGATCAAGCATAATAATTCTAGGCTGTGGCACAGCTTTTCACCTATCAGTCATCAAGGCCCCCACTGGAGACAATATACTCATTACATAGAGTGCTCAAGCTGCGGTCAGCTTGCAATCCTGAATTGAAAATCACCTTTAATTTTCTAATGCTCCCAGCAATATATTGAATCACATTTGGTTCCATGTTGGCAAGAAATCAGTCAGTTTGGCCTCAACCATCTCCTCTAGACCTTAGTGACAAACACTATGCGTTGGACAACTCTAAATTCAAATGCCCAATTCTTTATTTTTTTAATTTTTTAATTTTTTAATTTTTTTGGGGGTACACCAGGTTCAATCAACTGTTTTTATACACATATCCCCGTATTCCCTCCCTTCCTTGACGCCCCCTCCTCGAGTCCCCCCCACCCTCCCTGCCCCAGTCCTCTAAGGCATCTTCCATCCTCGAGTTGGACTCCCTTTGTTATACAACAACTTCCCACTGACTATTTTACAGTTGGTAGTATATATATGTCTGTGCTACTCTCTCGCTTCTTCTCAGTTTCCCCTTCACCCCCCGCCCCCTCCCATACCTCGAGTTCTCCAGTCCATTCTCTGTATCTGCTTCCTTGTTCTTGTCACTGAGTTCATCAGTACCATTTTTAGATTCCGTATATGTGAGTTAGCATACAATATTTGTCCTTCTCTTTCTGACTTACTTCACTATGTATGACAGATTGTAGTTCTATCCACCTCATTACATATAGCTCCATCTCATCCCTTTTTATAGCTGAGTAATATTCCATTGTATATATATGCCACATCTTCTGTATCCATTCATTTGTTGATGGGCATTTCGGTTGCTTCCATGTCCTGGCTATTGTAAAGAGTGCTGCAATAAACATTATGGTACAAGTTTCTTTTGGGATTATGGTTTTCTTTGGGTATATGCCCAGGAGTGGGATGACTGGATAATATGGTAGTTCTATTTGTAGTTTTTTAAGGAACCTCCAAATTGTTTTCCATAGTGGCTGTACCAACTTACAGTCCCACCAACAGTGCAGGAGAGTTCCCTTTTCTCCACACCCTCTCCAACATTTGTCGTTTCCAGACTTTGTGATGATGGCCATTCTGATTGGTGTGAGGTGATACCTCATTGTGGCTTTGACTTGCATTTCTCAAATGCCCAATTCTTTAACCAAACAATCCAATAGCAGAAGCTAGTTTGGTGCCTCTGTTCTTACCACCTCGTTGAGAAAATAAGCCAAGCACAGATGAAAAGTCTATCATAGGCAAGCTGCTCTGAGCATCTCCTAACATTGATCCAAAGGAGGATGGAGGAGGAGGGGTAGGTTCCCCTTTTGTCTTCTGTCCTTCCTCTCCTCCCTTGCTACCGCAAATTAAGCTTCTCTATTGACCCTTTGCAGGGAATTTCTCCACCAATCCCAGGAACTTCTCACAGTAGATTCATTTCCCTCCAGTTTCAACCACTTCCCCTGAGATGGAGCTACAAGCTTTCATAATCACAATCAAATCTGGACTGGATCCCAGGAAAATCCACACGTAAATCATCAAACAGTTAAATTCCAGGAGAAGAGTAAATCAACCACTCCAAACACAGGCAGCTACAGCCAGGTGGACATCTGATATCAAATGAAAGGGCATGGGAAGAAAGGGCTGTGTGGGCAGTGGGTGGATGAGGATTCTAGAGCTGAGTATTTTCAAGCCATAAGATTTTAATGGTATTTTCTCTGCTCTCAATGAAGGGGATGCTGACAAAACCCCTCCCACTGCAGGCCCCACCAGCTGTGCAGGACAGGTGTTTTGTAGGAAGGCCCCACCAGCTGTGCAGGACAGGCCCTTCTGCTCAGGGCATTAGCAGGACCTATTTCCACTGAGAAGAGGGTGCCTCCCTGATCTCTTATATGTGAAAACTTCTGCATGGTACCAACAGAAACACAAATAACTGGTGCAACAGAAACACTGGTAGAACTCTTAGGCTCTTAAAGAACCTTGCTTTAAGGAAGGAACATTGACCAGGTGCTTACTGCTCACAGAAAGACAGAGAACCTGATAAGGTGTATGAGAGCTCTCTGATAGGAAACCAGTCAATCAGCCTGGGACGACCTGGAACAGATCAAAGGAGAGGACATCCTGCCAAAGAACGAAGGAAGAGTCAGCAGTTAGCAGAGAACTGCTAGCACAGAACAGGCCCAGAACACAGCTAGGACCAGGCACCCAGCTCTAGCCAGGACTATCTCAGAGAACTTCAGGCTGACGATGAGGGTTCCTTAGGCATCACATGCAGTTGATCAGAATGCACTTTTTACTTAAGTTTGCTTCTAATGTTTGATATGCTTTCCATTTCATTGAGAGGATTGGGCCTTTCCCAGTCATCTTTGTGATAGTCGTCCTTAAGTTCAGAGGTGGAAAATGCAATTCAAGCATTAACGCTGGGGAACCAGAGCAGAGAGGAGGGGTACCCAGCATCTCCGAAGAATGGTGCCTGGCTGGGCCTGGCTGGGCCTGGCTGGGTGGACAGAACATCACCCTGTGAAGCCACTCTGGGCAAGGCAGTGTTTGGAGCGATGAACCCACGGATGCAGAAACCGCAGCCTCCATTTCCATGGCATCCTCACCCTTCAAGTTGTCCTTGGTCAAGCCGGGAAGTCTAAGAGCTGCAAAAATACAGAAAACAATCTACACTGCGCAGTGTCAAATAAATCATGCAGGCATTCACTGCTGTTGAGTTCAAAGGAAGCACAAGGCGGTCAGGGAAGACTTCAGAGCGAAGCTGGGCCTGATAGGGCAGAGAAACTACTGAGCGGGCAGTCACGGGCTCTATAGCTCAAGTCCACGAAAGCGCCACAGGAATAGGGATGTCAATCTGTTTCTCTCGCTGAGGTTTCCCTGGTGCCGAGAAGAGCACCCAGAACAGAGTCGGCACTTAATAAATATTTACTAGGTGAATGAATGAAATAATATTTATCGAGCTCCCACTAGGTACTGGGGTTGTAAGGATTAATAAGAATCCTTCACTCCAGGGGCTTCTAGTTCACACAGAAGAGTAAGCAAATGATTCTTATTTAGAGTTTTAGGTGCTGTCATGAAGCTGTGCTCAGGACATGCATGACCATCAGGCCTGGAAATACTTACTCAGCTTGTCTGTTGTGTCCTGTATTGGGAGTAAAAGACATACAGAGCCCTCATGTTTGAACTATTGATACCTAGCAGGACCCTGTGTGGCTCCTGGGCACAAAAATCTTTCTGTATCCCACATTTCTTGATTACAGGAAATAGGCTTCATTCAGCCTCCATGATCTTCCCTGAGTTTCAATAGGCAGGTTCAAACAGTTGCTAATAAGAGAAGGGAGGAGATGCAGAGACAGAGGAGCATCAGTCAAAAGAAACCATAGTGCAGCTTTGGGGCAGGGTCCTGGTTCCCCCTCAAGGGATACACACAATATCTTTGAGCTGTTTTGCAGATACTGAAACCACCACCAAGTGGGAGAAGCAACATGCTGCCCACAGCACATAGACCCCACACCAGTTGGAAACAGAGAGTTGATGATGCTGACTTTATTACCTGACCACCAACCAATCAGAATTATGTCCAGGAGATGATCATGCCCTCTTTGAACCATTAATGTAAAACTCCTCACCACCCCCTCCAGGTCAGGACACACAGTTTTGAAGGCTGTGGTCCCCTTTGCCTGGCAAAGCAATAGAGCTATTCTTTCCTATTTCACCCAAAACGCTCTCTCCAAGATTTAATTTGGTATCGGGTACAGAGGTCAGATTCACTATGGGAGTGACAGCATAATGGGTTCATTTCTAGTGTGATGGTCTTAGGCAGTGCAGATCAAAAGCATTAGAAGGACAGCCCAGCATTGGACCCAACAGTTCTTCTAGGGATTTATCCCAGGGTTAGAAAGATTAAAGATGTGCATATCAAATTAACTCTAAGGTTGTTTATTGCAGCACTGTGTATAGCAGAAAGAAAAGAAAGAAAAAGAGCCCAACCAACAATATTGGTTAAATAAATTATGCTACCTTCAGACAGTGAAATACAATACAACCATTAACCACTATACCAGAATATTCATTGACACAGAAATATGTCTCCAATATATACTTACTTGAAAATGTAAGATTCAAAGAAAATGCATACGGTAAGATCCATGTTTTTACAAGTATGTTTTCCTTGAGAAACATTTGAAAAAATGTTCTCAAGAAAATTAAAGTGATTATCTGTAAACGATGAAATTATAGGGAGGTTATCCAGAGTGAACATGATTGCTTTTGTATAAGGAAAAAAATGTTATTTTAATAAAAAATGAACAGTCCTTCCCACGCCATACACACACTAAACAAACACCACAAATTAAACTGGCCCTCTAGCTCATGTCAAGTGAGTGAAGATTCTACGGCATTCAGGGCCATCTTCCCTGGATCCCAGCCCTGTGGCTGGGATCACCTGCCCCAAGGCTGCCCCAGTTCCTGGCCAATTATGAATTCAGCATTTAACTCCATCCTTTAAAGACTTTTAAAGAACTGATATCTGGCAGGTCAGATCCCTAACACTCAGAATATCTGGACCAGAATATCTGGACCATATCCTCTCTGCATCTCTCCTAAAAGAATTTATCCTCTCACTACTTCAAGCTCAAATGAACTCATTATAAAACAGAAGGCTCTAGAAACTCCCAAGTTTATTTATTATTTATTGATGATCTCTGAAAAGGACCTATGCAGAAGCAAATTCTCTCTTCAGCTGCCTTGAATAATTTGACAGCAAAGAGATTACCTCCAGGAGGGCAGAGAGAAAAACAGGCCGGGGGACAAGACAATAACGAAAACCCATGTGCCAAATAATGACCAGAGTCCTCATTTTTCTCCTCAATATTTGCTAAGGATGAGCTACGCGGGTGGACTTGTTTTATGATGGAATCATAAAGGAGCCGCTTGCCGGCAGGTCTGCCCATCAGGTGGGGTGTGGGAGGCAGGTGCTGACATCCATCGGCTGCTGAACTGACATGCCACTCACATCCCAAGGCAGGCCTTTCCCTCCAAGCTATTTTTGCATTTTTATAACTCATTTTTTGCTGCTCTGACTATAGAAGGCTTGCTCCTTCTTGTGGGTGGCTGAAATGAGGAGAGCTGGTGACCAGCACATGAGTTTGTCAAAAGTTACCCAGGCAGTCTGGAGGGAGCACTTTAATTAGTGAAAATGCGTGCAAGGCCAGAAGTAAAATGGTAACTGCAGAGCAGCAGAAGCTGGTATCCACCCGAGTGATGATGAAGTGGACCCCTCATCCCTCTGCCAACACTGAAGCCCTCACTTGTTCACGAACCCTTGACTGTGAACTGGAGATGAGACGGTGGCAGAACTAAGCTTTAGGACCAGGAAGAGCTGGGTTTCACTGGACTGCCTTCCTGTCGCTGTCCTCACAACTCCAACTCACGCATAATAGCTGTGAGACATCAGGGAAAGTCTTTAACCTCAATGTCTCCATCTGTGAATTGGAGACACTGACACTGCCTGGGCAGCGAGGGTGTAAGAAGCTGCGATAAAGAGCAAGCTCCTGCCCCAGGGTCAGGAGTGATAAATGGGAGGGTGTTTCTGCTTGGATGTTAGAGTACTAGCATTTAAGGAGAAATCAATCATCAAAAGATAAACTGAAAAAATTCCCCGCTTATTTGGAAATTAAGAAACACACTTCTAAACAATCCATGAGTCAAAAAAAAAAAAAATCATGATACAAACAGAAAATATTTCAAATTCAATGACATAAAAATATACCCACTAAAACATGCAGGATTCAGCTAAGGAGTATTTAGAGGAAAACATACAGCCATACATGAAGAAAGGACAAACATGAATAAGCTAAAACATCCATGTTCCTAAACTGGAAAAAGAGGAGTAAAATGAACCCAAAGAAAGCAGAAGAAAGAAAAAAAAAAAAAAAAAAAAAAACAGATTAAAGCCACTACTGATAAAATAATCAGCGTAACTTAGGATCAAGAAAGCCAATGGCAGGTTCTCTAAAAAGGCAAACAAAAATGATCAGCTTCTGGTGTGGCTGATAAAAAAAGGAGGAAATAACCAGCATCAGGATTACTAGTGGAGGCATTTTGCTGGATGTGACTGCTGCTCCCAGAGTAGACCTCTGCCACAGGATGCTGACGATGCAGGGGAGAGACAAGACGTGTCCATGAAATGTACCAGAAAGAGATCTGAAGCCAATGAGGTCTCCAGGTAGGAGGTTCAGAGGAAAGAGAGCCCCTGACAGGGAAGCCAGAGAAGCTACTCCAACAGGGGTGAGAGCAGAACCCCTGCTGTTTCTACAATGAGAGCTTTAATGCCAGAGACTCAAATGACCTGAAAGAAGACTGCATCTCACAGTGGCCATAAACGCAGGGAGTCAACTGGAACTGCAACTACCCAGCTTTGTGACCTTGTGCAAATTACTTAACCACTATGTGCCTCTATTTCTTCATCTGTAAAATGGGAGTAATAAGAGTACCTCCCTTACAGGTGTAACCCTCCCAGACTTCAGACAATGCTACAAAGCTACAGTAATCAAAACAGCATAGTATTGACACAAAAACACATATGAATCAATGGAACAAAACAGAGTGTCCAGAAATAAATCCACACACCTATGGTCAATCAATCTTTGACAAAGGAAATAAGAATATACAATGGGGAAAAGATAGTCTCTTCAGCAAATGGTGTTGGGAAAGCTGAACAGCCGCATGTAAATCAATGAAGTTAGAACACACCCTCACACCATACACAAAAATAAAATCAAAATGGCTTAAAAACTAAAATATAAGACACAACACCATAAAATTCCTAGAAGATAACATAGACAAAACATTCTCTGACATAAATTGTAGCAATATTTTCTTAGATCAGTCTCCCAAGGCAAAAGAAATAAAAGCAAAAATAAACAAACGAGACCTAATCAAACTTAGAAGATTTGCACAGCAAAGGAAACCATAAATGAAATGAAAAGACAATCTATGGTACAGGAGAAAATATTTGTAAACAATGCGACTGACTAGGGATTAATTTCCAAAATATATGAATAGCTCATACAGCTCAATATCTAAAAAACAACCCAATCAAAGAATGGGCAGAAGACCTAAATAGACATATCTCTGAAGAAGACATGCAGGTGGCCAAAAGGCACATGAGAAAATGCTCAATGTCACTAATTATTAGAGAAATGCAGATCAAAACCACAATACTTTGCTGTATACCTGAAACTAACACAATATTGTAAATCAACTGTAGTTCATGTTTTAAAAAAAAGCATACCTCCCTTACAAGGCTGTCATGAGCATTAGAAGAGGTTGATACCGAGTACATGCTCAGCTGCACTGAGTATTACTGTGAATATTATTATTGTTTTTATATCTCTAGGAACAGCTCAATGTACCAATTTGGGCAGGAAGGCAGAACTGCACTTCTGTGGACAGGCCCAGACACCCGGGGACCCCTTACCCTTCCATACCCTCAGCAGTCACCTATGAAGCACTGCCAATGTGCCAGGAACAGTGTCCACTTCCACCAGCTGGTCCAGGAGCTGCCCAGAGGGGAGGGGCAGCTTCGGTTACTGTCCAGGCCAATGCACACTCCCAACTGGGCCCCCTGTGCAACACCCTCCTGGGCGGGGGGTAGGCGAGATGAGGAAATGTCTCTCAGATACCAAAGGGCCAAAGAATCAAGACAAAAATGGGTGATAACAGCCCTGAGCAGAAGTGGGCAATTTTTTGAAAATACACATTTTACCTAAGGAGAATCAAAGGTCAAACGGCAGATGGAAAAACAAAACAAAACCAAGTTGTAGCTTTGACCTCAGTTTGTATGCCAAGAGCTTTGGGGCTGGTGTTCCCGGAGCCAAAAATGGAGGAGAGCCTCCCTGACCAGCCACTCCTGGCGGCAGCACCGGCACTTGGGCCTCCTCTCTCAAGGGCACACGGCCTGTGCCTTCCGAGAGCCTCCAGAGAGTGGGGCAAGGCAGGAGGGGACTGAGTTCACAGCTTTGCAGGCGAGTTCTGCCAGGCCCAAGGACCATAAATCCCAGAAATGGAAAATAGGAGTGAGAAATAAAACCCTTGGCTTCCAGCAAACTGCCAGCCACTTTCTTTGGGCCGTAAATAACCACAGTTAAACCAAGCATCCTTTGCACTTCTCGGCAGGGAAGTGCATGAAAACATCTGATGTAAAGATTTTAAATGCTTAAATGCTCTCTGCCAACATCTACTTAACTGCCCAGAGCTGTGTGGTCTAGATCTTTGAAGTGCAGCCTGGCATACTTCTCCCTCCACTGCCCCCGACCACTGTCTTGGGGGACCCTGATTGGTGGGGTGCTGGGTGGCATCAGAAGTGAGGAGAAGGGGTCAATTAGGCCTGGCAGAAGGAGGTGGGTGGCCCTAAGCTGTGGGGCCAGCTGCCCCAGTGCCAGCTCTGGCACTCACGATTCTGCAAGCCCCAAACCAGTCGGCTGGCAAGTAAGTGGCTGAGCCCAGATCCGAGCCCGTGTTGTCCTGGCTCCAAAGCTCAGGCACAAGTTCAACAGGCCTATCACAGGCTCCCGGTAAATCCATCCCAGGTAGTAACCATGACTATGACTTTGGAGCTGAAACTACTTTTTCTCCCCTCACCCCCTTCCTCCAGCTCCTTCTCTGTAACTCTCAGATTTCACCACATTACAGTAAGCCTGGCAGTCAGGAGCTCAGACTCTGGTGATTCTGCATTTTCATTTTGATGATATCTCTCAAATCAAGGAGTCAAAGCCATCTTTTGGACCATCTAGATGGCCATCTTCTAACCAAGAACTGCCCAAAGATGCAGCCCCATCGTTTGTGTTGCAGGGTCACTGCAGCTGAAGATCAGATGACATCATGACAGTTTGTGGAAATAAAGATTTCAAAGTAACTTGAAAAGAGAAAAGTGGTGGGGAAATCGAGTCCTCCGGGTAGACTAGGCAAAACCGTAACTCAAAACAGGCCGTGCACAGCAGTCTGTGCCTGCGCGCGTGTGCACCGCGCCTGGACTCATTAGTAATGAGCACGGCAGTAAATACCCCTGGAAGAATGTTTCTGGTCGCAGTTCCAGTAATAATTAGATTTATTACTATTTAACACACATTTCAATAAGCCAGGATGCTAACCTTATCTTCAAATAAACTGGATAGCTTCACAGGATTCCCAGCAACAGCTCATTAAAACTGGCATTTGAAGGTTTTGATTAATCATGTATCTGAATAGCCTGAACTAACAAGCGAAACTTAAATGTATTTATATAATTTAAAAGCCCATTTATGTAGTCAGGGCTTTTTTTTATTAGTATTATTGAACTGAAAGTATAGATTTTACATATAAAACCGAATCTGTATCTATACAACCCATTGTTAATAAGTCCACCCTTCAGTTTTAGGAGAATACAGGCATCTTATAAACTTAACAGTGTTAACTTGAATTTTATCAGTTTTGTATTTGTTTATATATAATTTATACTTTTTAATATTTACAGGATAATAAGAACTATAAACATATGAGGTTTATACTTAGTTCAATAGTTCCACATTTTAGAGAAACCTCATAATAAAAATAATTAGATTCGATAGAATAGGTTCCTGAGAATTTCTTTTTCCCTAAAATGGAATGGATATATTACTCAGGTTTGAGAAACACTGACACAATGAAACCTTAATGATGAGTATTTAGGTCATTTCCTGTTATCTTACTAATACAAATAATGTGCAATTAATCTCCTTTTCCAAGCCTCTTTGTGTGTTTGAGGATACCTGTAGGATAAATTTCTAAATGTGGCAACACAGGTCAAGGTGTAGATGAACTGAATTTACAATGTTTCTAAGAGCAGTCAAATTACCCTAGAGCGAGACTGCCATGGCTCTTTCCAAACTATGTATGCAAATGTCTGTTTCCACACACCCTTGACACTTTTTATATCTTTGCCAAGCTGCTACTCTGACAGGTAAATTAAGATACATTAGAGTTGTTGTAGTTTACACTTCAATCAGGGGAAGAATGAACATTTTTCCATATGTTTATTTGATATTTTTCATTTCTTTATTGTGTGTGTATGAACTGCCTGTTGATGCTCTTTGCTGATTAGATTGTTTTATTATTTTCTCGATGATTTGTTGGTACTCTTTGTTTACAACCTCTGTCTCTCATGGTGAGGATATTTTGTCTGGTTTTTCAAGTGTCTTTTGGCTTTGCTGTAGTAAATTTACTGGGCAGGCTTTAAAAAAAATTTTAAGTAAAATACATCAACTTTCTTTCTTTTGTACCATTGTTTCCTTTAAGCTTTTCAATGATTCCACTGATTATTATTAAATATTGTATTCATCTATAATTTATTTCATATACGGCATAAGCAAAGTATTGAGATTTTTTCTAGATATCAAAGTGTTTATTGAATAGTCCATCTTTTCCTGCTGATTTTAAATGTCATCTTATACTAGATGTAAGTTCTACCAATATTTGGACCTATTCCTGCACTTTTTCATAACATTGAACAATTTTCTATCCGTGTGCCAATACCAAACTGACTTAAGTAATGTGTATTTGTCAAACATGTTGAAATTTGGTAAAGCTAGTCTGCCCATATCCATCTTTTCTTATGTTTACATGGATATTTTCATGTGTTTAATTTTCTGGGTCAGAAGTCTGCAAACTTTTTCTTAAAGAGACAGTAAACACTGTAGGCTTTTTGTGGGCCATACAGTCTCTGTATAGTTACTAGTCGACTCTGCCTTTGCAGCTGGAAAGCAGCTACAGGTCATATGTAAACAAATTTTGAGTGTGGCTGTGTTCCAATAAAGCTTTATTTACAAAAACAGCAGTGGACTGGATTTCAGAGAGCCCTAGTTTGCCAGCCTCTGTTTTAAATGGACCCTAGTGTCATTTTTGAAAGTTTTCCCACCTAAGCAACCAAACCAGTTTTGGACTATTGGTTGGGACTGCTTAGAATTTCATGATTAACAGGGGAAGAATTTACATTTTTAAATGTTGACTCTTACCATACAAGAACACATTCTTACCTTCCATTTATTTACAGCTTCATTTTTGCTCTCAATAAGATCGTGAAGTTTTCCTCCTAGCTACTGCACATTTCTTGTTAAGTTTAATATGAGGTATTCTATCTGTTTTTATGTTTATTACTGAACATGAAATTATCTACACGCACTGACTTTTGTCCGACCCACTGATTCAACCCACTAGTTTAGTGCAAGGCTTATAACCAGAACTGTAGACTTTTCTGGGATTGATAGAGAAATCCCATGGCACCTAGATACTGTCACAAATGTTGCATGTTTTCCTGGAAAGAGTCTATAGCTTTCATCAGAATCTCAAGATCATCATCCATTCTCCTGCCCCAAATAAGAGATGCCCTGACTCAACGTGGGTAAAGGCCAGGGCTTTGGTATTGAAATGGAGCCCAAATATAGGTGCCCAGGAACATACTGGCTGTGGGGACAGGGAGAATGAGAGTCACCCACCTGCCCTGGCTCTCTGGGGATAGAAGTGATAGCCAGGTGTATGGAGCAGTTTCCTATCACTGTCCATGTGGGCAGTGCTGCCTGAAAGTCAAGGCATCCCAGAGGGCCTGGGGTCATCAACCTTGCCCACATCCAGCTTTCCTTGACTTTCAGGCTGAGATGTCCTCTTATCATAGATCCTCTATACCATGGCCAATCTCACCTCCTTCCCATGGACCTTTGCTCAGCCCAACTGCTTACTGGGACCATGAACTGTCTGTTACCAACTGTTCCCTAATCCCGTGCCAGGATCCTCCCCTGGCCCTCTGTTGGCCCTGTAGTCTATCCTCATGGAGAAAGCTAGCACAGATTAAAGAGTCCAACAAACCCAAGTTCAAATCTGGTTTTTGCCAATATACACTATAAGATAAGATGTGAATTTCTCTTAACCCAGCAAAGTAAAAGGCAACAGGCATACCTCCTAGCACAGCTCTAGAGACTGAAAGAGATAACATACAAGAGCTGAAACCACTCTTACTGCGGAGCGCGTTGTTCACCAACAGGATGGCCACAACTCACTTCTCATACAGTCAACTAACATCAATTGGGCTCAGCCTCTGCCTGTGAAACCTCTGGAGACTGTGAACTCTACCTTCCCCCCAGCAGGGCAGACTTTCCATGGGGGTCTCAGCAGCCTCTACTTAGGAGAGCTGTACCATAGCCCTGCCATTAACCTGATGTCTCCGTGCCATGATGTACTCAGGATGCCCCCCATTGGTATCACTCCCAATGAATGAGAGGCTTATGATCTGACATTGCAAAGAGTTGGCCTGAACTGAAAATGAGTATAGGACAATTCTAAGATCCAAAATTGGATCTCAGGCAAAATGTAAGGCAGGATTTAAACTTGAGTTTTCCTCTTGAAAGAGGAAGACTCTCTCACTGTCACTTCCCAAGCCTTGGTTCCCCTGTCTGCAAAATATGGATAAAAATAAGGGCAGCTAAATGTTAGTGGATACCTACTATGTGGCAGGAGATAATCCTTCTCCAAACCCTATGATAGAGATTCTGTTATCAGAGAGATGCACAGTGGTTAAGTCCCACGCTTAAAGTGGCAAAAATGAAATCTGAACCAGGTAATATGACTCTTAACTGCTATCATCTACATGCTGACCTCATTGGAGTGCTTTAAATCACATATAATTCATACATTCCCTGCTCTGGGTAGATGTTCAAAAAAATGATAGTTGTCCTTTTGTGAGGCAGACATTGGCCCTCACACCAGAAACTGGCCTCTTACCAACCGGCCATCACGTTGGGAATTGGCTAAATTTTCCAAAACTGTCCACTCCATCAGGAATTAGACATCCCATTAGAAGTTGTTCATCATCATGGGACTTCCCTGGTGGCGCAGTGGCTGAGAATCCACCTGCCAATTCAGGGGACACGGGTTTGATCCCTGGTCTGGGAAGATCTCACATGCCGCAGAGCAACTCAGCCCGTGCGCCACAACTACTGAAGCCTGTGCACCTAGGGCCTGTGTTCCGCAACAAGAGAAGCCACCACAACGAGAAGCCCACGCACTACAACGAAGAGTAGCCCCTGCTCTCTGCAACTAGAGAAAGCCCACAAGTAACAACAAAGACCCAACACAACCTAAAGATAAATTAATTTTTTAAAAAAGCTGGTTATCATCAGAAATTGGTCATTTCGTGAGGATGATTCAAAAAGGTCATGCTCCAGCTAAAGCCTGCCCAGGAAGCACAGTATCACAAGGTAGCCTTCAATTCAACAAATATGTATTATTCTTCAGTGGAAAGAGAAATGAAGCACACTGCTACCAAATGCATCTAAAATCCAAGGATTCAAGGATTCTTAAAGTTCATCTGGATGGGAAGAAGAACAAAGAGGCATAAACTCGAGGTAAACAGTCCACACGGAACTTGAGGGCAGCCTACCATTTGCCAGGCACTGTGCCAAGAAGCTCCCAGTGCCAGTGTATCTGGGCCTTAGCTCTGAAGGTGTTCCGAGGGAGATGATGACGATTCTGAGACCCAGAGTGGTTGAGTGAATTATCTGGATTCCTGGAGCTTATAAGAGCTAGTAAAAAGCACGTGGCCCCAGGCCCTTCCCTCCAAACCACAGGGCCACCCTCCACTTGGCTGTAATGGGTCCCCACAAAGATAGTGGCATATACCCAGGACAAACCCTGCCTCCTGCATAACTAAACAGAGGCAGGTCCTGCTCTGGACCAGACCCTTTGCCTCACTTTAAATCATCTCCCAACGAGTATCTGGATGTACATATCTGCCACTGTCATGGGCTTGGGAGTCCTAGAGATATAGAGCCGTGTCTGCGGTGCCCAGCACAGAGCCTGGAATAGAAACAAAGTCTCATACAAATAGTGTCCAGACTGTACAGACACAACCTCTGCCAAGAGGGTGGAGCTTTCATGTCAATCAGAGAGAAGGTAACATGCATCATTAATTTTTATCCTTTTTAAGGAGGCGGCAGGATGAGGTGAGGAGACTGGTTATTTCAAGAACTCCATTTCCCGAAGCCAATGAGGCAAAGATACCAACATCAAAACAATGGAAGCAGCCCCATGTCTCCCAGGAAAGTGTCCTTCCTCAAATGGACACCCACAGGGGAGCCCTTGTGATCAGGGGGGGATGACAGCACCTGTGATCCAGGCATTTAATCGTCAGGCATGCTCAAATTTACATCCCTTGTGGCTACGTGTGATCACTGGGAAATCATTCAACTTTCTGAGACTCTGTCTTTTCCTCTCTAAAATGAGCGTAATGCCTACTTTCCTGGATTCTCTGGAGGCTCAGATAAGATTGTTTATGTAACATGCTTGCGACAAAGAGGTTCTCAATGTGGCAGTTTCTTCCTCAGGACTGAAGCAGCAGCATCTACACAGACTGCAGAGACCCCAAGGGCGTTATCGGTCTGAAACTATGGGAAGCAGAGGAAGGCTGTGTATCGCACCACTCAACGCAGCAAGAATTCAATTAGGGGGTTAGGATGAACATATACACACTACTATGTATAAAACAGATAACCAACAAGGACCTACTGTATAGCACAGGGAACTATACTCAATATTTTGTAATAACCTGTAAGGGAAAAGAAGCTGAAAAAAATAGAAATATATGTATGTGTAACTGAATCACTTTGCTGTACACCTGAAACTACTTCAATAAAAATTAATTAATTAATTAGAAAAAAATTCGATAGCTGCAGAGAATGACAGCAATCACTTCTAAAAACAAACATTGAGAGGTAAGGAACCCAAGGCCATTCAGCCCCAACCATGTGCTGGCCCTGCGCTGGGAGCTTTACTCAATGATCTTCAGAACTGCCCTACAAGTCGGCGACTGTGTCCCTTGTTTAGAGAGAAGGAGGCTGAAGCCCAGTGAGCTTGTGTAGCATCACTGCATCCCTCTCTGAGCTAGTAAGACACCTTCCCGTTACCCTACATTATCTTGTTTAATCTATCATGGAGTCACACAGGCTGGGGGTGAGGGCAGGGTCAGGGGTCAAACCTCTCCTCCCCCAAGATTGATGAAATCCACTCCAGGCATCTCTTGCTCTGATTAAATTACAAGGATGATAAACTACCAAACTCTTTGACGTGGAAATGTGAGTGATAGGAGTTCTGCTGACAACTGGTCCAGGGTGGTTGTCACAGAAGGGAAAGAACGGTCACGCATCTGTAGGTGAAGGGCAATGAAGGTGATGCATTAGAAGGGGATCTGGAGGTCATAGTGGTCACAGATGAACAAAGATCAACAACCTACTGCTTTGGTTTAATGTACCAGAAGCCTAAGTAGAGGGTTGTTTCCCCCAAGGTAGCAAGGCTGTAAAATGGAAAGGGTCTGTCTTGACAATCATCAGCCTCACCTGTTTGTGCTTATTCCTTTCTGATGGAAACATTCCTGCACAAAAGTTTTGGTGCCTTTAGCCTTATTCACTTTCATGTCTAGTGTTTCTTCCAGGAAAGCATCTCCTAGAAATCGCCACAATTTTGTGTTAGTATACCTCCACCCGTCTTCTCTCAAAGGGTCATTTCCTCGCTTGGCCTTTTCTTTCATCATGGAACAAAAGTTTGGCACCTGCAAACAATATTTCAGGCATCGGAGAAAGACTAGAGAGACAGCCATCGGAAAAACACTAGGAGAGAAGCTGTGTAGCCTCCTTGCAGAAGTAGAAAGTGGGAGACAGCTTCTCCAGCTTCCCTTTGTTCCTGCAGACAAACAGGCTGCTATGGGGCTCCCAAGAGGCACCTGGAGAACAGGATGGAATATTTCAGAAAATATTCTTTCTGGGCTTGTGCCTACCTAAAAAATTGTAGGATGATGGAGTAGAAAGATCAGGGACCTTAGAATCAAGGTGTAAATCTCGTCTCTGCCACTTTCTAGCTGAAAGACCATTGGCAATTTATTTCATTCCTTCATTTACCCTCTGCTGAATGGGGATAATAACATTTGCATATCAGGTGGTGATGGTGAGCCTTTTGCGGGATAGTGAAAGTAAAATGGGTGGCAAATTATGGGAACTTGATAACCTTTCATTCGCTTTCTCTCACCACCATGGTTGAGCAGGTCATATGAGATTAATCCTTTCATGGGATAGTAAAAGCAGTCAATTAAGATCTAATATTCCCATGCAGCATTTTATCACTCATGGGTCTGGTGCCCCTCACTCCCAAGGCTGTATTTGCCAATACCGTGCTTTAAATGAATGAAGCAAAGCATCATGATGCATTTAATGGTCCTTGGGAATCGAGCCTTTAAAATCCCAACATCTTCTGACCTTCTGGTTCCAGAGAGACTCTATGGAGAGTCTGGGACACCCGTCGAGGTTGGATCGTGACTCAGAGAGAAAGAAGATTTGCGTCCCGGGGCATCTCCCTCTGCCTCCAGCCCTCTTGGCATCGCCTCTCAGGATAACATATTCAAGCCCATGGGAAGCACCTGAAGTCCTGAAGTTATCAATACAATGGTTTTGTAGGAATCCACTTCTTGACCATGACGAGGGTAGTCCTTTCCCTCAAGTTACTGTTAAAATTGCATCGGTACAAGTGCTCAAGCTTTTCAAAACACTTTCCCATTGACAGTCACAAAATTCAGCAGTGAGTAGGTGGTGAGGGTTATCTCCCAGGATGACCATGAAGATGAAGAAAGGCAGGGCCCAGACAGCCAGATCTGAGCTTCAAAAGTAGGACACTGCGGATTGGTTTCTAGGTCCAATCTGTTCCAGACCCCGGCTCACCTGCTCTTGCCTCCCACATAGCTGCCCTTGGCCTTGACCACCCGACTTCATTCTAATCTCCCTGTGCCTTTGACCACGTCCTGCTCATTGTCCTGACCCATCTATTCGTCTGCTCCAGTAAAACCCTGACTCAGTCTGTTTTGACCCTTCTCTGAAAATTCATCTGTTTTTTTCTTGATAATTCATTAAACACCATTTTAAATTGCTTCCATAGCTATTAGCCAAGTTAACTTTTTGAGTCAAATCTGATCATTTTCTCAGAATGCCGTACATTTCAGAAGCTTCCCAATATCTTAGTTTAGAGCTGTAGGTTGTATGCGCCTGTAATTTAATTTAATCTCTTCCAAAATCATGGCTATATTCCATTTCTCATCTTTAATCTTGTGTATTTGTGCTTCCTCCCTTATTTCCCTGATTATATCTAAGAAGAAGATGTCTATTTTACTGGTTTCTTCAAAGAATCAGCTTTTAGATTCGCTTATAAATTCTAATGTTTTTCTATTTTTCTAATACATTAATTTCTACCATATTTATGGTTTCTTGCTTCCTAATTTCCTCAGATTTCTCCTTTTTAACTTCTTCTGTTGAATGCTTTATGTATTTTCATTCTTTCTCATTGATTATTAAACATTTAAGGCTATGGATTTGCTTCTAAGTACAGCTTTAGTCACATTCCATAAGCTTTGCTATATAGTGCTGCTCTATGAATAGCTTGTAATTGTGGTTTTGATTTTCATTTGTACCCAAAAGTTGTTTAAGAAAGTTCTGTCTTTTCTTTCCATGTGATTAGGTTTTATTTTGCTTTGATTTTCGTAATAAGTGCTGCAACATGATTCTCCATCAGTAGGGAAGGCATGCTTATCCCACTTTTCAGAGAGGAAGAACCTGAAGCACGGTGAGGTTAAGCAACTAGCCTGAAGCCTCTGAGATAACAAGCAAGAAAACCAGAAATGAGAACCAAAACTTTTTGCATAAGAAGATAATCCGCAAGATCCTTATTCAGCGACAGGGAACACGCACAACCATCAGTGGACTTTTCTAGGGCTGGGGAGAGACATGAAGAGTTTTCAGCTAGAGGTAAGGCCTCTCACAGGGCATGGAGGGCCTCCCTCAGTGATGCTGAGAGGATACCTCCCAGAGTGCTGTGCGCCTTGCTCCCACTCCATCACTGGGCAGGGGGTAAGGTGGTGAATGGTGGCGCTCCACCTTCCAGACCAGATCTGGCGCAGCAGGAGCCAAAGCCCTGGAGGGTCCGAGTACACAAGCGCTCCAGATGCAAGACTTGCGGCACCCAAGGCCACCGCTCGACTTGCCCAAACGGGACCAGAGACCACATCACTCCAGGTGTGCTACCTCCTAACTGTGTTTGTTATTTAATCCTATGGAGTAGTTCTCAGCCCCCTTCACTGATAAAGAAACCAAAGCTCAGAGAGGTTAGGGAATGCATCCAGGGCACTTCCTCAAACAGTGCCAAGACAAGACAGGAGAACATGGTGGTGGTTGAGACATTCCTATTTCAGAGCAGGCTTCTGATGGGAGTTCAGCCGTGGTTTTGAACCTCTGTTTATGTATTTAACTTTAAGTGATTTATTTCCAACACTTCTTTCCTAAGATGAGGGGGGACTTTCCCCAGCCCTGGGGGCTATAGTGTTAGGGTGAGGCCCAGTACATGGCAGGTTCTCAGTGAATGTAGGGTTGGGGAGGTTCCTTCACCCCTTTCCCCTCTAGCTTGGGGCTCAAGCTGGAAGATCCATGGCCTACCTTTTGCAGAGTCTGACATCAGTAAAGTGCTAGGACTGGAAGAGCCCAGAGAGACCATGAAGTCCAGGGATTCACTACTGGGGTTCATGGGTACAATTCAGGGAGTTCCTAAAATTTAGATAGGAAACACACCTTTATCCTCACTAATATCAAGCAATTCAGGATTTCCTTCATTATCCGTGCAGGCAGCAGACCACAGCAGCCCTAGCTGTGGACCTAGGACCTAGGACTTTGTGACCAACAGGAATCACAGATGCTTGCATGGCACGTCACAGTTACCACAGACATCCCAGGATATCATTTACATCCATCACTACTTCAGAATTCGGATAGGTATTATACCCGCAGCTAGGTTTTGTCACTTAATGTGTTAATAAATAAACATGTGTATTACACTATCACAATTTATAAATCTTTTGATAGCTATTTCAATATAATTAGTTCCCTTTATAATCCAATGTATTTTACTAATTAAAAAACATGATTCTGAGAAGGGGTTTATATGTTTCGCCAGGCTACTACAGAGGCATATGGCACAAAAAAATGTTTAAGAACCCTGGTTATATTATTATTAGAGAAATGCAAATCAAAGCCACAATGAAGTATAACCTCACACCAGTCAGAATGGCCATCATAAAAAAGTCTACAAACAATAAATGCTGGAAAGGGTGTGGAGAAAGGCGAACCCTCCTACACTGTTGGTGGGAATGTAAATTGGTGCAGCCACTATAGACACGAGTATGGAGTTTCCTTAAAAAACTAAAAATAGAGCTACTCTAGATCCAACAATATGATTCCTGGGTATACACCCAGAAAAGATGAAAACTCTAATTCAAAAAGATATGCACCCCAATGTGTATAGCAGCACTATTTACAATAGCCAAGACATGGAAACAAGCCAAGTGTCCATCAGCAGACGATTGGTGTAAGAATCTGTGGTGTATATACAGAATGGAATATTACTCAGTCTTAATAAAGAATGAAATATTGCCTTTTGAAGCAACATGGATGGACCTAGAGAATACCTTACTAAGTAAAGTAAGTTAGACAAAGACAAAAATTATATGATATCACTTATATGTAGAATCTAAAAAAATAATACAAGTGAATCTATATACAAAACAGAAACATACTCACAGACAGAAAATAAACTTATGGTTACCAAAGGGGGAAAGGAGGAGGGAGGGATAAATTAGGAGTATGGGATTAACAGATACAAAGGACTATGCATAAGACAATTAAGCAACAAGGATTTACTGTATATCACAGGGAACTATATTCAATATCTTGTAAAACCTATAATGGAAAATAACCTGAAAAAATGATATATGTATATATAACCAAATCACTTTGCTGTATATCTGAAACTAACACAATATTGTAAATCAACTAAACTTCAATGCAAAAAAAAAAGATTGGTTATAGACAAGGAAATAGGCCCAGAGAGGAGAGGTGATCCACCCAAGGTCACACAGCAGAGTTGGGACCAGATTCCATCTTCCAACCTTGCTAGCATAGGATGAGTTTACAATAAGGAGGACATGGGGCTGGGGGGGGGAGGGTGTTTAGTCATATATAACTCATGACAGCTGTGGGAGGAAGGGTGAGGCTCAGCAAAAGAAAAGGGAAGACTGCACAGTCTGCAGTCCTGCCTGCTCAGCCACAGCAGCCCTCAAAGCAGCAATTACAAGTATTTATTATTTGTTTTCCTGAAGTCTGCTCACTTGGAACCAAGAAATAGATTAAATGATCCCTCAGTGACCACACGAGAGGGTGGTGGGACTTGATTTGTCTTTGCAATTAAAACCCACATCACATGCATGTGTTCTTTATCATTATATTTGAGCAGTTTAGGGAGAGAATATAATCCCTCAGTATAATACCACACAAGGGTGGGTGTGCTTGTCTGTAGACCAGGAAACCCTCCACTTGGAGAATGGTCCTTTCCCCCAATACCTGAGACTTGCTAAGGTCAGTAACTTGGAATCAGAAAGAAGGTGCTTCTCAAAGAAAAATGTTCCTGGGCTTGGGAGGCACTAAGTCCTTGCAAACTGGGTGCCTGGGGCTCCTGGCCCACACCCACCGTTCCCCTGGCCTTCCTTGAATGCCTGGCTCACCTTGCTCATGCTGAGCCCTCACTTGTCATCCCTCTCTACATTTCACTGCTACCACTATTCAACATCATCATCATCATCATTATTGTTGTTGTTATACGGGAGCAAGTCCTACGGCTTGAGGACTGCTAACGGGCAGGAACTCTCAGTCTGTAAGGGAAGCTCTTGCTTAAACAACCATTTTAAACACTGTGTGATCAATGTCGAGAGAGGTGAGCACAGGCTTCCAGGCACCTAGCCGAGTCTTGAACAAGCAGCATAGGCACCAAAGGAGTTTCAGGCAGAGGGAACAGCACGTGCAAAGGCACTGTGGCAAAAAAACAGCATGGCCCATTTAGTCCTTGGCAGGATTTTCCATCTGCCTGGTGCAGAATGCAACTATGTCATGTCCCAGTAGGCTACAACAGTCCGAATGGGATTTCTTGGAAAGGCGGACTTTATTCTGGTCTTAAAGGAAAGGTGGTGAGAGTACTCTTGGAGGGGGTTCCAGCCCAGAAGAGTGGTGCAGGGGACTTGCCACTTCCAGCTCTAGGAGAACACCTGCCCCAGATGTGGAAAGAAGCTGGGCTGGTGGGGCTTAGTGTAAGCCGAGTTCCCAGGTGCCGTGCACAGCCATGGAACCCCACCCCCCATCCCCGGGGCCATCTGGAGAGATCCCCTACCTATAAATTCAGGACCATCCTAAAGGGAGTGTGCAAGCTGACTCTCTGCAGGGAGCGTCTCATTTCCACGTGGTTACAGAGTGTGGGGGCCGACTGCATTTGTGGACCTGCGTTAGCCACTGGCTGGTGCTCCAGATAGAGGAAGCTGCCCTTTCACATGCATTTATCTGCCTGCCTTTTCATTCCTCTCCTTTGAAGGTTCAGCTACTGCATTGTTTACAAAACAGAATGTGAGCCAGAAAAGCTCACCTTGAGAAAATGATCAACATAACTATTTCCAAGTGAATTGAGAATGTTGGAGTCTTGGGGAAAAGCTTAGGATTCCCTCGGGGAATCCTGCTTCTTGGCTCCCAGGCAGAGTAACGGGTGTCTCCTCCTGTTCCCCTCTGCTCAGGACTTCTTTCTGCCAGAGCACTGGTCCAGTGTCAGTGTCCAGCTCTGGTCTGTTTCCTGCTCTCTTCTCTCTGCAGGTTGGAAATTCACTGAGGGCAGGGATCAAGGTCTTTCCAGGTTCTCTTAGCACAGACCTGGCCCTAAGAGATGCTCAGAAAATGTTGAAAGAGTGACAGGAATGGCACACCCTTGAAACTCAGGTCTGGAACTCTATATGTACGTCTGTGAAGCCCAAGTGTTTCCCTGTGTTGCTCACCACTGTGGGTAACCAGTTACCCGGGGCAACCACAAGCCTTGTTACCCCGGATCCCACAGAGGGCAGCCCACTGGCGATGCGCCCAGACTCTAAAGGGCTCACTCTTAACAGCCAGATGCGGAGCACTTCCTCTGGACCAGGCATCCCTGAGGCTTTATCACGTCAGTCATCCCATCTGGCCCTGCCACTGTGAGGTTCAGGTCACTCAGATAGGCAGGGTGTGGCAGAGGTGGGACCCCTGCGACCCAGGGGTTCCCCCATGTCTGGAAAAGCCGAGGCTGCCCTTACCTTGCCGAGTTCACTTCTAAGAGGACTTTGGGGATTATATCAAGGCAGCTCCTTGTCAATTTTGCAGGTTAGCAGTGGGACAGCCCTGGTTTTAGCTGTAAAAAGCCTTCCTCCCCGACCGCCATTCCTCCACCTCACACTGCCCCCCCAGCAATATCACACCTCACCCTCACTGCCAAGTTTATTCTATATCTGGAGGACTAGCCTTTCAGCTTGTACGTATATTACATCATTCCCTTGACGCTAGGCTATCTGCACAAATAAGGCGTAATGGTAGAAGAAAGAAGGATAACCACCCTTTACTGAACGCTTCCTATACGCCAAGAACCTTGCTGAGTTATCTATAAACATGTTATTTAGTTCTCCTAGCAGCCGTGGAGGGGTCTCATTTTCCTCAGTTTATGGATGAGGAAACCGAGGCCCAGCGAGATGAAGCACTTTGTTAACAGCCACAGAGCTGATCGGGCTGCCCGTGATGATGTTATTGTTAACCCCATCATTACGTGAAACCATTCAGATTCTGAATGAGCTCTTTCTGCATTGCTAAGCGTCTCTAGTTTTTGTTGTTTCAAATGTGTACTCTCTTCGGACATCTGGTTTTCTTAGTGAACTCAGTGCTCCTGTTGCAGTTGGGGAACTCGTAGCCTGAGGCTCCACAGAAGCAGCAGGGATGGGAAGACACAGGGCCAAGGAGCAGCCCCAACCAGCTGCCTCCAAGAGAGCAGCTTAAAAGGGCCAGTTCCTTCACTGCCCGGGCCTCAGTCTCTCACCTCAGATATGGAGATAATCATATCCATCCCACCATGCTTAGAGGAGGCCACCGGGAGGACTGGACATGATGGTAAGGGTGCAAGGGCTTGACACACAGGCCTGAGGAGGAGGCCGGGGTGAGGTCGTGTGGTTTCCTGGGACCCTCTCGTGTAGCTTTCACTAGTGCCCGGCTCTTATGTCCAGCAAGAGCACGTCTACATCCCTGTTCCTGGCACATGGCTGTGAGTCATCTATTCAGCATTGACCACACATTTTTGGATCCCCCATTGTGTCCCGGGCATCGTGCCAGGCCCTGGGGAGACGGCAGTGTACTAGCACTGAAGCCCTGCCCGTGTGGAGCTGCCGCTCCCAGGGCCCTGGTCATGGCTGTTCCAGGTACCTGGTGCATCTCTCTCCACTTGATGCTCACCTACGCAACACTGAGGGAGGAGCTGGTATTACAGCTAAGGAAACCCAGGCATGGAAGGTTAGGTAAGTTGCCCCAAGTTGCACAGGTGGGAAGCAGCAGAGCTGAGTTTGAACTCAGAGGTTTCTGGCGCCAGAGCTCACGCACCACTGTCACTCTCTGCCGCCACGTGTCTCTACCTGCTTTCCCTCTGACACCAAAACCTTTCACCTTTTCCTTCACAGCTTCTCCAGCTCTCTTTTCTGGTAGCCCCCTGCCCTTGGCCCAGGCCCTTGTCTGTCCTTCTGGAAGCACAGCAGCCTCCCTCTGGCCTTCCAGCCTCTGCCCAGCTCCCACTTAGCCTCTCTCACCTCCACTCTGTTCTGCCTCCCACCCCAGCTGAGTCCCACATAGTCCAGGTATAGAACCCTGGCTGCAAGGCCCACCAGGGTCTGCTCTAACATGCGTTTCTGCATTTCTCTTTCTACTTCCCCAATGCTCAGTTCACAAAAACTGTCCTTCAGGCCAGAGACCCTAAACTTTGGGGGAAATAACTGGCTTTTTTGAGAAGCTAACCAAAGTTATGCACCATCCTTCCCCCAGAAAATAAACATGTGTGAACACTTCCCAAAGTTAGCACATGCCTTCTACACTGTCAAGATGCCACCATGAAGATCCCGGGATAGACACATAAATCTTTTTTTTCTTAGTTTTTTTTTTTTTTTTTTTTTGATACAGACCAATTTTTTAAAAGTCTTTATTGAATGTGTTACAATATTGCTTCTGTTTTACATTGTGGTTTTTTGACCGCGAGGCATGTGGGATCTTAGCTCCTCGACCAGGGATTGAACCCACACCTCCTGCATTGGAAGGAGAAGGCCTTAACCACTGGACCACCAGGGAAGTCCCTAGCCACACGAATCTTATTACTGTTCCTCAGTTCCTTAAGCATGTGTCTCTCCATCTCCCTCTCAACATTTTCTCCCATCCCAGATGCTTCCTCCATTCCTCTCTTCCATCTAATGAAATCCTCGTGACCCATCAAAATCCAGCTCCAATGTTACTACACCAGACGAGAGCTCTCCCTTGATTCACCTCCAGCTGCCCTCACTGAATTTCAGTGCTCCCTGCCTGGAATTTGGGACCACACCTCATTTCTACCTGCTCCAATGGACCCCTCTAGGGCAAGGATGCTGGCTCAGCTGTCTCACAATCTTTCACCTCTTGCAGCACAGAGCTCTGTAGACAGCAGGCATATAGTGTCCATTTTTTGAAATACTGAAAACTGGAAGCAGCCATCCTTATTCCCAAATTGAAGATTCTAGGATGCTAATGAAATGGATGTTTCATCATCTCTGTCCCACTAATAAGGCCCTGCAGAGGGTGGACTTCTGGAAAATTTCACCAGACATTAGCCTAGGAAAATGATCTCTTGCCTTTTCCATTTGTTAGAAATATAAACATTTCAGACCCACTCATTACTGCAGTTCTTGAATTCCGACTTAAATCTCTATTTCTTTAGTAACGGTAACCTAGTTTGTAGGAATCTATGGCTTCAAAATAAGGTCAGATCCTGATAATTAGTTGTGATCCATATTTTGTATCTGATAGTTAGCTTATAGCTGCAGTGAAAATTGGGCCTTACATTTTTGGAAGGTGGAATATTTTAAGAAAGCAAGATATTCTTCCTGTGCTCTGATCTCTGCTTTGTTAAAAGGTTGTTAAAGTGAGAACTATAACACAGGAGAAAAATGAATACATTTGCTCCCAAGATGTAATTAAAACAGAATGCAAATATGACTAATGAGATGATTAACTTTTCTAGAAATATTATGCAAGAAAATCAATTCCTGGGATGTAACATTTCTATGCTAAAAAATTCAGTTTGATGGCATCAGTGACCAAAGGCATCTAGGAAGAAAAGACATTGCTGCTGTCAGGGAAGGCTGAGGAGGGCATGAAAAGTACCCATTTCTTTCTAGCTTGATCTGCTCAGCTATGAAACAGCTGCTGTTGCACATGCTCCCCTGTGGCTCCTGCATGTGTGCTGCTTCGAGCAATTCTTTTCAACATGGCACAGCTAGGATGGCATTAATTCAGGAGTCAGGGGTACTTGGTTCAAATTTCAACTGGTGTTTACAGCTAAGTGGCCTCAGATGGTCCATGCCATTGCTCTGGGCCTCGATTTCTTCCTCTGCGAAATGGAGACCGTGACCCCTGTCTCGAGTTATGAGGACTCCATGGGCCAATGCATGTAAAGTGCATGGTACGGAGATTAGCAGGCAGATGTGTTCAGGAGAAATTGCTATTGAAGCTGCAGAGTTGGGGGGAGGGCACAGAAACCCTCTGTTCCAGGAAGAGGCTCCAGCATGAGGTAGGGATTCTAGCAAGGTGGATTCAAGAGTCAGGATCCTGGGCCCTGCCCTGTCCTTCAAGTTCAAGCCAAGTGATCTTGGGCATTGGTGTCATGCTTTCAACATCTGTAAAGCAACAGCCATTTCCCTAAGTGATTTCCAAGGCACTGTTCTAGGAACGCAGCACTGTTCAGTGGTACAAAATAGTTCACATTTTTTCCCAAATAGTCTGATACTAAGTAGCCTGAATTTCTCCACATGTGATTCATTCTCCACTTATTTGGGTTTAGGGCCACAGCTTGGTGCCCATATTCACACTGCAGTTATACAGTCCAATTTGTAGCCCTTAAGGGCCTCTAAGTTCTGCAAACTCTTTCTCAGTCCTCATTCAGGAGCTGCACCCTATCTTTCCAACCCATGCCTGTGGGCATTGATTCAACCCACGTGCTCCATGAGTCAGGCTGAGGGTACAGAGCACGGTCCTGTCCTCAGGAACACTGGAGTTCAGGGGGGTGACAGAGCAGAGACAGACAAGGCCAACCCAGTGGGGCATGGTCTATGACAGAGAGTACACAGGGGCCCTGCAGGCAGGCTTAGGAAAGGCTTCCTGGAGGAGGTGATGCTCAAGCTGAGCCCTGATCATCCAACCAGACATTCATCCAACCAGCAGCCTGCAACTACTTATTGAGCACCTACTATGCAAGAGGCATTTTGCTCAATGCTGAGGCTGTAACACTGAATGTTACCATGTCACTTCCTACCTCAAGAATCCACAAGGCTGGGCATATATTTGGAGAAAACTCTAATTCAAAAAGGTACATGCACCCCAATGTTCATAGCAGCACTATTCACAATAGCTAAGACATGGAAGCCATGTAAATGTCCACTGACAGATGAATGGATAAAAAAGATGTGATGTATATACACAATGGAGTACTACTCAGTCATAAAAAAGAATAAAATAATGCTATTTGCAGCAACATGGATGGACCTAGGGATTGTTATACTAGTGAAGTAAGTCAGACAGAGAAAGACAAATACCATATGATATCACCTATATGTGGAATCTAAAATATGACACAAATGAACTTATTTACAAAACAGAAACAGACTCACAGACATAGAAAACAAATTTATGGTTATTAAAGGGGAGAGCCGGTAGAGGAAGGATAAATAAGGATTTGGGGACTAGCAGATACAAACTACTATATATGAAATAGGTAACCAACAAGGACCTACTGTATAGCACAGGGAACTCTATTCAATATCTTGTAATAAACCATAATGGAAAAGAATATGTATATGTATAACTGAATCACTTTGCTGTACACCAGAAACTAATGCAACATTGTAAATCAACTATACTTCAATGAAAAGAAAATTTTTTAAATAAATAAAAATTGCAAAATGAAGAAAAAAAGAATCCACAATGGCTCACTCTAGCCACTTACTCTCATTCTATACCCTTCTGCCCAACTGACACCACCTCCCCACTGTGGCCAGGCCCCCCACCCTTAGCAAGCAAGCATCTTTCTTCCCAGAATGCCCCTCCATTCTAGACTCCCTCTCCCCATCCAAATTCAGCCCAAAGCCATCGGCACCCTCCAGTTCAGCCTCTTCCCAGGCCTTCTCTTTATATCGATGTCAAGGGCCACCACGCACATCTGTTCCTGATGGGCCCGGCATGAGGGGCATCCCAGCTATTTCACTTCCGTGCATCTCATAGCACCACTCAGCTTCTTTGAGTGGGGACCTTTGTTTCCTTACTCTTTTATACTTCATCTTGCCAAGGACAACTCCAGACGCCAGGCAGACTGGGAGACTGATAAACAGGGCGCTGAAATGAAATGTTTCTTCCCACCCATTACCACCTTCCTAAGAGGAGCACTTGTGTTTTCTTGTCTGCGGTGTCAGAAGGAAAAAGGCATCATTTACTGAGTATCTACTACTTGCTGGGTACTGTGCTGGATGCTTTCATCTTACCCTTCTTTTTACACCCTCCACAAGCCTGCAGGCAAGCATTTTTACTTCCTCATTGCATATACAGAAACCAAGCTTTAAGGACATAGGTTAGGGATTTCCCTGGCAGTCCGGTGGTTAAGACTCTGTGCTACCATTGCAGGGGGCGCGGGTTCGATCCCCGGTCAGGGAACTAAGTTCGCACATGCCGCGCGGTGCAGCCAAAAGGTTAAAAAAAAAAAAAAAGAAAAGGAGGTAGGTTAACCTGCCCAGGGTGTCACCACTAGTCAGGGGCAAAACAGGGGTTTAAACACAGCTATGCGATTCTGAAATCTAAACTCTTCTTCCTCCACCAAGCTTTTCCTCACAAACACATGCCCTTTTCTACTTCCAAAGACCTGCTTAAATGCTGCAATCTGGAAAGATACACAGAACTTGTTTGCTATGTGATGGTGGCTCGGAATCAGGTGAAAATCCAAGGCCTCCTCAAGGGAGCGCAAAGCCCCTCTGAGCTAGGGTTTAAGCAAACAAGATAAGAAGAATAAGAAAATGGTTTCTGGACACTGCCATCCATCTCTGAGAAGCCTCAGATAGGAGGCAGCAGGTGATGAAGTGGAATGAAATTCTGAGAGAAAAAAAAGCTGAAAATGGAGGTTTACACATCACTGAGCTGCCTTCCTATCTAGAGGGAAAACCCAACATTAATAAAACAGAAAACCTTCAACAAAATCAAAGCCAATTTTTCTGTCAAGTTCAGAAACAACAGTCCATAAACCTATAGGCGTTTCCCAGGTGTGTTCCAGAAATAGCCGGGTTTCTAAGAAGTTGTGTGGAAATCAAATTCGGGGTGAGCTTAGTCCCTGTTACTCGTGTGAGGGTGAGCGGCCTCTGTGGCTGCAGGATGGAAGAGGAGTGTCTCTCGTGACATCAGCATTAAGTTTTCCTCCTAAGTGCCCTTCTCCCTCTCCTCCTCCCCAATCAGGGCATCCTTGATAGGGAGTCAACAGTAGTCAACAAACTCTTAATTGCCCAGGAAAGTGCTCAGTGAATCAACCTCTGCTAATAAATTTGTCCAAGAAGAACACACGCGTGCGCGCGCGCGCGCGCGCACACACACACACACACACACACACACACACACACACACACACAGTGCAGGGTCTCCTCCAGACAGATCCACTTGTACTCTGTTAGTCAAGAGGGGGCGCTTTTGTCTCCTCCCCTGGTACCAGATAAGGGCTTCTGGCAGAGGCAGCGGGCAGGTGGGTATCAGTGGTGTGAGAGGTGGTTACAGCAAAGTCTGTGGGTCAGACAGATCTAGTTTTGAAAATCACTCCCACCACTTACTGGCTGCACGGCCTTGGATTTGTGCATCTTACATTCCTTACTTGGCCCTTGGGGTGCAATCCCTTACCTCTCGTTATCCCTGATGCCTCTGCATCCGTTAAGGAGGGGAGAGTATGCCTATTTCTTGCCTTAAGGTGAGAACTAAAAATGATAGAGTAAAGTGCTTGGCCTTGGGAGGGCACTTGATAAATGCCTGGCCTCCTTGCTCTGCTCACCCTCCCCGAATCCGACTCATTCTTTTTTTTGGGGGGGGCGGGGTATAATTTTTATTAGGTATAGTTGATTTCCAACATTGTGCTAGTTTCAGGTGTACAGCAAAGTGAATCAGTTATACATACACACATATTCACTCTTTTTTAGATTCTTTTCCCATATAGGCCATTACAGAGTATTGAGTAGAGTTCCCTGTGCTATACAGTAGGTCCTTACTAGTTATCTATTTTATATATAGTAGTGTGTATATGTCAATCCCAATCTCCCAGTTCACCCCTCTCCCTCTTACTCCCTGGTAACCATAAGTTTATTTTCTACATAAAGGCCCAGCTCACCCTTACCTCCTCCAGGAAGCCTTCCCTGACTATACAGGTCCCCAAGGACCTCTCCCTCCCATGAGCTCTATGGTACTGTTGGTCACCACCAGCCCCTTGTGGTGACTCACTGCCTTGCCCTATGTGCTGGGAATTCCCAGCCAGACTGAGCTGACTGAGAACCAAGTATGGTCGCCCACTGGGGTCTGGCCCACGCCTCCTTCCACAGTCAGTAAATCTCTGTCTACAGACAAGGCATTCAATCACCCAAGAGGGATTTCCAACGATGGAGAGGTTCCTCATGTTCATTAACCCTGACTATGTCCAAACACTTGACAGTGATCATCTCATTCTATCCCATTACGTTCCTCTGAAACATGTATTATGGAGTCCATTTCACAGATAAAGAAACTGAGGCTTATGGAGGTAAGCTAGTTGTTTCCCCAAAGCCAAGAAGCTCAGAGGGGCAGGAATGGAGGCAGAACCATGAGGGAGGAAGGGAAGAAGGAAAGATGGGTGATGATGAGTAGGGCAGACGGAGGGACTCCTCCTGTTGAGCCCCTGTTGTGAGCAGCTCTGAGCTGGCCTCACATATGCCCCTTCCCTTAAGACTCCCCACCACACAAGGGAGGAAGGCACCTGACGGTCTTGGCACTGGCCACACACTTTTTGTTTATCTTGCCCAGTGAAAGCTAGTGAGAGAGTTACTGTGGCTCTGACCTCTGCCCCTGCCCAGCTGACCAGTCAGTTTATCCTCGATACAATCCAGTAACTCCAGAGAAGCAGAATTGGAAGTAGATTGCTTTCCTCTAATAAAATTTACAGTGTATACAAATTCAATTACATCATCATCTGCGCCAACAGTGGCTGAGGGGCCAAGGTCACTTACATACATCCATCACTGGGGTGCAGAGAGTTGGGGTGTGAAATTGCCTCCCACCCACAGGCCAGAGGATGGTAGAGGCACAGAGAGGGCACAGAGGGACTGCCAACTCAGATGGCTGGCACCCGGGGCAGGGCCCATCCTCCCTGCACCCAGGAATGACAGGGAGCCCACATGGATGCTCTGGGAGAACTGACTGCCAGCTCCACCCATAGGAGGGGTCCCTGCTCACTCCTGCAGACCCATGGTTGGGTGTGTTTTCCTGATGACAGCTATATCTGTTCCAACCGCATAGCCTGGGGGAGGGAGAAAAGACGTGCTATGCCAACACCCAAGGCATGCTACTTAATCCTCCCCAAATCCTCTTCGTGTAGAAGTGGGGCTGTCAGAGACCGAATGTAAGCTCAGAGAGGTTAGGTAACATGTCTAAGGCCACACAGCCTACAAACTGACATGCTGTGCTTGAAACCCAGGTTTGTTGAGCTCCAAGCCCACGCCAAGGATTTTCCAAACAGGAAGATGAAAAGGCTGCATTTCAAAAGAGAAGCTCAGGGAGGCCAATGCTTCCCTTAGGGGGTGTTCCAAACCCACTTCGTGGTGGTGGGAAATTCAGCTGGTTAGAAATAAATATTTTAAGCAAGTGCTTCCCCTGCCTAGCATGGGATTTTATAGTCTGGCAAGTCTAATGAACACAGACTTAAAAGAATGAACCTAGAACGCAGTAGGGAGCAGGTTTGGATTCCTGTGATAATTTGATACCAGAAATATTTGAAGAAAATCCTGGCCCTCGGCATAGGCTCAACCAGCCAGGCCTGGAGAGGGATAAACAGACTTCAGTTTTCTATCCACTGAGGGTCATTTGACCTCAAGTGAATCATTTAAATTCTCTGAACCTCAGTTTCCACTATGGTAGTGGTTCCGGAGTGTGGTCCCCAGACAAAAAGTATCAGCATCGCCTGGGAAATTCAAAGAGATGCACATTTTTTTTTTAAAGCTCTTTATTGGAATATAATTGCTTTACAGTCTTGTACCAGCTTATGAGGTACACCAAAGTGAATCAGCTGTATTTATACACATATCCCCACATTCCCTCCCCCCCGCGACTCTCCCCCACCCTCCTCGGCCCGGTCCTCTAAGGCATCACCCATCATCGAGTTGAGAGAGATGCATGTTTTCAGTCCCCACCCCAGACCTACTGCAGCAGCAAGTCTGGTGGTGGGGCCCCACGATCTGTGTTTCCAAGCTCTCCGGGGGTTCTGACGCAGCTGAAGAGCATCTCTGCTTGAAGGCTGTAGCCCTCACGCTGGGTACACACCAGAGTCACCTGGAGAGTATCCACAACAGTCCTGGAACCAAGGCTACACTCCAGACCAGTGACATCACCATCTCTGACGTAAACGAGGCAAGACCTGAGCCTCGATACTCTTTTGAAGCTTCCCTGGTGATGCCAGGTGCACTGTTCCCCAGAGATGTTCACACGGTCTTTGCAGGAAGTGGAGAGCCAGGTCTAAGAGTACAGATGGAGAAACACAGGTGTGTGAACAAGGCCTCCTCAGGGGCCCTGTGGCCCGCAGGTGGCCCACTGCTCCTCCCTCTGCCCCTGCCTGTCAGGCAGGGGCCAGCAAGCATGCAGGTGGGGTATGGATGAATGATGCGAGAGCTTTTAGGAAGACGCACAGCGGCCATGCTGAGGATGGATCGGGAACTGTAATGGGGCTTCATAAAAGTCTGTGATATTTCATCCAGGTCCAATTGTTTTTCATTCTTCAGAAAAAGTCCTGAAGGTCTGCAAACTTGTGCAAATTGCACAGGCCTAAGATTGATGGCTTCTCCCGACAGCCTCTCTCTGGAGAAATTTGCCATTTAAAGCCCAGTTCCACCAAAGACCTTGAAGCTGTTCACACTATCAGCTTGGCCTGGACTTTGAATGGGCATCAGAGGCTGTGCTTCTTGCCTCCCTTGGCCTTCGGTCCCAGCTAGGGAATACCAGAGGCTGTGCGGAATCCAAGACAGTTTCCGAAGGTCCCCCTGTGTGGGCTTTTCTTTCTTTGATTTTACTGAACCTTTGTCCCTGTTTACCCCTGCTTGGCCTTCAAACCCCCCAACAACAGTAAGAATAAGCATGACAAGGAAGCAGCCACCCATTGCCAGGTCCTTATCTCATCAAAAGCACGGGAGCCAGTGCCCCCCTCTGCTCCCTGCGGACCGGTTCTCTACCTCTCCTCCATGTCTGGGAGCCGGACGTCTACAATCTGCTTCATCCGTGCTCCTGTGCCCTCTGTTTGCGTGGGTTTAACGCCAGGAGAAAACAGAGATGGCAGGAGGAGAGAGAGGCTGGGGTGTTCATTGCTCCGTCTCCATCGGTCCCGGTGTGGTCCCTGCTCCCCTATAGAGGGTCTCAGCTCCTGCAGGCCAGCCTGTCTTCACAGCCGCAGCTCTGGGCAGGGCCCAGCGGCCGCCTCTGCTGACAGCTCTCCCCCGCCCCTGCAGCCGGGGCACTGACGGCCGCCCTGTTGCCTGGCCTGGGCGCTTCACTTTCCCCTAATGGAGCCATTCCTTTAACCCTACCCACACTTTGGGACCATGTGCGACTGCTGTGTCTGTAGGTCAAAAATGGCCAAATCACGGGCGATTCCATATGGTGCATCTAGTGAAGAGTCCCTTCCTTAACTCTCTTCACTTAATCCCTCCAGGTGGGCCTCTGTGTCCTGCTCAACCCACGCGGCAGGTCCGGGGAGATGCCATGAGCCTCCATGCACGGGTGAGAACAGAGCCTCAAAGGCCTTCGCTGACTCGTCCCAGGTCATCTAGTGTAAGACTGAGAAAATAATAAAGTCGAGAGTTGACTGTGCGTCAGTCACTGCGCTAACAGTTCAAACAGGTGATCTCATGTAATCCTCAAAACTCTGAGGTAGAGACTGTTATTCGACCCATTTTACCAATGGGTACGTTTAGGCCTTGGTGATTTAAGAGCAAGCAACTCCTTCTGGTGGAACTCAGCCAGGAGTGGGAGGGAAGGGAAGTTGGAGGAAGCACCCCCCAGAGGACAGCCCCCCAGGGCACAGGACAGGACAGAGAAGGTGGAGACGGGCCTGAAGGAACAGGAGGGGATTGACAAGCTCCTGCGCTTTGGGTTCAGATAAAAGGAGAGAGTGCATGGGCCCAGCGCTGGGTAGGTGGCCTCACTGCAGACCCTTCGTCACAGCCCGGTTGTAGCCTCAAGCCTCTTTGCTCCTTCTGCTGAGTTCCTTCCTGCTGTCCTGCACTACCTTCCACTCTCTTCATTCTGCCTGCTCCCTCCCACCAGAGGCCCCCAAGACTCTGCACATAACGCAGCTGTAGGAGGTGATGGAACCACAGGTGAGCGTGATTAAGCCTGGAGATGGCCAAGCGAGTGGCTCACTGTCCCAGGGTCACAAGGCCACCACTATCTCGAGGCTTTGCCCTGGGGCACAGCCCACTCTCCTTCCCATGAGTCTTTTTGTTTGTCTGGTTTTTTTGTTTGTTTGTTTGTTTGTTTTGTTTCTGTTGGGGGACCTCGCCTTGCAGCACGTGGAATCTTGGTTCCCCAACTTGGCACAGAATCCGTGCCCCCTGCGTTGGGAGCATGAAGTCTTAACCACTGGGCAACCGGAGAGGTCTTTTCAGTTCACATCCAGCCCCTGGGACCCCACTGTGCTCCTCCCAAAGCGATGCAGTTGACAGGAAGCTTTGGAGCCAGAGAGGCAATAGCCCAGCGCTGACATCTCCGGACTCCATGCCCCTCTGCATGCAGCATCCTCCCCTTCAGGGACGTGAGCCCCTACCCCCCGCCCCAGAGAGACAAAGAAGATGAAGTAAGACAGCAAAGGTAAAACATGTAGTCCCTACGAGCAGTGGATAAAGGGCTGGTTCTGGTCCCTCCTTCTGGAAATAATCATTCTAGTCTGGAGATTATAATTGCTGGTTTAAAAAGAGAGGCTAAAACTGTTTATCACACATTGATTTTATGCACCTGGGATTAGAAAACTTGCCTTAAAAGATGGTTTTCTTGGTTTTACTGTGAAATTTCAGGATTTCCTTGACAACAGCCTTCAGGAAGACAAAGAAGTCAGTCAAAGGCCACCCAGAGAGGGGTGAGTTAAAGGCGATTCATTCCTCTTCGGAGCTGGCCCTCTGCAGGGCCTGCAGATCTCTGTGTCCCTTCGTGCCTCGGCCAGAGTTAACTCCCTGCTCCCCGTGATGCTAGGTTCCTTTGATTGTTTCTCTGGCTCAAACTTGAGTTCCAGCCAGTGCCACCTGCATGGGCATCCCCAAGAGATGGTGTCCAGTGTGCAAGGACTGCACAGCGGGGGCTCACCAGTGCTGGCTAGAGAGGCGCAGCTGGCCCAACTAGGAAGGAACAAAGATGGTGAACCAGGTGGGGCCAGAGACCAGGAGATGAGAGTCTGGGTGAGCTGGAGCCGGGGAGCAGGATCTGAGTCTGGCCTTTGCCCCTGAGTGTGGGGGGGCTGAAGGGGCTGAGGCAGCTGGGTGGCTATGGCCTCAGTAGGAGTGGCTGCCGAGTTTGCTGGCTCCACCTCCAGCCTGCACTGAGGCCTTGAACACAGGACTGTCCCCAGAGGAGGGGCTCACACAGCCCCACCAGCTGGGGACAGAGGCACCAATGGGGACAGAGGAAAGGATCCTGAGCCTGAAGTCACTTTCCCCAAGATCACAGCCAGTTCTTCCACTCACTAGCTGTGTGACCCTAGGAAATCTATTGATATTTAACCTCTTTTTGCCTCCGTTTCCTTATTTGTACAATGCGGAGGCTCACAACAGTATCTATCTAATAGAGTAGTTGTGAGGAATAAGTTAATACACAGAAAGCATGGGGAACAGTGCTGGCGCCTGTGAGTGCTGCCTTGGGTCGGCCGTCATTCCTGTTAGCAGGATGCTGGCCACATCTGAGGGTCATTCTGTGTGCATTCAGGGCTTGAGGAAGCCTTCAGTCTCACCGCAGATCACCCCTGGGCTCTGGGCATGATGCCTGAAACTCCACTGCAGACCACTCGCTCTTGGATGCATTCATTCATTCAGTCAGTCATTTAACTCTGAACTTAGCTGGATTTCCCAAAGTATGTTCCATGTACAACCGCGGCATACAAGTTGACAGCAAGGGCTACTCTGGAGAGTGTTATTTTCATTTTAATAGCCATGTATATTTTTAATTTCCTCATATCCATATTTAAGGCAAGCTTTATCAGCTTTCCACTTAAATAAATAATGCTAATATTTCAGATAAATGTACATCCCTTTCGATCATGATTCTTAGCTTTATTCCCTCTCCCTCCTGTCTCCTCTCAGTCACCATGGGAACAATATCCTTCTGGTTAAATTTTTATATTTTATACTTCAGTTTTAATAGCCATGCTTTTATTTCCTTGTAACATTATTTAAGGCAAGCAATAATCATTTTCCATTTATAGGGGTGACATAGTTTCCTTCTTAAAGTAATTTCCATAAGAAGTGAGTTAGTTAAAAGAAAACATTATGTAAGTGAAAAGTCTAGGTGGAATATTACATGGCAGTCAGAAAGAATGAACCACTAATCTATATATCAACACAGAGAGATAAGCTGAAATGAAAAGAATGTTGTAAATTCAATGTACATTTCGTGGCACCGTTTACAGAAAACTTCAAATATACCCCAAAGATGACTACTGATATTTTTCATGACTACACGTATATAACTGTAAAGATACACGAAACTGACTCACAGGATGGTGTTTCCCATGGAAGGTGAAGGGGAAAGAGAAGAAGGACTATGGCCAAGATTGATGACCAAGGGGGACATAAATTATTAAAAATTTTAAATCCTTTTTTTAAAGGGAGACAAAGTGACTTGAAGGAACTATAACATGATGCTTAGCAATCTGGATGGAAGCAACATGGATGTTTAGGAAATATCCTTGCCTTTTCCTTTATTTTATAAATCTCTCAACATAAATAACATAGAGGGTATGCAGATGTGCAAAAAACCACCCAGAAGGGGCAGCTGGAAGTGGCAACACCAACCTTGGCAGGTTGCCAAGCTCCTAGGATGCAGAAATAACAGGTGATTCCTGGTTCTAATAGTGTCATACTCCAGTGGTAGATGCAGAAAGGAAACCGTCCCAAATCTGTGACAGAGGTGAGCCAAGAGAGGTCTTCTGGAGGATGTGACACCAGTGCTGTCGTTAAGAATTGAGTCTGGGACCCATCGACCGATAAACAGAAAAATAAAAGGTGGTACATCCACACAATGAAATGTTACTTGGCGATAAAAAGGAATGAAGTACTGAGACATCCCACAACACAGATGAACCTGAACGACATTGTGCCAAATGAAAGAAGCCAGACACAAAAGGCCACGGATTGTATGATTCGATTTTTATGAAATGGCCAGAACAGGCAAATGCATAAAGAAAGTAGATTAGTGATGGCAGGAGGCTGGGGGAGGGGGAGATTGGGGAAGTAGCAGAGGGGCTGTTCATAGGTACGGGGTTACTTTTTGGTTTCAAATGCATAATGAATCAAATGAACTTAACTGTGTACTGGCTGCTAATATTCATGGGGTTTTGTTGGTGAAAACGTTCTAAAGTTGACTGTGGTGATAGTTGCACAACATGGTGAATACACTAAAAATCACTTAATGGGGGAATTCTCTTTAAATGGGTGAATTCTATGACTTGTGAACTCTATTTCAATGAAGGCTTTTATATTAAAATAAAATAAAGACTCAGGACTAGGGTGTGATGGAGCAGGAGGAATCATGACTGAAAACAGCTCAGCCCATCTCCCTACTTCAGCAAAGGTTTCTCTCTCCCACTCTGCATAATCTATGCTGGGGATGCTGAGATACAGTGAAGACCAAGGCAGACAGGACTTCTGCCACTGTGCGGGTTGTTGCCTAGAGCAGCAATCGCTCTGATGATCTACAGTGACACAGAGATGCCTTAAAAACTTTGTAGGACATCGTCAGATCTGGAAGGTGGGGAAATACCATTCAGGCAGGGGGAATGACATGTACAAAAGTGTGGATATGAGAGAGGCTGAGGTTCTGCAAAGAGTTTGGGCAGGATGCAAGCGTTCAAAGGAGATGTCTATAAAGAGAAAGGCCAGGGGCAGAAGAGCCATGGACCCGCACGTGGTGAAAGCTCCGACAAGACCCGGCTTCCCATCTTTCCTCCTGAGCCACCTACCCCTCCCCACAACATGTAAAAGGAAAACTGCATTTCCTCCGGGACTGTCCTCTACAAAGATCTTTCTAAGATGGTGCTGAGTTCTTTTGTTGGCTCCAGACTTCCTGGACAAGACACCATAGCCTTCTTAGAATCTCCTTCTGCTGACCCTTCCGGTTTCTGGAAGATGAACTCTGTGTATATGAACCAGACAGTCCCTTGTGCAGAGTAGATGACCATCACAGCCAGGAGCTGGCTCTAAGTGGCCAAGTGACCCTCATAGACAGCACTTACACGGCCTTGGGAAGAGACTCTAAATAAACTTGCTTTGAGTCGGTTAATTAAAGTCACGACCACACCTTGTCTATCTCAAGATGATAAAAATGAACTGTTACGTCGCCCCACTGCTCTCTGGATTTAACGTGATAAATGGCAGGGGTGATATAGCGAATGGAGAGCTCACAGAAGCACAGGGGAGAGGTATCTCCAATCTTTATTACACTGCCTCTTCCCCATGCAGGCCGCCTGATTTCGAGGGTGCTTAGTTCCTTCATTTGTCACTGCTACTGGCAACAGGAGTTGGATGTCAAAGCCCCATTTTCTTCCCTCATCCCCCCATCCTGCTAGACATGACTGATTCACGGCTGGGCCTGCCTAACAGCCAGATCCCGCATTCTCCACCGTGTAATCATGAAAAATATTCTCTCCCCTTCCATGGGACTGTCACCCACACTGCATTATCAACAGCCTCCAAGGCAAGACTTTATTCTTTTCCTCTTGCCACCGGGTTCAAACGAAGTGAGAAGTAAAAGCACATTTCTGAAGAAGCGGTCCATTTTCTTTAATCTCTTCAAATTGCTTGGCCACTCGAACTTTCTTTTCGCCAATGGGAAAAGACACCAGCGCTGAATAAAACATTCAGGCCCCTGGCAGCATCTGGATAAGGTCGGATCAGATGCTTGGGGAGGAATACTAACACATGCAAGTGTGGGGACGTTAGTCACTGCTTCCTCTTTCCACCTCCCAGGCACAGAGGCAGCATATGAGAATGATACCAAGGGTGGAAATCTCCTCCCGTGTATAACACACCTTGTAACAGTTCTGTTGAATGAGTTGACTCTATTTAATGTATGCAATGCACGGTCTGGCACCTTGAAAAGGTTCAGGCTGTTCCTTTCTTTGCACATTGGCACCTAAGGGTGTTGACTAAAACTTCTACAATGTGTTTCTATAATAAATGGTACCCAGAAGTTAGGAAGCACACAGATTGAGGACTGCAGTCAGCTTCAGGGCCAGGACTGCTTCAGGTGTGCTCAGGAGGGCAACGCATAAGAAAGACACCAGAGGGGATGAGGAAGGGAAGGCATAGTTACCGAAAACTGACCAGGTGAGCTCAAAATCTCGTAAATTTAGAGCTCAGTAAGCAGTGGTAAGAAATGTTTAAGCTCACATACAATGCCTGGCTTATAGGAGACAAACAATGAATTTCTTTTGTACAAAGGGATATTGAACACTGGAGCTTTGATTTCTTAACAGAGCTTGAGATAAAAGAAGCAAAGTTTCAATTTATCTAACTCAAAATAACTTAGGCAGAGTCTAACATTTTTGACACTTTGAAGTTGTTAGCGTTGTCTTTTAACCTAGTTCACATTATTTATCTGTTCCTACTTATTTAATAAATTAAATACTATATAAAATACATATGCAGTTATTAATACTTCATATATTTTTACAAACACATATAATATACATCTACACATACGAAATGGAATTTTCCCCCAGAACTTGGAATCCCACTCCTCAAGTTGTTTTCAGCCCCACAAATTACCTGGTGGCAGGGGAGAGATACAGGGCATTGTTGCAGAGAAAGAAATCAATAGTATTTTTAAGATAGGCCCTAAATCTGAATTAGCTATAGGCATGTCATACATGGTTATAAACTAAAAAGTCTAATTTATTTACAAATAGTTCCTCACATTTTTAGTATTGTTAGTACTAATAACACAAGTATTAACGTGCAAAAGTTAGACGTATGAACTAGAAAGATTTGTGTGACTAGGAATAAAGAATTTGACCAAAAACCTAAGAGTGAACAATGGTGGAAGCAGGAGAGGAAACGCAAGTTGGCAAGATGCATCCAAAAGCCTAAGGCTCAAGGTCTCCACCCCTTGACCCAGAAATTCCGCATTCTAAGAATTCATCTTAAGGACATAATCAGAAATACACACGAAAGATTTATATTCAAATATGTTCACCACAGCCATATGTACAAAGGGAATAAATCGAATCAAAGTATTCAGGAAAAGGAAATGGATTAAATAAATTATGGTGCATGCAAGGGACAGACTTGCAGCCATTACACAATGAATGAATGAAGTTCCAAATCAAGACTAGCGCAGAAACCCTTAAGAGAAGAAGAGCAGTGAGTAGGAACCGTCCTCATCAGATATCTAGGGATAAGTGGCTCAGACTGTCAGGATCAATGAAGTTAAGTAAAGACAAACTCACTGGAATAGATCAGTTTGAACTCGCAATGTGTTCTCTCTAAAATAGGTTAAACCACGTGAAATTGCCAACATTGGATCACTTTAACCAATAACATGACAATTTCATATAACTTAACCAAATACATTTTCCCAAGCTCAAGCTAATGAAAAGACTAGAAAGAACAAAAAACCCAACAGCAATGGCACCCCTACTACCTAAAAAACATTTGCCAGTAAAAGGAACAAAGACTCCTTAGAGAAATGGCTAATTCTAGGTCTGGGACAGGAAATGAACAAGAGGGGCCATGGGTGAGAAAAACAAATATTGTACATTAACGCATATGTGTGGAATCTAGAAAAATGGTGCAGATGAGCTGGTTTGCAAGGCAGAAACAGAGACACAGAAGTAGAGAACAAACATATGGGCACCAAGATAGGAAGCGATGGTGGGATGAACTGGGAGATTGGGATTGACATATATACACTAATATGCATAAGATAGATAACTAATAAGAACCTGCTGTATAGTACAGGGAGCTCCACTTCACTTCACTATACAGTAGAAATTAACACAACATTGTAAAACAACTATACCCCAATTAAAAAAAAAAAGAAATGTAAAAAGAATAAAATGGCAACCCACAGATGGGAGAAAATTTTTAAAAATTTTTTTAAAAAGCTACTCTGGACACCACCCCCCCCACCAAAAAAAAAAAAAAAAAAAAAGAGGAGCCACGTGCAACCACCTGGATATTGCCAAGACAGAAAATAAGGATGTCATCAAAGACTATGGAATTGTGTCTCAGAGAACCCAGGCGCCAGCTTGAAGAGGCTTCCACTGACAACAGATAGGACAATATGAGTATCAATAATAATGTTAACTGAAACATTACTATCTAAATAATTACTGAAAAGCACATCAAATGTGCTTCAATCCATGTTTTCACAGAACACAGAACACACATTAGTTACCTTTGAGTAAGTAAGATCAAGGAATCAACTCCTTATTTTGAAATCTGCCAAACGGTTAATAAAGGGAAGTTTATCTTAGTAAAAGCATTTCAGCTAATAAGAGCAGAAGGAATGATAAACTTGGAATATCACTATTCCAGAAGCCCCAGTGAAATAATTACTTAGACAACAATCACTAATGACTACCAATGCCACGAAAGTAAGGACAATCAGATATTACATACCATCTGATGGAAATACGCTACACCACACGAGTTCATCTTGCCAAAACTTCAAATCAGAACCTAGCAAATTTCTAGAGCTAACTATCAATTTACAGGAAATACAGCAGAGAGGGGAACGTGTTATAAGGATACCACAGGGAAGTAATTTCAGACTGTGGGAAACTCTGCAGAAAAAATTAACATATAAACTGCAAGGGAAAAAAAGTGTGTGTGTGTGCGTGCGCGTGTACATGCACGCACACAGGCAGGGAGACTTAAATTTAAACACACTTCTGAGACATATCAGCCAGTTGCAATTTATGGACTTTATTTGGACCTTATTCAAACAAGCTGTAAAAATCTTTTATAAGCCAACTGGGGAAATTTGAATAGTGACTGAATGTTTCATGATAGTAAGGAATTACTATTAATTTTTAAGTGAGATGATGACCCTGTGGGTATGTATTTAATAAGATAAGCCCTTATCCTTTAGAGATCCAGGCTCACATATTGATAAAAGAAATGATATGATTGTTAAGAGCTCCTTCAAAATACCTCTGTGGCAGATGAATCAAAAGTGCTGAAACTGGGGAACCGGTACGTGAAGGTTTATAAGAGTGGTGTGGTTTTTGTCATAGCTGTTTGAAATTTTCCAGCCTCAAAAGTTTCCTAAAAATTTGAAAATAATAATTAAGATTGTTAAAATGTGCCTTAATGTATTCATTTTCAGAAAAAGGATGTTACAAAATTGCATGTACTGTGTGATTCCAATTTGGTATATAAATATACACATACAACACAAGAGAAAAGACTAAAATTATATACTTCAAAATGTAAACTGTAATTATCTTAGGGTTCAGGGATGATGTTAGAGTTCTACTTTCTTTATACATTTCTGTATTTTGTACTTCTTTATAGTTTTCACATGTTTTAATGCCAAAAAGATTATTGATCTTTACCTCTAACAGTGTACCTAATGTTCAAGAATTAGGTTAAATATACTCTCATCTGTAAATAAATACAATCTAAAATGTAGGTCAAAAGTAATGACAACAGGCTAAATGTTGGAAACATGCTGATGAGTGACAGGACGTCTTGCATTTTATCTGATGCTCAACCTCCTGTAAAAACAGCTTTGGCGTCCTCACTGAAATAAGAACAATGGCGGTGGGCAGAGCATTTGATGTGATTTGGACGTTAATACTACGTCCACTTAATGCACAAGGGGGAAGGAAAGGAGACTCTGAAAGTGAAAATCCACATATTTCCAAATATCTTGGTTGTGCTCAGATTTGGATTTTTTTTTAATTAATTTCTAGTGGAGCATAGTTGATTTACAATGTTGTGTTAGTTTCTGCTGTACATGAGAGTGAATCAGGTATACATATATACATATGCCCACTCTTTCTTAGATTCTTTTCCCATATAGGTCATTACAGAGTATTAAGTAGAGTTCCCCGTACTATACGGTAGGTTGGACTTTTTACTTTCATATCTGTATTATGATATGTACCCCAGGACATCATTAATCCCCACTTACTTCAATCAGACATATCAACAAGGAAAGGTACAGATGTACAGTGCCATCTGAATCTTCAGGGCAAAGACTTGACAAAGCCATGGGATTCTTCTAGACTTGAGCCCACCTGTCTCAGAGCTGGTTCTAATTAAAAGTAGCATAAATCATTCTATGGATTTGGGGCTGGGCTGGAAATGTTCTAGATACAAGCATGCCTCAGAGATACTGAGGGTTCAGTTCCAGACCACTGTAATCAAATGAATATCTCCATAAAGTGAATCATGTGAATCTTTTGGTTTCCCAGTGCATATAAAAGTTATATTTACACTATACTGAAGTCTATTAAGTGTGTCTAAAAAAACAATACCTTGATTAAAAATACTTTATTGCTAAAAAATGCTAACCATCATCGGAGCCTTCAGCAAGTTGCAGTACTAACATCCAAGATCACTGATCACAGATCACCATACAAGTATAATAACAATGAAAAATTTGAAATATTGAGAGAATTACTGAAAGGCGACACAGAGACATGAAGTGAGCAAATGCTGTTGGAAAAATGGCACTAATAGACTTGCTTGACTCAGAATTGTCGCAAACCTTCAATTTGTAAAAAGCAACCAAAAAAAACAATATCTGCGAAGTGCAATAAAGTGAAATGCAATAAAAAGAGGTCTGCCTGTAACAGAATGGAAACTGGTCTGAAAAGTGAAACAAAACATTAGTGGAATGTATGTGCTTGCCAGGGCTTCAGAAAATAAATGCTCAGCCACTCATTCACCAGATACTATCCAGCATCTAGTTGGTGTCAAATCCCAGACCGGGCCCTGGGAAACAAAATAGGCAAATGAAGCTGTCCCTGGCCCTGCAGAGCTCACAGTTTACTGAGAGAGACAGATTTTAATCAAATAAAACACAAATGTATAATTACAAGTGGTGATGAATGAACACCCTGAAAACAAAGAACAGGCTACTTTGTGAGCATAGGACAGGGGGCCTGGTCCAGCGCTGGTGCTCAGAGCAGGCTTTTCAGCTGAGATGTGAAAGATGTAAAAGCAGCACGTGGTATCCATGCAACCAGAGGTGAGTCGGGGGGAGAAGATGCACGAAGCAGAAAAGAGATGTCTTAAGGCAGTACTTTCCAGGGATGAAGAGGAAACAAGTATGACTGGACCTCAGGCAGGGAGCTCAGGATGAGGTTGGGGAGGCAGGTGGAGGGTGGTGGATCCTCTCATTTATCCACATAACAGCCCTGGAAGGCAGGTACTATTATCATCCAAGATGGAGTAATTTCCCACAGCTGGTAGGACTTAGAGCTGGGACTCAAACCCTGACTTCAAAGTCCACCCTCTCACCATGCTCTGTTTCCTCTATGTTCACAGGGCCGCTGTGTTGGGAATGACTGGTAGGGGTGGGGTGGGGTTGGAAGACCACCCAAAGGGCTCTCACAGTCATCTTTTTTACTATCACCCTGTATGGTTAACAAAAAGCTTGCACTGAAGAAAGACATTCCGACGAATGGGCCATCCTAGGTGCTTAGTGATTCCCTTGACAAGGTGCCACCAGGATCTCCAAGCCCCCTTCAGTCTTGGGATGAATCAAAATTCCAAAGGAGGTAGAGATTTGGTAAAAGTTCCTTAGCTGACATAGGCCATAGGACTAGCTAGAATCCTGGCTGGCCAGAATTTAAAACTCCACAAGGAAAGTGTTTTGGTTTTTGTTGTTGTTGTTTTTGTTTTGTTTTGTTTTTTCAGGAAAATTCCAATATATTTGATTAGGCAGAAAACAATGTCCCTGTGTGTTAATCATCCCTAAACCAGGGAAGTGTAGGCTCCCAGAAATTCCCATTAAAATTCCCATAAAGGCCACTAGGGGCATAAGAGGATCAAGAATGGGGCCCTCAAAGCCCAAGGTGTATGGATAGACTGTGTGTGTGGATAGATTGCTTCTTGCCCAGAACAGGATAACAATGCTTCAGTCCAAGCTACTACTGTAGACCCACCAGCTACTTGGGCTTTGCCTTATTAATGTGCCTAATGGCCACCCCGTGAAGTAGGCATTACAATTCCCACTCTGTGGATGAAAAATGTGCATTTGGATCTAGATTTATTTGACTTCAAGTCTCTCCCCCTAGGGTAAATGAATTATTGAGTGAAGAGGTTGCAGGAAAAAAAGTTGATTGATGTCAAATGAAAATCAAACTCCAAAAAAAAAAAAATCCCCCTGCCCTTCCTCCATGTTTCTCACTCTCTTGGACCTCCAGAGGCTGGATTTCCAGCTGAAAGATGCTCTGACGAAGGAGAGGAAGGCAGGTCAGGCTCCCCTAAATCTGCAAGCCTCCTGGGGTCACCATTTGCAGGCACACTACCCATGTGGAATGCCTTATGGCAGGACAGGGATCATTCCCAAGGAAACAGCACAGAGTACTTCTGTAGAGATGACAAGCCCCATTTCAAACTTTGATTTCAACTTGGCATTCAAGACTCCTGTGGCTTCTGGGATTCTTTTTTTCCTCTTTCTCTGACAGGATGGTGATATCCCAATTCTAGGTTAATGACTAAAATATGAGAATTCCCATTAGATTCTCCCCCATAGCACCTCCTTCTCCCCCACTGCTAGAGACAACCTCTATAAAAATCATTTGTTCCTTTCCATACTGCATTGACTCAGATTTAAGCATTCATTCAGTTGCCTCAGGCTGTCACCAAGAAAATTACTTATTAATTTCTATGCACTGCAAAGCCATCTCTAAAACAAATAGAGAGTTGACTTGAGATTGTCAGTGTTAACCTGCATGTGCCAGCTTTGTGCTTTCTGTCAGAGTCTCAAAATGTTTCTGATATAGAGTCATACACATTTGATCACATTTATAAAATGCAAATTTACTCAACATTAATTGAAAACGTTCATTGCTGAAGTCTTGAAAGTTTGCACCCTTTCAAGCTGTTAAAAGGCTAATGAGAGACATTTTCTTTCACATACAACTAATTATTTCTACCTCCTATCTAAAAAAAAATGACTCAGTAGATTAATAGGCTGTAGCCTTTTGATCTTCAGCCCTTTCAGAATATGAAGAGTGCTATGGACCTCTCCCTGGTAAAACCCAGCATTTCACCCAGTTACGCACATGCACACACAAAAAAAGGTAATTTTGCACAGACACAAAACACCATTTCAGATATTTCCCAGCTCACCTAAGATCCCAGGAACCCTGAAGAATATTCTGCCTCTGTTCTTTTCTCAGTCTGCTCAACTGTTCATTAAACTGATGGCTGCCTGTTTCATTAGTGGTATCGGTGCTGAGTGAAGGATGCTTGCAGAATGATAAGCGGTATTGGTGTTTTTTTCTCTGCACCCACTCTAAATTATCAGGTGTTTTGCATGCACTTTAAGAATGTGCTCATGACCTCTGGAGAGGACAGATAAATGCACCATTGCAATGTGTGTGTGTGTGGGGGGGGGGGGGGGGGCGGGAAAGTCATGCTTGGCATCCCAGGAAAATTACAGCAGAAGAGGAGGCTCTTCTCCAAAGCCCAGCAGCTGGCCCAAGGTGGGTGCTCAGTAAAGCTTCTTTGGGGACTTCCCTGGAAGTCCAGCGGTTGATATTCCATGCTCTGTAGGGGGCGCAGTTTCAATCCCTGGTTGGGGAACTAAGATTCCACATGCCATGTGGTGCAACCAAAAAGTAAAATAAATAAATACATAAATACATAAAATTAAAAAATAAAGCTGCTTTGGCTATCACTGTGAAGCCATTGTCTTCGAGAGCACAGAGGCGGATTCCTGCCTGGTCCCTGATGCGGTTAGGTTGACCCTGCTGCCATGCTATGTTCCTTTGGTCTACACAGGAGGTCTGTGCAGCACCAGTATTCCCTTAAGCTGTGTCCCAGAGCGTATCATAATTTTTATATGCTATCTACTATGTGCCAGGCCTCCTCTTTCTTTTTTAATATTGAAACAACTCTGTAAAGTAGGGGTCACAATTCCAATTTTACAAATAAAGAAACCAAGGCTCAGAGAGGTGAAGGCACTCATGCTGGCTTACTGGTTTGTAAGTGATGCAGCCAGATTCTACTGGATCTCTCTGACTCCAGTGTCCTCGCTTCCCCCCAAGGGACAGGATGCCTTTCCCATCTTAATAGCACTTTTGACTTTGCTCACACACCAACTCATTTCTCAAAGACAAACCCAGAGGGGTGTTTTGTTACCCTTGATTTGGTAAATGGGGAAATTGAGGGGCAATGAAACCAAGCGATTTGCCCAAGGTCATGCAGATGGCAAACACGGGATGTGGGGCTGGAAGCCAGGACCTGGGTCCTGGCCACCGCAGACACGGCAGCACTCCTAACGCCCAGCTGACAGGGAGCAGGAAGGCGTGCCCACACTTCTGCCACCCTGAACCTTCCGTGGACCACCCGGAAATGGCCCTGGAACCTAGGCTTGTTGGGAGCAAAGACAGAGCAGGAGAATAAGAATAAATTTGAGGGAGATTCATAAAAAGGCTACATGGGAAATATATTTTTCACAAATTAATTTTCCCCCGAGTACATTTATGGGCCTATTCTCCCCAGTAAGCCTGTTCATTTTGCACAGACATAATTTTCACAACAAGCCCCATGAAATATGTCCAGGGGAAGCACCCTCCTTTTATCTGGGGTAGGAAGAGAAGGGGGTCAAAGGGTCTCTCCCACTTATTTGTGTTTGCTCCGGGCTCAGAGTAGCATGCCCCAGTATCCTCTAGGCTAGAAAGTGCTAAGACAGCTGAGCAGTTTGAAGGTCCTGGAGTGTAACCTCCCCATTTTACAGAGGGGTCCTAAGGTCCAGAAAGACGAGGGACTTGCCCAAGGTCCCCAGTCAATTGTGCAGTGGCTGCTGGCACAGAGGGTAGAGACAGACTGCCTGGTTTGAATGCCAGCTTTGCTTCTCACTAACCATGTGACTTTGGATGGATAATTCAGGCTGAGCACAGAATTACTCGAAGACATAGGAATCTTCCCCAGCACATCTCAAATCATGCAAGCTGCCAGCCAATCGATTTCTTCCCAAGGCCAGCTTTGGATGATACCACCCCCATTGCATTGTAGCAGCACAGACTCAGCTCTAACAAACAGCTTCTGAGTCTATGTCCTCTCCATCACACCAAGTTCCAACTCACGTATGCCGTCCTTGTTGTCAAGAGATGCCTGGAATAAGGAAACTGCAAATATCTCTTGATCTTCAAACACATACCCTCAGATGCTCCTCCCAAACACAGAAGCATCTGAATGGATTTGGTTCCTGAAATTTGGAGAGCAAAGCATCGAGACCTTGGATAGCAAGGGATACCTGCCCTATCTCAAGACATTTATCCAAACGATTAATCTCTTCAACGGAGGCGGCAAGAGTTGCAGTAGTGAGGGACGCCTCCCTGGGAGCCTTCCTGGTGGCCGCCAGGACTTTAGACAGCCCACACCTCAACCACCCCAGGATTACGGCAGTTACGTTCCCCCCACCTGTTGGCAACTGTATGTTACTCTTCACTAGCAAACATCCAAGAATGAGCAAACAAGGCTCTTCTCACCTTCCTAGTCCAAGAATGCCTTCCCTCCATGTGCCACATGTAAAATTCAGTCTGATTGACAGCGAAACCAAACAGAAGCAAAGCACGACACTCCCACCCCGTTGGCTCCCTATGAATACCAGTCTTTTACCTGGATTTATTTGAGGCCCTTAAAAAACATCAGGCGTAGCCACTGAGGCCTTTGGCAGAAGGGCGTCCTAGCCTTTTGACATGGCGCTGTCAAGATGTTCCAAGATGAATAAAAGCTAGAAGAGGCAGTGTCAAGCTGATGTCTCTGCAACAGAAGGGCTGACATGAAAAAAGGAAGGAAACGCGCCCGCCATTCATCCAGGGCTCCACTTCCGTCAGCCTCATTTATGCCACAGAGCCCTTACCCTGTTTCTCTGATTGTAATATTATGTTCCACCGAGGGGATGTCAAGGCGGAAGGTGCCATTTAACTGCCGTTCGGGATCCTTGGAGAAAATGTTGGGAGAGCGTTTTTAATGAACGATTCCAAAAGTGCATTCAGGAGTTTAGATTTCAGTTACATCATCTCCAGTGAGGGGACAGGACCATTTTTCTTGTAAAAAGATGGAAGAGGGGTAGGAAAGAGCATTGAGTGTTAGGTACCTGACTCGTCCTGTGTCCTCCCACCCTGGGGCTCTTTCCTCAAAGGCAGGATGTGGGGGACAAGGTCTTCCCCGCCACTTCAGCCCCATGATCTCTGAGTCTTCCGCCTGTCTGGTGAGAGGAGACCTCCTGGACCCATGAGAAGACAGGGGAAATGGAGGCTGCAAGTGTGACCCGCACTCCTCACTTCTGTCTACTTCTTAGCTCCTTGATGATGCAGCTCTGCATGTACCCAGCTTTAAAGAGTCGATAGGGAGAAACGCAAATCAAAACGACAATGAGGTATCACCTCACATTGGTTAGAATGTCCATCATCAAAAAATCTACAAACAATAAATGCTGGAGAGGGTGTGGAGAAAAGGGAACCCTCCTACATCACTGGTGGGAATGTAAATTGGTGCAGCCACTGCGGAGAACAGTATGGAGGTTCCTTAAAAAACTAAAAATAGAGCTACCATATGTATGATCCAGCAATCCCACTCCTGGGCATATATCTGGAGAAAGCCATAATTTGAAAGGATACATGCACCCCAATGTTCATTGCAGCACTGTTTACAATAGCCAAGACATAGAAGCAACCTAAATATCCATCAATGGAGGAATGGATAAAGAAGATGTAGTATATATACAATGGAATATTACTCAGCCATAAAAAATGAAATAATGCCATTTGCAGCAACATGGACAAACCTAGAGATTATCATACTACATGAAGTAAGTCAGACAGAGAAAGACAAATGTCATATGATATCACTTATATGTAGAATCTAAAAAAATTGTACAAATGAACCTGTTTACAAAACAGAAATTGAGTCACAGATGTAGAAACCATACCTATGGTTACCAAGGGGGGAGGGATGAATTGGGAGATTGGGATTGACATATACACACTACTATATATAAAAGATAGCTAATAAGGACCTACTGTTTAGCACATGCAGCTCTACTTGATGCTCTGTAATGACCTGTCTGGGAATGGAGTCTAGAAGAGAGTGGATATATGTATATGTATGGCTGATTCGCATTGCTGTACAGCAGAAACTAACACAACACTGTAAATCCGCTACACTCCAATTAAAAAATTAATTTAAAAAGGAACAAAAAAAAAGAGAGAGAGAGAGAGAGTCATCATCTGGGAAAGAAGAAAGCACAGGGGCTCTGTGGGCAGCCATCCTGGGGCACGTATTCTACCTCTAATCAAAGGCCTAACACTAGGGAGGTGACCTAACTCTTCATTCCCATCTCTGTAATGGGTATAATATCTACTTCACAAGAGAATGATGTGACATGGGGTATGTCAAGCAGCTAGTACGTGCCCGGCACTTAGCAAGCCCTCCAGACAGGAAAGGATGACTTCACCGCGGTCCTGATGCTGCCCCCTCTCGGCGGTTTTGGCCAGCACACAGCTCCTGACAATTCTTGGTGCTGCCAAATGCAGTGATGGACAGTGTGTTCCATCACTGAACAAAAACAAGAAAATGCAGGGCGAAAGCGAAATACTAAGAGAACCAACTGAAGCTGTGACCTCTCAGAAGTAGCTTTGGCTTCTCTGAACTTGGCCTTTGGGAACTCTATCTGCTGTATTCTGGCAACTTCGAAATTCATTGAGGTCTCCAACCTGGGTCTTTGGAGATCTCAGTGTTAGACTAACCAGGTGATGCAGAGGGATCAGCAGATGGGGAGAAGAAATAAGGAGGAATCCTAGAAGCATCAAACGATAATGACCCCAACACCAGAGATGAAAATAACCCAAACGCAAAAGCTCTGGGGGAAATTTAATTTCAAAATTTACAATATTTAGACATCTGTAATACAGCATGTCTCATCTCTGTGTTTTGTATCTGTGCATCTCTTACATACAGATGTTCCCCCAGCCCAAATTCCCTACCGAATTCTTAATTCGAGTCAGATAGTTTGGGGAGGACTATTCTAAAGGCTTGGCAATCCTTCTAAGAGGACGACTTCAAATTTTGAACAATAAAGTTAAAAGTCAGCCTGTGGGGCACAGGCCTTCACATGTGGGCCTGACATCCTCATCGATGTTGTTTTCCCCGGCATCCTTTACAGATCTAAATTCAACTGTGAATGTTAAGAACACACACATACCATATGGACACCAGACTTTGAATCACAAAACTCATTATTTCTGCCATACTTAAAATGTAAAAATGCAGGGGAAAAAACAACAAAAGGGAGAATTCATTTCTCTCCAAAAATTAATGTTTCCTTCCTCCGTTTACTGCAGACCACCTCCACTCTCACTCCAGACAGATGGCGAGAAGCCTCTAGAAAAGCCTGAGAGAATGTACTGGAGTCTCAGAATGAGAATGTTCCAGATCCTGGGAGACTGGGGGGGAGGCAGAGAAAAGAGGACATGGAAACGAATTTAAGACAAAACAGCATGAATATGGAAGTGACCCACTGAACCCATTGCACAGTTTCAGAAGGAAAACCTCGGCATCCTGTACAGCCTGCCCCGTATGCATCAGCGGAGCTTTTTAAATGCAATACGGGAGCCCCACCACTCACTCTGCAGGGGCCGCGCGTTCTTAGCCATCGCTTCTGCGATGGCTAATTCTGTGTGTCAGCTTGACTGTACCCCAGGGTGCCCAGAGAGCTGGCAAAACATTATTTCTGAGTGTGTCTGGGAGGGTGTTTCCAGAAGAAATGAGCACTGAATCAGTGGGCTGAGAAGCCGTTTGCCCACCAGTGCGGGTGGGCATCCTTCACTCCACTGAGGGCCCGAATAGAACAAAAAAGGCAGAAGAGAAGGGATTTGTCCCTTCCTGCCTGGTTGCTGGAGCTGGGACATGGATCTTCTGCTCTCTGAGCTCCTGGTTCTCAGGGCTTCGGACTCAGACTCAATTATACCCCCGGCTTTCCTGGGTCCCCCGCTTGCAAATAGCAGCCTCCATATTTGTATGAGCCAATTTCTCAAAACAAATCTGTGTGTGTGTGTGTGTGTGTGTGTGTGTACACCTCCTGTTGGTTCTGTTTCTCTGGAGAACCCGGACTAATACGGCTTCTGAGACAGAAAACCCAGTTTGGAACAGTCTCATTTTCTCAAAATCTACCCCTTGGCTAAAGCCTTGCACCCCATCTGCCCTCTTTAAAGAGGCAGATCCAGGAGCAACCCCCCTCTACTCACTGAGATTCCAGGGCTGCAGGAACAAATTGCCACACACCAGGTGGCTTAGAAACTTATTCTCTCACAGTTTTAGAGGCCAGAAACTCCAAATCAAGGTGTCGTCAGAGCCATGTTCCTTCTGAAGGCACTAGGGAAGGGCCCTTCCCTGCTTCTTCCAGCTTCTGGGGACCTTCTTGGCTTTGGGCTGCCTCCCCTGCATCTCTGCATCCTCTTCTCATAAAGATGCTAGTGGTTTGAACGCAGTGACAGGGCAAGAATAAAGATGCAGATGTAGAGAATGGACTTGAAGACAATGGGGCGGGATGGGGGGGTCAAAGGGGAAGCTGGGATGAAGTGAAAGAGTAGCACTGAAATATATACACTACCAAATATGACTAGATAGCTAGTGGGAAGCTGTTGCATAACATAGGGAGATCAATTCGATGACGGGTGATGACCTAGAGGGCTGGGATAGGGAAGGTGGAAAGGAGTCGCAGGAAGGAGGGGATATGGGGATATATGTATAAATAGAGCTGATTCACTTTGTTGTATAGCAAAAACTGGCACAACAGTGTAAAGCCATTATATTCCAATAAAGAGCTTAACAAATATGCTAGTGGTTGGATTTAGGCCCCAATTTAACAGAGCAGAACCTCATCTTAACCAGTTACAACTGCAAAGAACCCATTTCCAAATAAGGCCACCTTCTGTGGTTCTAGTAGCAGTCAACTCACTACTGCGTCTAAGGCAAAGCTGTCTCTCCGGCTCCTCTACCCAGCCCGCGGGGTCAGGTGGGCTCTGACGAAGCCCCTAGGCTGACAACGGCAGAAGGACTGACACATTTTTTCAGGTTCTCCTGAAATACAGCTGAAGGGGACGTCTCACCACCAGCCCCGAAACGAACCCGTGATGCCACTGGCAACAGTCCCCAGAGCTCCGCGCAGTGAGGGGAGGTTATCCCGGCAGGTGCTGCACGATGAGGCCCCCGAGGCCACTGTCACACCTCCGGCTCAGGAACCTGGGGTCTCAGCCAGGAGGCAGGGAAGCGCCCCAGGCACCGGCAGCGTGGGGTGGGGAGGCCTCTGGAAGGGGGCCTCCCCTCCCCTCTGCGGGCCCCTGGTACCCATTTGTAACATAAAGAGCCAGCTCTGGACCCCAGACACTCCTGCAGGGGACAGTGAGCTAACAGAGACAGGAGGGCCTCGGGGACAGAGGTCCCACACTGAGCCCACCCAGCCCCGGAACGTCATCTTGCAGTAGGGGCTCAGGGCCCCGAGGGGCTGGCACTTCGACTCCAGCCACCCCCCTCTCCTGTCTTGGAGATCAATCCAAGAAGAAACAAGTGTCAGTTCCACTCCTCAAACCCCATAACACTCTGTGACACTGAGAGGAAGCAGAGGAAAGATGGCCCTTTATGGGAAGGCAAATTTTTTTGTCTGTTTCGTTTTTTTTTCCTGCCTTGGGACACATTTTGCACATACACACCTTGCACAGGACATAAAGGGCGCAGTGATGTATTTGCAAGCCCTTCCATACACTATTTATTTTACCTACTGAAATATCATTTCTGTCTGGGAAAGACATTGGGTATGGTTGGCTTTTATGCTCTCGGCACTTTTCCCCCTAACAAAACCCTTCCCTATAAATCTGCGGTCCACAGCCTGACTTCAGAAAACACTTTAATAGTTCCCAACTCCAACATTTTTCCATAGCAATAAATCCTCACGTCAAGAATACAGAAGTGCTGAGGCCTGAATTCATTCAAGAGAGTTCATCAACACCCCGCCCCTGGGATGAGGGACTCAATCTCCTGTCCCTCCTGAGGGGACGCAGGGTGAGGGGAGATGCCGCTGAGGAGGTAGACCTGCAAACACCACCCACCACTCCCCCTCTGGGAAGCAGGACTGGACTGCCTGGAAGGAGTGGGAGGGATGCCTTTCGCGGTTATCAATAGCAGCCATGGCCATTGTCCTTGATCCCGTGTAACTCCATGCAGGGTACCTCCTCTGTTCCCATGAGTGCCCAGCCCTGAGCCATCCATCATTTCTTTGCATGACCCGTGAGCTGCTTCCCTGCCCATCCCACACTCAGCTCGATCCTTATCCCGATAAAGCAAACCCAGCCTACGTAAGGACACCCCGCAAGACGGATATTATTGAAGATGTCAGAGAGGGGTGCATCACACATCACTCCAAACACGTCTTTTAAATCTTCTTCGGACATGTCTTCGGCCTCATGGCTCTCTCCTGCTTCTCCGGCTTTGCTGACGAATGACTTAACCCCTCCTCGACATCACCCACCGACCTTCATTAGGAGGTAGTGGGAGATCAGAAAGAACCATCTGTAATATTAAGGATAACAGCCCCCCTGTGTGGCTGTGCTATGTGTTTCACCTCCGGAATCTGAGGCTCAGACGAGACGCACAGCCTGCTGACGTCACAGAGCTGGAAAAGGCGCAGAGTCAGGAGCCGAACCCCAGCCTCCGCCTGACAAAGTAAACACCTGGAAAAAAGTGAATCCCCTTTCTGCACACTCACCATTGTTGTGGGTGTATTTTAAGGCCTACCACTGGATGCACATAACTTTAGTTTGGGTCAACATCCCCATGAATAAAATTTTGTTAATCGAAATTCTTATGTACCCAAGATAGTAAACGGAAACAAAATTAAAGTATTTGGGGAACAACATCGTGGTCACTTTCAAAGTTCCTGTTTACCGACAAATAATATGTAGCTGAAGGGAAAGAATTTGATAAACAGGAAAATTCCTGAGCAGGGAGATCCTAGACAAGGGACCAGCCCTGTGTGGTCCTTAATTTCTCACCTGCCAAATGCAAGCAGTTGACTATGGTTCCTTCCAGCTTTAAAATTCTTAGTCTAGTTCAAATAATTTTGTAAGTGATCACTAAAGTTTATTCTAAAGGGCCAAATCCCTGGCATTGGGTATATTCATTTAACAAAAATAGCAACGACTCTTTATTGAGCAGCAAATATGTGCCAGATGCTTTATATGTAGCATCTTGAGACTGAAAACAATCCTGCAAGATAAGAGTTATCATCCCCATTTTACAGATGACAAAACTGAGGCTCACAAAGTCCAAGTGGCAATCTCAAGGCCACAGAACTGAGATTTGAGTCTGTGCATCTCTACATGCAAAGTTTGTATATCTCTTTCACCCACAGGACCACCATGAGACTGAAAAGAAATAGTCCTACAGTGACAAGAAGTCCTCACACAGACCCAGCTTGTGAGGCGTAGGTACCATCCAGGCCCAGCCGTCTGTCTCAACCACAGGGTATCTTCTAGTGACTAACCATCCACTGGGGCCAGGCCCAGGCTGCCAGAGGGCTGTAGAAAACTCCTTTAACCCCTCAGTGATCTCCAGGGAAAAGAAAACCTCACTTCATGGGAAAAAAGACATGTAGCTGAGGTGGGCCCTGCCTGTGGTTCCATCCAGGTCTCCCTGGGGGAGGACAGCAAGTGCCCCAGACTGCCCACATGTGTGAGGGACAGACTCAGGGGAAGACAAAGGGTGGGCACCTGGGCAGGAGCCCCCCTGTGATGTGGAACACCCACATGTGGGACACCGCCACCTTCAAGCTCAGACTTTACACGTCTTCTTAGTAAATAGCCACAAAGTGTAGTAAGCGCTAAGGCTGCACCAGGAAGTGTGGGCCAAGAGCTTTGCATGGACTCCCTCGTTGAATCCGCACCTTCTACATAGTAGGTATCCTTACTTATCCCCATTTTGCAGATGAGGAAACTGAGTCCCAGACTGGCTATCCTCTACAGTGAGTGGAGCTGGGGTTCAAACCAGGCAGTCTGGCTTCAGAGGCTGAGAGGTTAACCTCTGCTGATGGCCCCCAACCCCCATCGTCCCCCACAGGACCCTCCATACTTCTGTGAATTGGGGAGGAGGGCAGCACTGAGGCCTAGAGCAGGGCCCAGAACCCCAGGTCTGGGGCCAGGTGGAGGCCACACCCAGGCTCAGCGATTCCAGCCTGAGCTCGCTTCCCTTAGGACAAGACCATGCCAAGAAGAGGCGGTGCCTGAGAAGAGCGGGGTAGGGGCAGGAGCGGTGAGACACACAGTGTCCAGGGAGAGCCTCCTGGTAAACAAGGAGTCAGAGCTCCCCTTGGGACCGCCTGCCACCACGAAGGCACCCTGGTGCCCAGCTCGAGCACCACCCGGGGCAGCAGATTCAGCTCATAGCACTAAAAGCTGTACCAGCAGGCTCCCCTGCCCCGTGAAGCCAGGGCTGGGATGCTGGGTGCAGGACAGCACCCCCTACATGGCTGATCTGTGCAGAGGTGCTGCATGCAGACCCAGGACTGGCTGAGGGAATGGGGGCTTGAGATGCTCCCCAGATGGGGAGGCCGGTGCCCCAGAGCATCAGGGACACAGAGCAGCTCCACATTCAGAGGACCATCCCATGTTCAATCATTTGACTTACTAAAAATATCTTACTCAGAAATGACTCTGAGCACTTTTTGCTGAGAGATCACACATGGACCAACACATCGGTCCAGGGGAAGCAACCCAACTGCCCGCAAGAGCTGATCAGCCCACGGCTGATCTCCCCAACCCTTACTTGTATTTGTACAGCTAAGGAGCCGGGTGGGACCGCAAGCAGCAGGGCGCGGAGCCCCCTAGGAGGAAGGTTGTGTGGACACAGTGAGGCAGACCAAGGAGTCAGCACTTTGTTAGTGTAGGAGGCACCTCTCACCTGCACACAGGGATGGCTCAGGGCTCTGCGGCCTGTGCTCCTGCCCAGCTCACCCAGCAGGCTGCCTGGCTCCTTCCAGAGTCACCTGGGAGAGTGAGGGCCACGCACGAACAGAGCAGTGGGGGTCTCCAGCACCTCTGTGCTTCTCTTATCTCAGGCATCCAGGCTGCACCCCAGCTACAGGTTCCACCCCATTCGCACTGCCTCCAAGGGACCCCTCTACCAGGGAGTAGACCTGGAGTTCCCAGTATAATCTTCCCCTTTCATGCATCAAGACAGCCTGACATGCACCACGTTCCCTCAGCATCTCTCCAGGCTACTTGTCTTCAGAAGCGTGGTACCTAGGTCCCAGCTCTGCCCGCTGCCTGGCTGGGTGCACTGTACTTTTGCTCTGGTTTCGTGTTTCTCCCCCAGAAGGGTGTTGCATGGCTTTTTTTCTTTTTTTTCAAATTTTTATTTTATACTGGAGTGTAGTTGATTAACAATGTCGTGTTAGTTTCAGGTGGACAGCAAAGTGATTCAGTTATACACATACACATATCTATTCTTTTTCAAATTCTTTTCCCATTTAGGTTATTACAGAATATTGAGCAGAGTCCCCTGTGCTGTACAGTAGGTCCTTGTTGGTTATTTTAAATATAGTAGTGTGTACATGTCAATCCCAAACTCCCAGTCTAGCCCTTCCCCACCTTTCCCTCCGGTAACCATAAGTTCATTCTCTAAGTCTGTGAGTCTGATATGAATGAACTTATTTACAAAACAGAAACAGTCTCAGACTTAGAGAATGAACCTTTTTTTATGGTTAACATTCAATGGCTCCACACTGTAATCCGAACTAATGTGTTAACAAGGGAGAATGGCTCCATCCTGGACATGAATGGGGGTCTTCTTGCCTTAAATCCCTAAGAAATGCACCCCTTATGGGTAGAACAGCAGGTACAGTGGCATGTGGGTGAGTAAAAGTGTTTGGACTTCATGGTGCTCCCTTAAATCATCCCAAAGTAGTTCCATGGACTCCCTTAGTGCTCCTGGAACACAAATTAAAAACTAGCCCCAATATACAGAGACACACTCACATACACGCACCCCACCCAGCCCTCATCAGAACATCAGGTACACACCCCCGACGGGGAATTTTCTAACAGAACAGGGCTTGCAGGTGTCTCAGAGCTAAGTGTAGAGTGAAATAAGCCTTGCTCCTGGCAGGATTGCAGGTAAACTGCATCACTGAGTCAGTCACCTGCGTGGACTTGGCTCTCCTGACCCGCTTTCAGCACATCATTGGCACATACCCACCCTTGGAATCCACTTCTTCTCAGGGCTCTGGGCTGAAGTTAAGCTCTTCTGGAAGCTTCCAATCTCTTCAGCCCACAGGAGCATTAATGAGCACAGGGGCAGTAACTCAGAGTACTTAAGAGCATGCAATAACATCATGGCACTTAAGAGGCAGGGGACTGTCTGCGTAGCTCAAAACGATGCTTCCCCCATGGAGAGAGACCCAGGGAAACCACGGCTCCAGGAAACACTTGGGGGCATCAGATGGGAGAAACTGGGAGCCCCACATCGTAAAAGTTATTATCTCGCAGGAGAGTAGTTTTTTCTCTGATTTGTATCTAAGTGCGGGGTGGAAAAGAGTGCTGGGTGGAGAAGGCAGCACACAAGCGTTTAAGTCATTTATAGTTTACATTTTTACGGCACAGCAGAGATCGGCATCCGTGTTCCATCTGCAATTAGAAGCTGGAGCAGGCTGCGAGGTCTCCGTGCAAATTGTGCCTGTTAAAGAGTCGACGCCACGCGATGATTGATCAACACCGAGGATTTATTCCCTGAGCCAACAGTGATTGGTACCTTTGCCATTCCCCGGGGTGATACATAACAATCTCGATAATGCACCCGGACAGATACATTTATAACCCCGGTGCCGGAGTCCCGCCTCAGAGGCTGGACAGCCTCGGGGAGGAGGGACGTGGCTCCCGCCCACAACAGAAAGCCCGGAGCCTGCTGGCCGTGGGCCTGCAGTCCTGGGGGTGGGGACACGGCCCACAGGGCACCCAGGGGGAGGACTCAAGCCAGAACCACTGCCTCCCTCCCCCCCTTGCAGCACTCTGAGCCTGTCTGCAGGCAGAGGGCCCTCACTCTCCTCATGTGTCAGTGGGGACAAGACAGCTGTCACGGGGGGAGGGGGGTGGCATCTGTGAAGTTAAGATCAGCTACTTGATGGCAGTTTTACAGAGATTCGATTATTCAAAAATGCATGTGTGCACGTGCATGAGGGTTCTACAAGAGTATACATGCTTGCACACGCACAGAAAGCCCCTCCCCTAGTCCCTCCTGCACAAGCAAGACACCGCCTCCCTCTAGCGTGGGGTCTCCTCAGAGTCTTTTTTTCATTTGTTTTATGTGGTTGGCACCAGAAGGTGTTTAACATCTTGGCTGAGTTCTGGTGGCAGGTATTGAATTCCCCCCTCAGCATTAACCCGCTCTTTGTGTTGAGGCCCTGGGTGAAGACCTAGGGCTGAGCAATGCCAGGTGAGGCTCTCCAGACAGGTGTCCCGTGGGAATGATGCAACACGGACAAGCTCGACACCCTCCACAGGGTTTCAACCCCCCTCACGTTGTGACATCTCCCAAATCTGTGCTCCCTGCGCATCTCTCTCAGGATAAGGGAGAACAACGTGACATGCCCTCCAGAAAATCCATCACCTCCCCCCACCTACAGCCCCAGCCTGATTCTTCTTCTCCTGTACCATCAGGCACCAGCATCCCCGGGGTACCCATGAACCAGACCCACCCTGGCTTTCCCCTTCATCCCTCGTGCAATGGGTTCTGATTCCTATCAGTACCTCTGGCGAAATATCTCCCCACTCCAGACCTACTCTCCATCTTCACTTCTGCCACCAAATTCATCATTTCCTACCAGGATAAGCACAGTGGCCCCCAAACCGCCAGACTCCCCACCCACAGTCTGACCCTCCTCAGCATCCTTCTAATATATAAATCCAATCCTGTCTTTTTTCTGCTTTAAACTCTTCGGTGACTCCCACCAAAATCAGAATGAAGCTCAAACTGCTTTGCCTGGGAATATGTCTGACAAACGTTTTTTTTCTCTAAAAGATCTGACTATGCCATCTGTTTCTCAGACTTCTCCAGAGAAACAGAACCAATATGGTGTGTGTGTGTGTGTGTGTATGTGTGTGTGTGTGTGTGTGTGTGCGCGCGTAGACAGAGAGATACATACATACATACATACATATAGATAGATAGTTGGATAGATAGATAGATGGATAGATGGATAGATAGAATTCGTTCATGGGATTATGGAGACTGGCAAGTCCAAAATCTGGAGGGTAGGGCAGCAGGCTGGAGCCCCAGTGAAGAACAAGTTCAAGTTGGCCATTTGCTGCAGAATTGCTTCTTGCTCGGTGGAGGTAGGTCTTTTGCTCTAGCCAGGCCTTCAACTGATTGGATGAGGCCCACCACACTCAGGAAGGCAATCTGCTTTACTTAAAGTCCAGCAACTTAAATGTTAATCTCATCAAAACACCTTTACAGAAACATCCAGAATAATGTTGGATCAAATATCTGGGCACTGTGGCCCCACCGAGTTGACACATAACATTAGCTATCACACAGTCTCTCTTCTATATTGATGGGTTGAGGTTTCAGGAAGCAAGCAGGACCGATCTTTCTCCTTCATGACCAGGGCAGAGTCCCCTGAGTGGCTCTACCCAGAGGAAACCAAACCTTCAAAGATGGAGAGACTCCCAGGATGTCTGATTGGACCCCTCATGAAGCAATGGGAAGAGAGGAGCCAGAGAGGCTCAAGGTCCCACAGACATGTAACAATCCTTTAATTGGGAAGGTGAGGCAGTCTGTATATCAATTCTGGAAGCATTTAAAATATGAGTAACATAAAAGAACCTGAAAGCTGAGGGTCCCATATGATGTGGTACTTATCACCGAGTACTCATCCTTACTCAGGGCTCAGTACCTACCCAGTACCAGACTCTGTGCTGTACACATGGCACAGTGGGGATGGGAGTTCCTGCCAGGCAGGGTAAGGGCAGCCGTCCATGGGAAGGGGGATGGTGGGGTAGCAGGACTTGCCCTGAAGCTGCATCTCCATCACCAACACACACTTTCTACCCAGGTGTCTCCTTATCTGGAGTGATGTGGGGTTGACGAAGGAACATTATGACAGGAATGAACCCCTACGACCCCTCCCCAGCTTGCAAGGGCCGCTGTTGACACACAAACAGGGGCTTCCCTGCAGAGGAAGAACACCAGGTGCAGATGGAAACAGCCATGCAGGTGGGAAGAGAGGAGCTCAGTCTTGAACCTGAGCTGACCCACAGACTATCCTCTTTCTTCTACCCATCCCGCTCCACGTTCTTGCCCAGAAGGCCACCAAAGTATACTGATTCTCTGTGACCCACAGCTCCCCAAAGGATCCTTCACGCTGCCCCAGGGCAGGCTGCAGCCCTAGAAAAGGGCACTCCTTTAACTGACTCCAATCAAACGCCTCCCAGCTTCTGTACAGGTTTCTTGTTACAGCCGAGCCCCCAACCCTCTCCCAGGAGAGGAACTTCCTTCAGCAAAGACTGCTATAAATACTACTGTTCCTGGAGGTACCGCCAAATGCGCCCCCCTCAGACTGAGCACTCAAGTAGGGAGGCCTCACGTCACGGCTGCAAGTGGGTTTTCATCTGGGGATTAGGCAACTGTGAATGGAAGCATCACGCCAGATTAGAAGCATCTTCCAGACACGTATGTGAAGTGACTACACTCGCTCAGCAGCTAAGATGGAATGTAAGGAAAGAAAGACGACTGTTTTTCTTTAAAAACGTGGGAAAAGGGGTGACCTGAGGTTATACTTTATAATCATAGATCGATGGCTCAGCCTCAAAAGCACAAACCACTCTATTCTATAGAGAAGAAAACAAACACAAAACCAAATATATATACTGTATATATATATATATAATATATATACTGTATATATACATATATAATATATATACCGGTTGGTCTGCAGAGGCACCAAGGTGAGCCCCTCCCGCCACAGTTGGGGTCCTTTGGGGAAAGCAATCTCTGGCATAGGCCTCGCGCTCATAAATACTCCAGAAATGAGGCAATAAGGCTGCTCCCAGGCCCCGGCACAGGCTCCCAAGGAGGGACACTTGCCCGTATCCCATGCAGATAGAAGGAAAGGCCTGACTCCGCCCTGTGGCCAGTCTCGCCTGTGCAGGTGGCCCCAACAATGAAGAACATCACATGGCAGGTCTCCTCCCCACTTTGCTGCCTCTGGAACGCCGCCCCCCTCTTCCATCCCGGGGAGGCGTCACTTCACACTGAATTCCAGGGGCTGACAGGGCTGCCCTCTCCGCTCCTGAGCCTGCACGGTGCCGTGAGTCTATATGGGCCTCTGCCGCGTGCACGGCCCTCCAGCTGTGCCTGGGAGCTGTGGGAGGACTAGATCCTGAAGCTCTTGGAAGACCCAAGCCCTGGTTCCCCTCCAAGCCTCTGCCCGTGCCACTGCCTACCTGGGCAGCCCTCCCCACTGCGGCCCCTGGATGATGACCCAAGTCCTCCAGGCCCCTTACATCATCAGCACACCTTCCCAGGCACCCTCCCTCCTAGGCGGATGTGGTGCCTGCTCTGCACCTCCCGGCACAGCTCTGCAGGTGTCAGGAGGGGAACTGAAAGGGAAAGTCCACCCTAATGGCACAAGAGGACAAGTGGCCGGAAAGGTGGCACAGCAGCCGAGAGCATCTTCTGCCTGGAGTCCTCCCTCCTGCCCAGCACAGCAGGGCAGACAGGTCAGATCAATGGGGCCTGGGCCCAGTTCCCAGTCTTGCTTTCTCAGCCATTTACTAACAGGCAAACCACACCCATCATGCCCAGAACTTCTGATCTTCCCAACCAAACATGTTCCTCCCACCGTGTTCCCTAGCTGGGTTGACAGAAATTCCATCCTTCCACTGCTCAGCCCCCAAACCTTGGAGTCCTCCTCACCCCTTTCTTCTCTCACAGCTCTCATCTCATCTGTCAGGAAATCCAATGACTTTGCCTGCAACATATACCCAGAATCTGGCTTTTTATCTTCCACAACCTGCACTGCTATGACCCGGTCCAAACCCCATCATCTCTTTCTCAGATCACTACAACATCCTCCTGAGGAGTCCTCTGGCTTTCCCTCCTCCTCCCATGTAGTCCATTGTCATCATACAGCTGGGGAAGGTGGTAATTCTCCACGGTATTTCCACACGTCTCCTGACAGTGTTTGTCCTGGACTGTCTTTTCGAGGATGTTTATAGAAACAGACTTGGAAGATATAGTATCTGCTTCCTGGACAGAGGGCAGGTTGTCTCCTGAACAAGTTAATAAAGATGTTGTCTTACTCCAGGACAAACTTGGGGCAGCTTTCCAATAGCCCCTCATAAGACTGTGAGTTCCTAAGCTCGGGGTTCCTCAGCTGTGACACAGACCTACTGTGTGCATGGCGTCCACCTGGGCTGCTCTGAATGGCCCTGGTAGAGCTAGGGGAGCAAGGGTAATGGTTGTGAACAAGAGGCAGGGCTGCTCTGCCTGCTGTCCTGTGAGTAATAAAATCCTTTATCTCTGACCAGGAGGCTCATGTCTGCCAACATCTATGACACTGCGGCAGGTGAATCTGTTAGCTTGGGAGCGGACCCTTCATGATTTTTGACACATAGCAGCCTGAACGCTCATTTGTTACCTAAATCAGGTCATGTTGCTCCTCTACTCAAACTCCTACAATGACCCTCATCTCACTCACAGAGGAAAATGCAAACTCCCTACAGTGGCCACAGGCCCTGCAGAAGCCCACTCCCCAGCCCCATCAGGCCTCTGAACTCATCTTCCCCATCCTTCACTCTCCTCTGGTCACAGTGGCCTCCTCACTGTCCCTCAGACACATACCAGGCACATGTCCTACTGTGGACTTTTTAAAAAATTAATTAATTAATTATTTTTGGCTGCGTTGGGTCTCTGTTGCTGTGCACGGGCTTTCTCTAGTTGTGGCAAGCAGGGGCTACTCTTCCTTGTGGTGTGCAGGCTTCTCATTGCAGTGGCTTCTCTTGTTGCAAAGCATGGGCTCTCGACATGTGGGCTTTAGTAGTTGCAGCATGTGGGCTCAGTAGTTGCGGCATGTGGGTCCTAGAGGGAGAGCGCTTCGGTAGTTGTGGCGTGTGGACTCAGTAGTTGTGACTCACGAGCTTAGTTGCTCCGTGGCATGTGGGATCTTCTGGGACCAGGGATGGAACTCGTGTCCCCTGCACTGGCAGATGGATTCTTAACCACTGCGCCACCAGGGAAGTCCCCCTACTGTGGACTTTATACCAGCTGTTCCATCGGCTGAATTCTCTTCTGCCTCATCCACGTGGCTCCCTCCCTCCCTCATCTCCTTCACATCTTTGCTCAATGTCAGCTTCTCACCGAGACCAATCCTGAACCGCTATTTAAAACTGCATCTTCCCTGCCTTCCCAGGCCCCCAGTGCTACCTCCCTAAGCCCTGGATCCCCAAATGGGCCACCTGCTCCCCACCTGCACAGGTCCCTCCCCAAGTGTGGCCTTCTTGGGTCAGTTTACCCAGTCTCACCAACACACTTGCCCCAGGCAAAACTGGCTTAGTCAAAATTCCACCCTTGACAATGCCTGATGGTACAGGAGGGCACCTGAGGTTCTCTCTGCTGTGGAAAGGGAAAGGGCACCAGGGACACGATAGCAGAGAGAAGGAAGCAACTCCCCACTCAGCAAAAGGGCAGAGTGCTGGCTGGTCCTTGAGGCTGGCAGAGGGAGTAAGGGGTGACTGGCACTGGCTGGTATAAACGTCTGCATCCTAGGAGCTGCAGAAATACTTGGGGAGGGAGACGTGTCCCAGGGCTGAGCTCCGGCCGGGCATCCGGAAGGAGACTATAGTGATTCAGGTGTTCCAGGCACATGTGGACCCTGTCCCCCAACCTCCAGCACAGGCTGGGGACATCTGCGGGACTCAGCTTATTTTTCCAACTGGTCCATTTTCTACAGCATCTCATACTCTTCCCAGTTACAGTTTTGAGTTTAGTGATGATAACAGGCCTGCTCTGCTATTTATGCTTCTGATTATTTTTAGTGTTTAGCAATTAAATTTTCTGAAATTAAAACTTTAGACCCAAGCATCAGATTGTCTGTAGTGTACCACGGTGTGTTCTTACATGCAGTTTATATATATTTGGGTTGCAAAAGCCTCAGAAAAAAAGACATTTCAATAGTTGGCACCCAAAGCCCTTGTTTCCATATCACCCACCCGTTTCCATGCACTTCTTTTCTATTCCCACACTCAGCGACGCCCTCCAGATCCCTGTGAGCCAAAACACAGAGCTGGGTGAAGTAACAAAGCCCTCATTCAAAGCCACTGGAACGTGGCTGCCTTTTCCCACCACCTCAGCACCTCCATGGGCTGAGTCCACGGACAGCACACCCCACGACTCTGCCCTCAGTCCTGGGGCCCGGAGCCACAGCCTCTTTTACTGTTTTCCCTCACCCAGAATGAGATTCGTCAATTGCAAGAAGGCTGCCTGGAGTAACGTGGTCTACCTCCTGACTCGGGGCCCACCATACCCCCCGTGATGCTCTCACAAGGCAGCTCCCCTCCCAGAGCCACACCATCCATCCACTGGACAGGCCCTCTTCCCTTGGCTCCACCATGATGTGCTGCCCTGACAGCCCCGAGCTTTTCTCCCTCCTGCCGCCTGGACCAGGTCAGCACTCTTTCCCTAATGGCCACATTCACCCATGGTTGTGCGGTTTTAATGGCCACCTTCATGCCTCTTATCTTTGGCCTCACCTCCAGGTTGCATTTCCAGGGCCAGCTCTGCTTCTGCGTAGATGCACCTTGGAATTTCAGACTCATCAGTTTCCCTCCAAAGTGCCTCCTGCCTCCCTCACTGAGTTAATTCAGCCTGCAGCTTCTCAGTCACCCGGGGTAAGCCCGTGGGATCAAGAGCACTGGCTGTCACTCACCCCACACCTTTTCTAACCCTTTGACTTGCCTCACTTACAGCAGAGGCTACAGAAACTAATGACTCGCCTTTCTTGCAGCTGGAGGTGGTCATGAGACACAGTTCTGTCCAGTGAGTTAGAAACAGATATTTGCTGGGGTGTCTGGGAAAGCTTTTACTTTCCTGAAAATATGGACCCATGCAGTTGGCTACCCCTTCTCCTTTCAGCTTCCTGGTCCCCCTATGTCCCCCCAACGCTGATGTGTATCTGGCTGCAGCATCAGCCCTGAGACTCTGGGGACAGCAAGTACAGGGCCAACAGTTGAAGGGAAGAAGAAAACACCAGGGACTTTGGTGGCATGGCTGATTGGTCCCTCAAGCTCTGGACAGCCTGCCTCCAGACAGCTTATCCTGCAAGAGAAAGGCATGTTTGCATTGTGTTTTCTGGGGCATCCTTACCGACCCACTTAGTTCATTCTTACCTCTCTTTCTCCGCTCCCGCCCCCGATCCCTTGCTGTCAGCAGACCTTCTCACTCAATTGCTCTCTCCCTTTTTTCTCTCTCTTCCTCCCTCCCATCCCTCGTTATTGTTTCTGGAAGTGCTTGCTTTCTGAGCATCCACTCTGGACAGGCTCTGTGCTGCGTACTGCTGAGGAAGCAGAAGGCATCCACATCCTCACTGCAGGGTGGCGCCCAGAGGTGACAGGCTAGGTTCCCCTGCACACCTTCTGCCGTGCTGAGCCTCGTCAAGTCTCCCATTGTGGTTCCCTCTGCCTTCTTCAATGGCTTCCTGCACTCCCCCAGCAAAAGCAGCATCTCAGGTTTCCTCCACTGATGGACTACGGTGACCCTCAGCTCCTCCAGAGGCGTATCTGGCTTCACTCTCTTGCTTAGGATGGTTTGGCATCCCAGAGCTGGGTTCCTCTCCCTTACAGCCCCTGCTCTCAGGCTACCCCCACTCCCCCGGCCACATGAACCTTGGGCTCAGCACTCATAACCCACCTGCCAGCCCCAGACAGTTATTCCTCCTGCAGGGACCCTGTGAAACTCTGGTGCAAGGGCAGCAGCGGCCAGGGAAAGGGGCCAGGGGTTTAGGAAGGACCAGGGTTACATGCCGGCACATCATCCAGCACCAAACAGTCCTGTGGGCGTCATCGGAAGGGCCAGGCCAGGCGGTAATGAGCGCTAAGTAAACATGCACTCTGTGCTAAGCTCTGGGCAGGGTGGCATCCGCGTATTAACTCTCTCTTTTTTTTATTGAAGTATAGTTAATTTACAATGTTTTGTTAGTTTCAGGTGTACAGAAAAGTGATTCAGATGTGTGTGTATATATATACACACATATATATGTGTGTTTGTATATATGTGTGTGTGTATATATATTCTCTTTCAGGTTCTTTTCCTTTATAGGTTATTACAAAACACTGAATATAGTTCCCTATGCTATACAGTAGGTCCTTGTTGTTTATCTATTTTCTATATAATAGTGTGTATCTGTTAATCCCAACGTCCTAATTTATCCCTACTCCCCTCTTTCCCTTTTGGTAACCATAAATTTATTTTCTATGTCTATGAGTCTATTTCTGTTTTATAAAGAAGTTTATTTGTATCATTTTTTTAGATTCCACATATAAGTGATATCATATGTTTGTCTTTCTCTGTCTGACTCACTTCACTTAGTATGATAATCTCCAGATACACCCATGTTGCTGCAAATGGCATTACTTCATTCTTCTTCATGGCTGAGTAATATTCAAAAAGTCTACAAATAATGAATGCTGCAGAGGGTGTAGAGAAAAGGGAACCCTCCTACATCATTGGTGGGAATGTAAATTGGTGCAGCCACTACGGAGAACAGCATGGAGGTTCCTTAAAAACTAAAAATTACTATATGAGTTACCACATGATCCAGCAATCCCACTCCTAGGTATATATCTGGAAAAGACAAACACTCTAATTCAAAAAGATACATGCACCCCAATGTTCATAGCAGCACTATTTACAATAGCCAAGATATGGAAGCAACCTAAGTGTCCGTCAACAGATGAATGGACAAAGAAGATGTGGTATATCATCTCATGTTTAAGTGCACAACTGGGATAGTTGTATAGAGAATGGATTCCAAGGCTCAGAGAGATTCAGCAGCGGATCTGAAGTCACACAGCAAATAATGGGCAGATCCGTGGTCTGAGGTAAAGAGAAATGGTGTTGGAGGAGCTGGTAGTATGCAGGTCAAGTTTGCAGGCAGGCACGTCCTGGAGCAGAGGATAGCTCCCTCCCTGTGCTCTGCCACTGGCTCCTCAGCTCTGTTGAGACACCTTTCCAAAACCAGGCACCCACAAATGCCAGCTGAGTAGCTGTAACAGACCTGACTCTAACACGGCCACACCACCAATCCAGGAATTATAGATCCCTGGCAGTGTTGCACCCTAACCAGCTGCCGTGTTACCAGCGCTGCAGCTCCAGCCCAGAGAGGGTCCCTGGGTCAGTCCAAGAGGGTCTGCAGAAGCAGCCTGCCTGCCAGGGCGGCTCAGGCTCTAACTGTGGGGAGATGGCCCTGGGAGGTGAGGAGGGGAGCTGATTTGCTGAGCGCAGACCACTCCTCCGGCTGACACCTCTGTAACATCTGGAACACGCAGGCCACTCAGCTGCACCTGTGGGGTAAAGGCAAAGGGATCTCCAAATCTACGATATGAAGAGCCCTCTTTTTTCAAACTGTCTTATGAACGCCAAAGTGACTTCATATCCACTGTTTCATCGGGTCCTGCCAACAATCAAGTCAGCATGGCTTTTCTCATTTTCTACATGAACGGCATCACAACAGCAGCAAACTAAGGCCCCGAGAGGTCGGATGTGCTAAGGACCACATGACACCTTTAGCGTCTGGTGGACGGTGATAACAGTCTACTTTATCATCCTGTCTTTCCTTCTGGTTTCCTGGGGGACCCCAGGGTCCAGAGGACCCCACCTCCTTGGGCACAACAGATGGTTCAGGGAGGGGCCTGGGACCGTAGTCAGGCCGCGCCGAATCCTCCATCCACATTTGATGGAACCCTCAGGAGCGAGCAAGACGTACATCTGGAGTGACTGAGCACCACCAGCCTCCCCAGAAGAGCACCTGCCAGAGAACAAGGCCAGGTTACAGGAAATGCAGGCCTAGAAATGGGAAGATGAATTTCTGGGAACCATCATGGCGCGCACAAATCCAGCCATGCCTGAAGCCCGTTCCACTCCTGGAACTTTCATGTGTGTAAGTCAATATCTTCTCATCTTAGGACTGAAAGAGTCTCTTACACCAACACAAAGAATAAGACCAAGGCCTCCTAACTGATGGCAGGGCACAGAAATCTCCCCAAAGACAGATGTGAAAATCAAAGAAAAGCATAAGACAACCGCAGACAGGTACTTTCACTTATTCAATGAACATTTGAATTCAAACAAGCACCATGCTAATTTGTTGGAAAGACAGCCCAGCAGGTAGGATCCCCGTTTTCAGGGATCTTAATGGAACAGGAGAAGTAGAGACACTATGGAAGAGTTGGGGGTGGCAGCTCTAATAATATAGAACTAATCTGATGGAGAGTCAGCAAAGACTCTCTGAGAACATCACATTTAAATTGAAACTGAAGGATGATCACAGGCAAACCTCATGAAGCAGAGTCTGGGCAGGTGCAACAGCACAGGCGACACCCCACTGCTGAGACAGCAATTTCATTAACAGTGACTCATGCATACTGGGGCATTTTTGTGGGGTAGGGGAAGCGGAATTCTACACCTTCTTTTATAATTTGAATGTAAATATATATGAAAATCTTTCCAAAATCATCAGACAAGCAAGCAAAGAAAAATTTACAAGGACCTTTGCTGCAACACTGTTTATAACAACAGAAACTCACAATAACTGAAATTTAAAAATAACAGAATATGTCGATATGCCGTTACAATTGAAAAATATTTTAAAAGGCAATGTAAACACACATTTATTGACTTGGAAAGATGCACCCATCTAGGAGAAATAAGTGGGTCTCAAAGACTATACATAGGATGATTTCATGTAGTGAGTACAAAATAGGAATTCAATAAATATTTACTGAATGAATGGCAAATAAATACCTCTGAACAGATAAACATCAAACAAAATGTTTACAGTCATTATTTCTGGGTGATGGGATTATTGGTGATTTTAAATTGTTTTCTACATCTACTTATCTGAACTATCTAATTTTTTTGTACCATGCACATGAATTACTTGCACAATAGAAAGGAATAAAAGAAATCTTTCCAAAGCAAGCAATGACTCAACAAGGTCAGTTTTAAGATTAAGACGTATAATTAGGAAATGGAATCTTAAGACAGAAAAGAAAATAGTGTGGCTGGATAAGCATAAGAGATAAGAAAATATTCCTTCTCTAAACTTTGGAGAGAAATAAACATTTCTTCACTGTCACAGCCAGAATTTGTTTAGCAGAAGTCCATGACATATTTCATATTTATACAGCTATCTGTAACACAGCACATTAGTTAAATATTAGTAAAGGAAAACACTTACACTGATGCAAAAATGAAGTCAACAGGCTTGTGTTTGTATGATTCCAACAAAATCATTTTTAAAAAAGTCTGTGTATGCCAAACATTTCAATATTTGGGCAAATCTGCAAACAAATGCCATGTGGATCAATTTCTGGGGTGAGTGATTGCATCGTCCATGTTTCCCCCAGATGTTTTAGCAGAATAGAGAATAGGGTCTTAGACAACCAAGCCAGTGGCTGGGCAGAATCACAGCCAGCTACACTGTCACCATCACTAATAATATGTGCTGGGCAAATAACACTACCCACTCTCTGATGTCCATTTGCAGCCAAATTATAATCCTCTGATTGTTCATATCATTGGGAAAATTTTGTTAACTTTGAAACTCTAGAGGTCCTGATGGAGGCAAAGCACTGGCTGTGATTCTGGCAGGTGAAAGCTGACAGCAGATGCTATGGAGTGCCTGCCAAATTGCAGGTTCTGGGCCCTGGGGACCCCTATAAATTGCAAGAGCAGCTGCCTGTATCTTACATGGCCTCCCAGGTCCCACAAATTTCTTGGGGTGCCTCACTCACTAGGCTGCACCTTCTCACTCGGAACAGCATGGAAGGAGCTCACAGGAGGCTGAAGATGTCAGGAGGGGCATACTGCAGGAACGGGAAGTGAGCTGAGCCTTGGAACACTAACCAAAGGGAAAAGGATGCCAGGGCGAAGGATGCCAGGGACATGGTACACCGGCCACTGCACAGACCCAGGTTGTAGCTTCTGGAACAGCTGGACAGCTCATAGCTGCTCCCTTAAAGAAGCATGGGATACTCATGGGCAAACATAAGGACTTGGGAAAGAAGAAGGGCCATCACCCCACAGAATCCTGCCCCCAACATTATTCGTCCTGTGCTGCAATGAGCTATTTACATGTGGTCATTCTCCACTGGAACATGAGCTCCTAAAGGTAAGATTGTATCCTACTAGGCTTAGCATCCTTGAGCCTGGCACAGTATCTGACCAAGAGTCTTCACTCAGTAACTATGGGCAGTTAAATGAGTAGATGAATGCCTAAAAATAAAAACTGCATCTCCCCCAAGGCTAGGTTCTAAGTCAGTACGTGCTATGAAAATCATGGATGGTCAGGCAGGTAGGGCTCTGTATGTGAGTCCTGGTGAGCAGAGGATGAAAGAAGATCTAGGAGGCTGCTAAGATAATTTGGGACAGCCTGAGGAAATGAGCCAGAAGCTGGATTAAAATTCCGCAGACAGTATATAGAACCAGCCAGCATCCTTCTTCCACTACTGGACAAGGTCACTGGTTCTTCTACTGAAGCTAGAAGAAGTGGTTACTGGCTCACAGAGAGTTACCATGGTGCACAGCCTCACATATGCACACATAAGTATGCAAACACCAGGGCACATTTAACATTGCAAGGTTCTCACACCATGGGGGGTACTTGGGAACCTTTCAACTTTTTCAACTTTTTCAACCTTTCAACTTTTCTTTCTCTCCTTTTCAAAATTGCTAGAAGCACAAATACATGAAGGAATTAAATTCACAGATGATGGGACTCAACTATACTCCTGTACTTGGATTACCATAAGCTCAAAAAGAAATGGGGATGAGATGGGATGGGATAGGAGGCATGGGATGGGAGCGGATGGGGATAGGAAAAAGGCTGCCCCCTTAGAGGGCAGCCCTGGCCAGCAGCCCCCATGAGTACCACTCATGCTGTGCTAACCACACCGGCTGCCAAAACACCTGCCTCTCCTGCTCCCCTGTGTCCTGCTTCCATACCCATCTAATCAGGCCCTGCCCTGAGCATACGCTCCTAACTATTCAGTCCCAGCTGAGGCCTGCATCCTTCTGGACACATCTACGTTTTTCTGAATGCTGTTTCTTCAGCAAGCCCAGCAGCTTGGGGAAACCATCCTGCAAGATGAAGAGTTCCCCACCCTATTCCATCTCATTTTCAGACTCCCTAGTGCATGATAGAGGAAGAGGGGCTTTGTGGTAGGCCAAGAAGGAATAAAAGGGCAGGAATGAGTATAGATGTGTAGTTACATATCACTACCAGTGCTGACCCGAGCCGTATTGGAGTCAAAAGGAAAAATCAGTAACACTGATCTTTTTTTTTTTAAATGCTGACATTTTCCTTTTTTTAAGTTCTTTATTGGAATATAATTGCTTTCACCTTTGCACCTGCTCCCAAGGTACACCAAAGTGAATCAGCTGAACCTATAGATATATCCCCATATCCCCTCCCTCCCGTGACTCCCTCCTGCCCTCCCTGTTCTGACCCTCTAAGGCATCACCCATCATCGAATTGATCTCCCTTTGTTATACAGCAACTTCCCACTAGCTATCTGTTTTACAGTTGGTAGTGTTTATATGTCTGATCTTATATGTATTTAAAATTTTGACATTTTCTTCATCATGAATTTTTGCATTAATTTTGATTTTCTAAAATGTTGCAATGAAATAGTATTAAGCTTTATTTCTGAGGTTTTGTGTGTGTGTGTTTGTGTGTGTGCCTCCTTAAATTTTACCCCTAAGATGGGTACCTCACTCATCTCACCCTAGTCCTTATGGATAGAGTTACTATTTATTATCAATTATATACCAGACACTGCACTTAAAAATTAAATATTAGCCTCACAATATTCCTATTAGTACTCAAGAACATTCCCATTTGACAAGTGGGGAAACTGAGGCACAAAAAGTTAACATCATAGAAAGAGTCACTCACCTAGGAAAAGGTAGTGAGGGCCCAAATTCAGGAGGCAATCAAGTGGACCACGCTTGATTAGAAAACACCAACCTACTGTTTATCTTATTCAGGGGAAAATGGCCTGGGGCAAGCATGGCGAGGCGCTCCACCACCAGCCAGAGAGATTGAAGTGGATCTCATGGTGCCTGCGGGGCCTGCAGAGGTTCCAGAGACTTGGAGACCAACCACTTCCATGAATATTTGCATATGAACTAAGGAAAAGCTTCCCAGCTAAAAGATCCACACACAAAGAAAGCCTGGTAGGTTTCTTAAAAACCAGGCTTTGAATTTTTCATAAGATTATTTTAGATTTGTGGGAGGAAGATCATTATAAAATCTGTGGCTGAAAGTCTTTTTCTAGTAATTGAAATTTTTCGGAGAGAAGAAAACAAAATATCTCACAAGAAAAATGTCTAATTTGAATTAAAGCCATCGGTCAGCCTTCTTTATCTGCTCATGAATACCACATTCTCATTAAGGCCCAGGGATCCAGGGAAACCCCACTGAGAAACCATGAAACCTCCAAGGGGACTGAACTGGGAGCTACTTTTCCGAGAATGTGTATGTTATATTGAATATCAGTATATCAACTCTGGCTTCTGAACCATGATTTTGCTAATGTTAGCAGTAGCGTGGATGAACTTAGATATTGCTAACTCTAGGCTAGATCAAGCGTACAACACTGCTCCAACTCAGCTGTCAACATCAGAGGCTGTGCGTTATCACCATCCTGGTACGTGTGGGTTGGCACCCCTACAACTCTGTTTATCATTCATTTCTTTTATCGTAGTTGTTTGCCAGCCACTTTGCCAATTGGTGATGACATTGGCAAAGGCCAAAAGTGGGGGGGAGCAGACCCACCAGGCCAAGATCTACTTCTTCTCCCACTTCATACATTCACTTTTCTCCCATCAGGTTTTCTCCAGCACTTATCAGCACACACCATTTAGCACATAATTAAATACAGTCCCATCTTGTTAAGAACTGAGAAACTTGTGTCTCCTCGGGTAGAATGTAGCTGTTCAGCAGCAGGAATTTTGTTTTACTTATTCACACAGCACGCAGTGTGGGATAAGCACATATTAGTTACTAGTTAGAAGGTTTACTGGGGCCAAAAGGAGACATAAAGGAAGGTAGGTGGGGCCCTGTGTGCCGGTCCTATTGGGCAGAGGGTGGGAGGTCTAGGAGCCTGGCAGGATGATTTGGACAGCCAGAGGAAATGTGGCCAGAGCCTGGATTAATACCAAAGACAGGGAGGGAGGCCAAGGTCACCACAGAGTAAGAACAGACAGGAAATACTGTGAACAGGGGAACCAATAATCACAACGCAAGTTGGGAGGATCTGGAGTGAGAAGGGGGCCAAAAACCAGCTCGTGTGTGTGATTTAGGACCAAGACTGTGCCTGACATGAGGGTATTGGGGGTCACCCTGATAGCCGAAGAATCATGGGACATTGTCCTCCTCAGAGCTTCCCTGCCAAGAACTACTGCCATCCCCATGCCAATGCCTGTAGGGCTTAGATTCTCTACCCTTGGGTTCCTGGGCCCCAGCTTAAGCTCTACCTTTCCCAGTTGTGGAGGTATCCAGGGCTGGCCAGTGGTTACCATTCTCTCTTCCCTAGCCTTCTCCAGTGGCCATAGGAGATGCGGGCTACCTGATATAATGGTACTCATTCATGAATCATACACTTTGGTTCCAATGGGCCAATAGAAGCGGCATGTTATATGGAGAACCTAACAGTGCCTGCTCTAGGATGGAGAAGAGTTTTAGATTTCAGTACTTTGCGCAGCACTCAATAAAACCACAGAGCCCCCACAAATAAATCCAGTAGGTCTTTCATGAACTGACCAAAGGCCACAACCAAATTATTACAAGAAGCCCTTCACACATAATTTTACTGTATTAGTTGGAGGGGCTAGAAACCAGCTCTTCCTGCCTAAAAATTTGTTTCTTCTTCCAATTCCTTAAGACCTCACTCCCCGATGAAGAGCTCCACTATGCTAGTGAATTACTGGAAGGCCATGAAGGCAAACTCAGTCCCTGAGGGGGCCCCAGCCGTAGAGAAAGTCTCTAAAGAAAGACTTCCCAAATCATTCTAAAGCTTCACCCTTCCTGCTGCCTCTATGAATGGCTCTTAGTGCTGATTGCTAGATGGGGTTTCCCAGTTGGGATCCAGATGGCTAGAGGTGGATTTACACTGACTTTTCCCACATCCCACCTCATCAATGTCTGCCCTCCCCGGGAGGGTTCTCCAGATGGCACCTGTCATAAATGGAAATCAAGGTCAGATTAGTCATCTGCTTACATTAAGAAAGCCACTTTCCAACTGATTGCCTATCTTCTCCTTTGTCTTTAATTATGTGAATAAACAAGAGGACTGCATATTAATGAAGGTACTTGCTTAATTACTTGGTGTAAGTGAAACTGCAGCTTTGTCTTTACAATGAGAAAAATTGCCTGACTATGGAAACTTCAAAGAGGTACTGAGCACTGACTGGTGTGTAATATATGTATGTATATGTTTTATTGGATTGAGGTCATCATTTTCTCACCTTATCTACCTGACAAAAAGAAAGGGGAGTCCTCCCTGGTAGAAAATATTAGAGCTTCTATAGTTTTATGTATTCAATGACCAGCATACAATAAAAAATTACAGGACATATGAAGAGGCAAGAAAATCTGACCAATAATCAAGGGAAGAAACATCATAGAAATAGAGCCACGTACTATCCCAATATTTGAGCTAGTAGATAAGGGCTTTAAAATAATTGTGATTAACATGTTGACAATAGAATAAAAGATTAACAAAATGAATGAAAAAAATAAAGAATTGCAACAGAAACTGGAATGTGTAAGAAAGAATTCTAAAAGGTATTTTAAAACTGAAATATGCAGTGTATCCAGTCAATGATTCATCGGGTATATTTAACAGCAAACTGGACACAGCAGAAGACAAGATGAGCAGATAGCCACACTAACGTACAGAGAGAAAAAAGAAGAGGGGAAAAAAACAGAAAAGAGTACAGGAGATACGTGGGAAACATCCACATGGTCTAACATAGCTGTAATTAAAGTTGTACTATGTTTTGACTTCGGACAGACCTGGGTTGCATCTTGTCCTCCTCTGAGGTTACTTACTGGGTCACTTACTGGATAAGTGAATGGTATGCTTGGTCAGTGACCTAGCTCCTTTGAGCTTCAGTTTCTGCATGTACAAAACAGGAACAAATAAGCCAACACTGGAGCCCTTTTTTAAGTGAGGCAGGAGGATAGTTTGAAGTATTTACCAGTATGCTTCTCCTAACCATGGCTTCCCCCAAATCAAGACACATGCCAACAGCTGCAAAACTGTGGAATAAACCCTTAATACAGAACTCTTAGGCTCACAAGCCCTTGGTCAGCGTGGAGGATAGAAAGAGAGGGATGTAGACTCATGGAGTGGCTCCTCCTGTCTCCCAGGCACAATGAGAGAGCACAAGATGGGAAAGTGAAGAAAGGAGAGATAAAGTAGGTCAGGGAAGAGCAAGAAACCCATGCTGCTCCACCAGAGCAAGTGCCATCCCTTCCCAGCACTCAGAGATCACACGAAAACAGCTCAGCTCTTAGGGATGCTTTCCATTGCCATTATCCAGTGATGACTGAGGTGGGACACTCTATAGACTCCAGTAAGAACAATGCTCATCTGGGCCCTGATGCTCTGCTAAGTCTCTTATCTGACCCTCGCCATTTGGTCAAACCCTGTTTTATGGATTGAGACATAGATAAAATGAGGCAATAATTCCAATATTCAGTAACAGTATTTGCAATTGTATTAATTATCAGTTATTATGCCTTTCTACATATTATTTCATTTATAGCTAGTGTTGAATGAATGTATAGTACATGCCAGGCACTGGTCTTAACATTTCAGATGTATATTAATTTCATTAATTCATTTATAGTTGATTGTATTCATTTATTAAACAACCTTCTAAGGTAAATACTAACTAAATCTCTTACCTAAGGTCACCTAGCTAACAAGGTTGTCAACTCTTCAATACTACCCAAGGGATGGGTACTATCTGGTGAGTGCCACTCTATGTTAGGAACCATTTATACTTGGGCTGACTGAATCCAAACAGCAATATCTGGGGCTCAGCCCCTCATCTGCAATGCAGTTGTGTTGTTAACCATAGCTACCCCTGCAGCACTGCTATGAAGCTTAAAGGAGATGATTATATAAAGTGCCCCTCAGAACCCATGATCAACATGTTGTCAACTCTCATTAGACATGCTGTCTCTCATCTTTCATTTGTGTGACAACAGAGAGCTCAGAAGAAAGGGAAGATCTGGATTTTTTTAAAGTTCCATGCATGTAATTCACACAGAAAATGAAAGTGACAAACACCTACTTTTGTTGTTGTGCTTTTTCCTATATTTAATGGAAGTGAAATAAATAACAAATGCGTCTGTCTCTGATTTGGTTTAGGGTTGTCAGCTACAGCACCAGAGTTTACCAGGATACATCAGAAACACTACCTTAGTACGTTCCATCCCTAACAGGCACGTCTAAGATCCATCTCAGGCACCCACAATAGCTGCCCTTCTCTGACCAAGCAGATAACAACAGGGGCCCCACTCAAGGCTCAGATTCCTCCTTAAAGAGCTGCACAGCTGGAGGAATGGCCCTGGGGCTCAAGGCAGGCAGGTATGGGATGCAGATTTATTCCCCATCCCCAGGTTCCCCAGGAGTCAGGATCAGAAAACTTGAGGGCACCTCGGGCCATCACCACAGAGACTGCCCCAAGTGGCTGATGCCTAGAGAGAGCTCCTCTCCAAAGGGCGGGCACATAGCCATGTGTGCCCCAGGCAGGGCAGGCCATGGGGACAGGCAAACATAATGAGGCTGTTGGAGGCTTCAGAACAAAAAAAGTCACAAAGTCCAGGGGGAAGACGAAAGCTGAGTCTGATGCTCCAGCTCTTCCCAACAGAGATAATCTCATTTGAAACTTGGCCTCAAGGTTTCCAGAAACCTATTTAGATCTGTATAGCCTCTGTGTGTCACTAGAATATAAGTCAGAACATCTGTTGAGGAAGTGGGGCTGCCAGCTTCTGAGACCACTCTGAGCCAGGGCAGGGCAGGGCTGGGCAGGTGGCGGGACCCTGATGGGAAGGGCTCCTGCAGTTCCCGAAGCTGAAGGGTGACAGTCAATGTCCTGGCCTGGCCACGATTCAGGGAAGTGAACTATTCTTTACTGCCCTCCCGTCCTGCACCATGTGCAAAACGCTGAGCTGCACACCTTACAGAACCTTCCCAGAGCCCTGCATTATGGATACTACTCTCCCCAGTTTCCATAAAGGAAACTGACACTAGGAGACATGAGGTCCCTGCTCCAGGCCTCCTAGTTGGTAGGTACAGCATGCAAAGCCAGGTCTGCATGATTCCTAAGATCAGGGAGCCTCATTTCCCGGCAGCATGCTCTGTTCTGATTATTGAGGTATCACCCAGAGCCACACAGCACCAGACACTCTACAGACCTGGTTTCATCTTAATTCTCACAATCCCCCTGGGAGCAGGAAAGAAAACTTTTTAAATGGATACCCACAGCATACAGAGTGAAATAAGTCAGAAAGAGAAAAACAAATATCATATATTAATGCATATATGCGGAATATAGAAAAATGGTGCAGATCAACCAGTTTGCAAGGCAGAAATAGAGACACAGATGTAGAGAACAAACATATGCACACCAAGTGGGGAAGCGGGGGAGGTTGGGGTGGGATGAGTTGGGAGATTTGGATTGCCATATATACATTACTAATAAGAAAAAAAATATCAAATTTTACACTTTAAATATATGTAGTTTATTGTATGTCAATTATATCTCAATAAAAGTTCTTAAAAAAAACACATACCCATAAATTATTTTTTTCTAATAGAAGACCATACAAACCTCTAACTGGCAAGAAGAAAGAAAGGGGCATTATTGTTTAAACATGTGCCCTGTAATTCCAGGGTCCTAAGAAAATGACCATCTCCAGGCCTCTCCCTCATAGAGAGGTATACCATATTCATGGAAAGGGAGTTTTCATCATTAGGGAGATGTCAGCATTCTCCAAAATGGCCTATAAATTTGATGCAATTCCATTCAAAACCAATAGCAAGTTTTTTTCAAGGGATTTGACAAACTGATTCTAAATGTATATTGAAGAGAAATAAGCAAAGCACAGCCCCCACTGCTTCTGCAGAAGAATACAGTGAAAGAACTTACCAGATATGAAGACTATACAGACTAAATATGGAGATGGGATTATTAAGATAGAAAGGTGTTGGTACAAGACTAGAAAAATGACCAATAAACCAGAACAGAGAGCCCAGGAAGAGACCCTCACATATATAGAACTTTAACATATGAAAGAGACAGCGGGATCATCACAAGGGAAAGGAGGTGGTAATTCAGTCCACGGAGCTATAAAATGTGATTCTCCATGTGTAAAAATTGAAACTGGATCTCTAACTATTGTTCACAAAAATCAACTGTGTGTGTGTGTGTTTAGCTATCTATCTTTCTATGTTTGGGACAGGAAAAGATTTCCTAAACAAGATTGAGAAAGTCCTACCAATCAAAGAAAAGATTGATACCTTTGATTTCAACAAAACTAAAAACTTTTGTTCATCAAAAGATGACTCAAAGAAAAAGGACAAGCTACAACCCAGAGAAGATGTCTGCGGAATAGACGACCAACAAAGGATTAGTACGAACATTATAAAAAGCACCTACAAAAAAAATAAGAAAAACACAAACAACTCAATAGGAAAATTAGCAACAGACATTACCAGGCATCTTCACAGAAGCAAAAACACTTATAGCCAATAACATATGAAGAAATGCTAAGCCTTAGTAGCTATCAAGAAATTGGAAATCAAAAAAAAAAAAAAAAAAAAAAGAAATTGGAAATCAAGATCACAAGATATTGTATGTTCATTCAACTGGAAAAATAAGAAGGCTGACAATATTCAGTGTTTGAGAAAATGCAGTTTAATGTGGCTATTTTACACATTGCCAGTAGGGATATAAAATGATACAAGTATTTTGAAAAGCAATCTGGCATCATCTTGTTAATTTCAACAGTCACCCACCCAAATGCCCATCAACAGCAGAATGGACAAATACATGTATATATTTCATACTGAAATATTAAACAGATACAGTAACATCTTAAAGTTGGCTGTAAAAAAAAAGTCTCAGAAGACAATATCCAGTAAGATACTTTTTTATAAAGTTCAATGCAAGTAACATCAGACAATTTGGGGTTTAGGAATCATGTATGATTTTTAAAACTTTTAAAAAAATAAACAAGGGAGTTTAATAAACTCAATCTTCAGAATCATGGTCACCACTCTGGGGTAAGGGAGGCATACAACTGGGGCAGGGGAGGAGCACACGTGTAGATGTAAGTTATTGGTGATATACAATTCTTCATTTGAGTTGCGAGTTCATATTATATTTTTAATAAACAAAAGAGGGCACTGATAATACTGTGTCATGAAAAGAGCTGTGATTAAGCCAATTCTGTATACCTGAGTTCCAATTTGAAAAATCTGGGACACACGTGCAATAGAATACTGGCGATTGCCAAACACTGTCATCGATAAAAAGTACCTATCTATTACCCACACTGCTGCAAACTGGAATCTGTAGCCAAAGGTTTTGCATCCCCCACTTTACACCTGAATTTACAGATTGCAGGTAGACTACTTTTCCTTGTCGTGCCCATGACAGACATCAATAATGGATCTTCTAAGACTTCAAATTCCTTCTTCACACAGTTCTCCCCATAGCCACTTGGGATGAAGCATGTTGGAAAAGTGGCACTGTCCTGTACAAAGAAGCCCAATCAGGATGTCAGAACTGCAGACAATTTGGAGAAGAAAAATTCAAAGGATCATAAACATGACCGAGGAGGAAAGTCAGCTGATGGAGCAAGATGCCAAGTCCATAAAACTGCCATGTGGCTCCCTGGTTGACAAAGCCCTCGGCACAAGCCCCTGCCTGCTTGGTTCCCGAGAGGAAGGGAAAATCAGGATAGACAACAGCATATTTAACTTGACACATGGGAAATATGCTATTCTGTGAGGTGTGGAGGCTGGAAATGAAAACCAATTTCCCAGAGAAATATCTCTGTTCATGGGTGACTGGGTCATTTTGGGTCCTGGAGGGAAAATTGGACGTTCAGAACACAGGAAAGAAATGTGATTCCTCTAATGCATCCCTGAATGCTCACTGCAAGCAGGACCTCAGCCTGGACAGATGGATGTCAAGGAAGACCCAAGGGCGTGGTGGATATCACCAGCTTTCATCTCTCCAAATGCCTCCAGAGATCCTCAAAGTCAGAACCACAGCTCAGAATAGGTACCCAGCAAATGTCGGAGAGACAAAGGTCAGGACACCAGTAATGCATGGTGTTCTTTTGGTTCAGAGCCAAAGTCTTTTGAGCCTAAGACCCAAGTCATTTAGGAAGGACATCAGGATTCTAAAGAAGGAAAGAAGGGGAATCATAAGGAGGGAACCGTCTCTCTCTTGTAAACTCCCTAGCGGCAAGGGAAACATTTCATAACTCTTATAACACCTTCACTTCCTAGCAGAGTATGGGGCAGAGTATATTCTCACTAAATGCTGTTGACTGCCTAATCAATTTTTCCAATCCAAAAGCCTCAAGTAAGCAACAAGAAATATGTAGGAAGGATGCATATCCTGGTGTTAATATCATATAAGCATTGAATAGGAGCAGAGGCTGGGGAGGGGCAGTTAGCAAGGGGGAGGCAAAGGGAACCTGCCTTCTCAAGTGTACTGCACCTTCTGTAAGGTTTGCTTACAGTCCAGGATCTCAACTAGGGCAGAATAATAAAAGCATTAAAGCCTCACAAAAAAATTGTCTCCCTGTAGGAATAATAAAAACAGAATGCCAGATGTGTGATTCATAGCAATAGGGTAAGCATGAGATCAGAAATTAAGAGATCTAAAGTAAGACACCACGTCTCAGTTTCCTCATCTGTCAAATTGTATAATACCTACCAAAGCAGTGTAAGGATCAAGTAATACGGATGTGAAAGTATGATGAAAAGTATGGAACATTATAGAAACACGAGGAAAGGTCACTGGCAGTTTCTAAGCCAACTCAAAGATAGGGCTGGGTAAAGGCAAGCTGAAACTTCCTGGAGGCAAATGCACTTCAGTGCAGGAAGACACAGCGCCCAAACCCAGGACCTGGCCGGTTTCAGGCATAGTGCAAAAGTTCTGGGTCTGCCTAAAGACCTGTGGGTGAGCTTTGCTTTTCATCCCTGACCCTAGCAGGTATGAAGGGCAGATGGGCCATCATCCCTTGGGACTGAGTCAAGCTAAGTCATCACTCTACTGGAAGACCTTCCCCTAGATCCCAGTGAAGATCTCACCACAGGTGTCACAGATCTCACACATTCCTGCAATGGGTCACAAGTCTCTTTGTGCAGCAGCCTGCTATTTACCATTCACTCGTCACACATTTTTGTCAGTTTCTCCCAACCCCACCAGGTCAGTATTTTTATGCCCATTTGACAGATGAGGAAACTAAGACTCAAATTGGTTGAAAATCATATAACTGGTTTATTGCAAAGTCAGGATTTAAACCAAGATACACTTGTTTACAAAGCCCACAATTTTGTCCACTGTTTGGGGAATTTGTGTTAATAAATGAATCAGTATGAATAAATTAATACTCAGGAAGGTGCAGACACAGTATATAAGTTTCTTTCTTTCTTTTTTTTTTTTTTTGGTGGGAGTGTGGGAGAGGCTGGAACAAACCCTTGGACAAAAGGCCCTTAAGGAGAGGCCATGTTGCGGGTTAAGGGGAGGTTTTGGTGCCTGTTTGCTCATTATCCACAGACCCAGGATTAGCTGGGCACTGGCATCACTCACCCCTCTTCTTCCCTGCAGGTCAGGAGAGGAAGCAGCAGTCATAGGAAGCAAAGGGCCCCCCACCCAGGATCCCTCAGTATAGAGGTCTGTGATGCAGGCTGATTTGGGACATGTGGCAGAGGCCACATGGATCAGAATCTTGGAACCAGTGTGTTCCAGAACCTCTGCAGGTAGAAACAAAAAGAGGAAGAGAGACCCCCAAGCCCAGAAGAAGGGTTTGGCTTAAATTACCCAAAAGAGGTATTCTTGGAAAAGGAGGAAAGATAGGGCTAGATCTCTCTATGGGAGCAAAAGAGAAAAAAGAAAGCCTGTGCCCAAGTGTTTCACCAGTTGTTGCTATCAACCCACCCCCAACTACACATACATCAGGAACTGTCACCCAATTAAGATCGTAGGTGCTGGCCAATCACCCCTCTTCCCTCATAGGGAAATTAAAGATGGGCTTGGGAAGAGAGACAGGATTATAAGAACATGAAACTGTTAACTCCCTGTTCAATCCAATAGGATCCAAGACAGGGGACCTAAAGGATATAAGTGCACCCTGAGACAGAGCAATGAGCTCTGTGGGAGAGGAGAAACAATGACTCTTTTACACCACATGTGATCTTGAGCCCTGATAGATGTTAGTGCCTGAATTTCCTCTCTCAAGTGGAGCTCATGTTATTACGGGCTACCACATGGAGAGAAGCTTGGAGTGTAAAGAAGAAAGCATAACTGAGAGATGGAGGAAGCCATGTCCTAATAATACTTACTGAGCACCTGGATTCAGCCATGCCTGAAGTCCACCCTTAGGCTCTTCATTGTGTGAAACTATAAATCCTTTGTCTGTTTGTTTGAGCCGGCTTGAGTTATATTTTCTAATATTTGCTCCTGAAATAATTCTGGCTCATATAAACATCACCACTTCCCCAGGGAGCTAACAGAGTATGGTACGCAGTGGACATTCTATAAATAAGCTAAATCTAACAACTCTGTGGCAGCCTACTCAAACCCTGGCCTTCAAAATTTCAACTGAACATTTCCCTATACCTTCTTGGGAAAAAGAAAATCCCCCTGTTCTACTTTGACTTCTGATCTCATTGCAACATCAATGATTCCTTGGGAATTGCTATGAAGAGAAGCTTATTGTCTTCTAACTTTTGGAAGAACACTTCTAATTAAGGCAATATTAAACAGTAATAACTGTCTTATAATTTTATGGCAATGCCTATGATCACATAAATAAGCATTTTATATCCAATTAGCATTTTATATTTATTCAATCCTAAAGCAATCTAGCATTTTTATTAATCAAATAAAATAGCATTTAATAGATATGGTTGTTTTAGCTTCTGAAATTAGCCACATATAAAACAGCAGTACATCCACTTATGCAATGTATTGCCCCAAAAGAACAATACGTGCTTGCCAGGATTTCCATCAACATGACACCCATATTTACCTAAACAAGCTAAAACCAACATTTTCCAAAATTCCATTATTTGCATAATACTCTCATGATTTCTGCCACAGCCATGTGCCACCTGTAGTAGTATTTACTTAAAATATTTCTTTAAATAGACCTATATTGTTCATTTAAATAATTTTATTTTAAAAAGGAAACTTTATATCATGAGTTTGATATGCTAGCTATGCTTTAAGACAGCTATTAACATAAAAAGTTTATCTCTATACCCATTTAAAGCCATTCTGCATGCCAGCAATGGTCGTCATGGTAACTTGGGGTAAATGTGAATTAAACCATTACAGTGAGACTTCCCAGGGCAACCTGTCTGGCATCTTCCTGAGCTCACCTGTGTCACACAGCAGTTACTTGTTTGGCTCTAATGCATCCGGATAGGGCATCCACACTGGACCTCCCCGTAGTGAGCCTTCTCCTCTTTATGAAGCATTCGTTATTTATCTATTGATAGACCAGGAACTTGGCAGTAAAATGTTAGGATCATCTTTTACATGGCGGGTGACCTCTTTGATTTTACAGGACAATTGCATTTTAAGTAAAGGGTGCATTTCTGAAGGTGTCAGACAATTTAAAACAGCCACATTTCCAGACCTACAGATAAATATGAAGTAAAGGGGATGAACCCTAGAGGCACATAAATCTGCAAACATTCTTTCATACTTTATTTTAAAACTGCTTTTTATTTTCTCAGCATGGTCATAACATTCCACGGAGGGGTCACCCTTATGTTACCATGCAACATATTATGGCAGTAGCCTGGCCTCTTGGTATTTTATCAGGCCCAAATCTATTGACATTCAGACGCAATTTTCAGGACAAACAATGCTTCTTAATGAACACAGGCACGATATTTATACCCCTAGAGGGTATAAAAAAAAAAAAAAAGGATTCCAATGATAATAACGTGAATGTTAAAGTATATAACAACACAATGGTTACCAAAAATGCCTCACAGCCTGCTAATGCATGCAAGCAACCAAAGGACCCCCAGAATGTGGACAAAGAATGGGGTATTTTTGCTACCAGGGTATTTTTGCTACCAGTTCAAGGGTGAGTGCAGTTTATAGTTCAGCCATCTGGCTTGGAAATCATGCAATTTGTAAGGAAAAAAAAATAGGCGCAGGCTAAATGATTTCCAAATTTGTGCATAAAGTGACACTTTCAAAACTTTTATATCACACTTTCAAATATGCGAATTCCACTGCACATGGATTACACTGTTGCTGGCAGTGTAATCTTCCTTTTAGAAGGCAGGAAATTGAGAAGAACTGTGGACTGCAGGGTGGGTGGGAAAAGAGAAGCTCTCTTTGGGGAAAAGGAGCTTGTCACTTGCCAGCACCCCAGATGCAGTAAAGGCTCAGTACAGAACTGGTGAATACAGGATCCCAACTGACTCTCACACCCCCTTTTTAGAGCTAAGGAATAGGAAAGCTCAAGGAGATTCTGGGATGCACTCACCTGTGCAGGTTCTGAGAACTCTGGTCCCCGGAGAAAGTAGCTTTTACTTCAGGGAGGGAGAAATGAGGACAGACAGAGCAAAGGGAGACTCAGAGGGTGGAGAGTGGGAGAGCTCTGTGACAGGCCACGTGGAGGTAAGGAGCACAAGCCTTGGGCAGAGGCATTCTACAAGTGGAGAGCGGAAAACCACGCAGGAGTGAAAACCCTCAAAAAGGCAAGGGGAGAGGAAAACTGCAGCCCCAGCTCATGGGAGAAGAGAGAGCAGAAGAGGAAAGGTGGGTCTATGATGGGATGTAGAAAAGCAGCATCCTAATCCTGTGGGGGAAAGGTGGGGCCCTTGGTGGCTGCAAAGTGCCTATGAGGCTCACACCACACTTGAGGCCAAGATGGGCAGAGGAGGAGGGCGCTGATAGGGGCTGCAACATCAGAGCTGAAGCCCCAGAGAGGCCCCGGACCCAACATTTTCACTGGTGTGACGTTGGCTGGCTATCGTTTCTGCCCTCAAAGGCCTCTATAAGGATGGACTGAATATCACAAGTCCAAGTGCTCCCCAAGCTGTAAATCAGATGAGAGGGGCTGCCCCAGGGTAGAGGGCTTGCCCTGCCCCTGCTGAGGACAGAGTGACTACGTAACCACCATGCAAATCCATCTGTGTTACAAGCCCAAAGCCGGGATTTTTATTCATATGAAAATCTCCACATGCAGGCAGGTTCCCACCAACCAGCAGCAGACTTCTATGTGCACAGGAATAATACTGAGTCCCCCTGTCCTCAAGCCCCTCCATGCTCTCCGATGACTGCTTGCAACTTTCTCTGCTTGAATATCCTCCCTGTGCCGCGACCCCACTATCATATCACCTTGACTCTCCAGGAAGCCTGCCGAACCCCGCAGGCAGGCCAGGACAGCTGCCTCTTCCCAGTGCTTCCACAGCTTAGTTTTCCCATGAACTACGAAATCCTTCGGGCAAAGATTACATCTTTTTTTTTTTTTCATTCTTAGAATACCTTTTTTTTTTTAATTGGAGTATAGTTTCTTTACAATACTGTGTTAGTTTCTACTGTACTGCAAAGTGAATGAGGTATACATACATCTCCTCTTTTTTGGATTTCCTTCACATTTTGGTTACCGCAGAGCACTGAGTAGAGTTCCCTGCTACAAAGTAGGTTCTTATCAGCTATTTTATACATAGTATCGATAGTGTATATGTGTCAATCCCAATCTTCCAATTCATCCCACCCCCCCCAAGACTAAGTCTTATTCATCCTTGTATCTCACGATTTAGCAGAGCAACCAGCACACAGTAGATGCTTAATAACCTTTTTTTGAAGGTTTTTTTAATTTTATTTTTATTTTTTAATATCTTCTTTATTGAAGTATAGTTGATTTACAAAGTTTCAGGTAAAATAAAAAAGTGACAGTTTTATATATATATGTGTATATATATATATGTATATATTCAGTTATATATTTTTTCTTTCAGATTCTTTTCCATTATAGGTTATTACAAGATATTGAATATAGTTCCCTATGCTATACAGTAGGTTCTGTTGTTTACCTATTTTATATATAGTAGTGCGTATCTGTGCTTAATAAACTTTTGAGAAGTGGAAACTCTCTATGTACTGATGCCCCACAAATACTATGGACCAAGGAGTCACCATATTTGGGGGTTCTTTTCATTATGTTGGAACTTTGCTCTCAGCACTGTACTTTACAATTCCACCCAGCTAAAGGTTGCCCATTTTTGTGAGGACTAGCATGACTTGTTTTTCTTTTTTTTTTCTTGTTTCTTTGTTATTTGTTTTTAATGCATGACATTTAAAGGGAGAGTCTAATTGGGACCCATAGGGGGAAGGAAAGTTTGTCACACCAACTGGTGGCTCTAAGTCAGTGCTTCCCTGAGAGGAAAACACAGGGCAGGGTGGTGAGGACAGGAGCTACAGTAGCTCCATCCCCCTCAGCAAATGCCTCTAGGTCCCCAAAGCAGCATTCCCATTAAGATGTCTTTAGAAAAGTGCCAGCTGTACAATGTTAATACAACTAGAAAAGCTGGAAGCAGGCTAGCACCAGCTTCCAAGTGCTAAGTTGGAATCTGGCCCATTCTCTGTGTCTGAGAAAAAAAAAAAATCAAGTATTTAGGTAAATACTAAAGTATACATTATAGACTACGAGTGCAGTACAAGTTCAGGAACAATTGCAGCTGCCACACAGGTAGGAGAGGTTTCCAAGGACAAAATCAAAAGCCACCTCTCTAATTAATTCCAGCTCCTGCAGCTTAGAGGCTGAACTCAGAGGTGTTTGGTGACTCATCTGCTGCACTCAAGGTGTGCAATTTGTTTTTCTGTGTGTGTGCCTGGCACCTCAACAAGCCTCGCCAGGAGGATCAAGGGCGCTGGAGGCAGGAAACCTGGAAACCTTCTACCACTGGAGGGGGATAGATTCCACTGCCAGCAATGATGTCTCCATGCTATTTGCTGCTGTGCAGAAAAATAGTATTAAGAAAGTGCTTTTCCTTTCCTATAATATCTCAGCTATCTATAAGATATAAGCTCCAACTATTCAATATAGTTTTGGAAGTCCTTGCCACAGCAATCAGAGAAGAAAAAGAAATAAAAGGAATCCAAGTTGCAAAAGAAGAAGTAAAACTGTCACTGTTCACAGACGACATGATACTATACATAGAAAATCCTAAAGATGCCTCCAGAAAACTACTCGAGCTAATCAATGAATTTGGTAAAGCTGCAGGATACAAAATTAACACACAGAAATCTCTTGCATTTCTATACACTAACAATGAAAGATCAGAAAGAGAAATGAAGGAGACAATCCCATTCACCATTGCAACAAAAAGAATAAAATACCTAGGAATAAACCTAACCAAGGAGGTAAAAGACCTGTACTCAGAAAACTATAAGACACTAATGAAAGAAATCAAAGATGACACAAACAGATGGAGGGACATACCATGTTCTTGGATTGGAAGAATCAACATTGTGAAAATGACTATATTACTGAAAGCAATTTACAGATTCAATGCAATCCTGATCAAATTACCAATGGCATTTTTCACAGAACTAGAACAAGAAATTTTACAGTTTGTATGGAAATGCAAAAGACCCCAAATAGCCAAAGCAATCTTGAGAAGGAAAGACAGAATTGGTGGAATCAGGTGTCCCAATTTCAGACTATACTACAAGGCTACAGTGATCAAGACAGTATGGTACTGGCACAAAAACAGAAATATAGATCAATGGAACAGGATAGAAAGCACAGAGATAAACTACAGTCAACTATTCTATGACAAAGGAGGCAAGGATATACAATGGAGAAAAGGCAGCCTCTTCAATGAGTGGTGCTGGGAAAACTGGACAGCTACATGTAAAAGAGTGAAATTAGAACACTCCTTAAGACCATACACAAAAATAAACTCAAAATGGATTAAAGACCTAAATGTAAGGCCAGACACTATAAAACTCCTAGAGCAAAACATAGGAAGAACACTCTTCGACGTAAATAACAGCAAGATCTTTTTTGATCCACCCCCTGGAATAATGGAAATAAAAACAAAAATAAATAAGTGGGACCTAATGAAACTTCAAAGCTTCTGCACAGCAAAGGAAACTATAAGTAAGACGAAAAGATAACTCTCAGAATGGGAGAAAATATTTGCAAATGAATCAACAGACAAAGGATTAATCTCCAAAATATATAAACAGTTTATCCAGCTCAATATCAAACAAACAACCCAATCAAAAAATGGGCAGAAGACCTAAATAGGCATTTCTCCAAAGAAGACATGTGGATGGCCAAGAGGCACATGAAAAGCTGCTCCACATCACTCATTATTAGAGAAATGCAAATCAAAACTACAATGAGGTATCACCACAGGCTGGTTAGAATGGGCATCATCAGGAAATCTACAAACAGTAAATGCTGGAGAGGGTGTGGAGAAAAGGGAATGCTCTTGCATTGCTGGTGGGAATGTAAATTGATACAGCCACTATGGAGAACAGTATGGAGGTTCCTTGCAAAACTAAAAATAGAAATACCATATGACCCAGCAATCCCACTACTGGGCATATACCCAGAGAACACCATAATTCAAAAAGACACACGCACTCCAATGTTCATTGCAGCACTATTTACAATAGCCAGGACATGGAAGCAACCTAAATGTCCATCAACAGATGAATGGATAAAGAAGGTGTGGTATGTATATACAATGGAATATGACTCAGCTGTAAAAAGCAATGAAACTGGAACCTTTTTAGAGGCATGGATGGACCTAGAGACTGTCCTACAGAGCGAAGTGAGTCAGAAAGAGAAAAACAAATATTGTATATTAACACATATATGTGGACTATAGAAAAATGGTACAAATCAACCTGTTTGCAAGGCAGAAATAGAGACACAGATGTAGAGAACAAACATATGGACACCAAGTGGGGAAAGCAGGGAGGGTTGGGGGAGGAATGAATTGGGAGATTGGGATACCAAATTGTACACTCTAAATATATGCAGTTTATTGTAAAAAATAAAAAATTTAAATTAAAAAAAAAAGAATTATATAAAGAAAGGAAAAAAAAAAGATATAAGCTCCAAACCAATGACATAATGGCAGGCAGCCCTTGGAAAGCAACCCTGAATGGTGAGAAAGGCAGGACTACATGGGCAGTTGAACTGAAATATGGGAATGATGAGCTTTGTTGGCTGGTTTTAGTGGTTGGTTCCACTTGCCTTGCCACCCAGTGTTTGCTGTTACTAGATAATGCCATAATTAGCATTTTAAATATAAGTTTATGCCCATGTCTCATATTCTTTCCTTAGGGTAAATTTCTATGGATTTAATTACTGAGTAAGGGGTATCAACACTTCAAGAATCAGTTAATACACTGTCAACGCAGCAGCAGTTTGTAAGGGCCCAGTCCTGGGCATGGCCATTGCTTAAGATCTTTCAAATGGTATAAGCAGAAAGGAAAAGGCAGTTGTACTTTCAGGTTGCTTTACTTGGATTATTAAAAATACTTGACTCCAAGAGCCAGAGGAACTAACATCACTGAAGGTGCCTTCTCTTCTTAGGATTGCTACACCAAGGGATATCTTTTAAACAGCGTCAAGCTGGATAGCAGGCAGGTATGATCTATCCTGAAGTCAAGGAGGGTACATAAGAAAAATCGCTGAGAATGATCAGATGTATCTTTTCAGGCAGATACCCAGCCCTCAAAGCAACACTGTTCTCAAGCATCTCTGCCATCTCCCAAATACGGTCCAGTAACACCAGATCCTGAGTGTGCAACGGATGCTGCTGACAAACCCAGCTCTCTGGTGTCCCGTGTTCTGGTGCCAGAGCTGCATTAATCCCGAGAGAATCACCTCTCCTTACAGCCAGGCAAGGACACATCAGCACTGACCTGCTGCTAAGGGCAGAGCGGAGCGCGCTCGGCAGCACAGGGGCATACAATTCCATAAAGAAAAGCAGGCTGGAGGAGACCCGCCCAGAGCAGCAGAGAAAGTATGTTAGGCTCTAAACGGTCTGGGCAACAGGGGAAGAGAAACCAGCCTCTACTGCTAGACTTGACGGAAAGCCACATGTGCTCCACAGACGGGGGCAGCAAGGGTGGACGATGCACAAACCCCTCCCCAGACTATGCTGGACCCCACGTCAAGTGACGGGGAGCCAGGGCTGGCAGCTGCCTACAGGAGTGTGGATGACCCAAGGTTGGATGCCCACCTCTGCCACTTACAGTGGCCAAGATCTGAGCCTCTTTGGACCCCAACGTACTCCCTCAAAGGGCTGGGGTGAAAAGTAAGGAGATAACACAGCACAATACCCAGAAACAGAGAGCCGTGTAATAAAGACATACCATAAAGGGTAGCTGTTCCATCAACAGAGGAATGGATAAAGAAGATGTGGCACATATATACAATGGAACATTACTCAGCCATAAAAAGGAATGAAATGGAGTTATCTGTAGTGAAGTGGATAGACCTAGAGACTGTCATACAGAGCAAAGTAAGCCAGAAAGAGAAAATCAAACACCGTATGCTAACTCGTATATATGGAATCTTAAAAAATGGTACTGATGAACCCAGTGACCAGGCAAGAATAAAGATGCAGATGCAGAGAATGGACTGGAGGACACAGGGTTGGCGGGGAGGGGGCGAAGGGGAAGCTGGGATGAAGTGAGAGAGTAGCATAGACATATATATACTACCAGCTGTAAAATAGATAGATAGTGGGAAGTTGCTGTATAACAAAGGGAGATCAACGCGATGATGGGTGATGCCTTGGAGGGCCAGGACAGGGAGGATGGGGGGAGTCGCGGGAGGAAGGGGATATGGGAATATATGTATAGGTGCAGCTGATTCACTTTGATGTACCTCGGGAGCTGGTGCAAAGGTGTAAAGCAATTATACTCCAATAAAGAGCTTTTAAAAAAAATAAAGGGTAGCTGTTATTTTTAATAATTACATAATGATTCACAACTAAAGCCTATATGCACAGTGTAACAACATTAAAATTTTCAATACATTCTGGAACCTGCTCCATAAAAATTCAGTTCCATTCCTAGAAACCTGGGCAAATCATGCAAAAGTGACTGTTTTTCCTCAATAATATCAGAAAGGAACACATGTTTGATCTACCTCCCAGGGTTAGGATGACATGAGAAGAGAGACGTCGAGGAGTTGGAGGGCTGAAGTGTTAAATGACACCAGGGTGATTTATTCCTGTCTACTACACTTGGACAATCAGACTTGAGGTTGCATTGTCCAATGTGCTAGCCACTAGCCACGTGCGGCTATCTTAATTTAAATTAATTAAAGGGGTGGGATAGGGAGGTTGGGAGGGAGGCTCCAGAGGGAGGGAATATGGGGATATATGTACACATATAGCTGATTCACTTTGTTGTACAGCAGAAACTAACACAATACTGTAAAGCAATTATACTCCAATAAAGATTTTTTAAAAAATTAAAGATTAAAAATTCAGTTCCTCAGTCGCACTAGTCACATTTCAAATGTGCATGTTGCTAGAAGCTGCCCTATTGAATGGCACAGATGTAGAATATTCCCTTCATCACAGGAAGTCCTATTGGACCTCAGTGCAGCTTAGATGACACAAACTGGACCTCAGGACAGCCAGGCCCCAAACACAGACCCCCAAAGGAATCTCAGAGCAACCAAGATTCCACTACCTTGTTTTCTTCAACTTTACCCCTAAATCACTATTTATTTATTTACTTATTATAAATTTCACCCCAGCTATTTATAATTGCTTTGTTTTCTTTTTTGTTTTTATTTATTTTTTTTTTAATTTATTTAATTTTTTATTTATTGGCTGCATTGGGTCTTTGCCGCTGCGCACAGGCTTTCACTGGTTGTGGTGAGCAGGGGCTACTCCTCATTGCAGTGCGTGGCCTTCTCATTGCGGTGGCTTCTCTTGTTGCAGAGCATGGGCTCTAGGCATGCAGCCTTCAGTAGTTGCAGCACACAGGCTCAACAGTTGTGGCTCACAGGCTCTAGAGGGCAGGCTCAGTAGTTACGGCACATGGGCTTAGTTTCTCCACAGCATGTGGGATCTTCCCAAACCAGGGCTTGAAGCCACGTCCCCTATATTGGCAGGAGGATTCTTAACCACTGCACCACCAGGGAAGCCCAGTCACTATATTTAAACAAACTATTTTTAGTGGCAGCTGTAGACGTCTTTGAGAAGCTGATGAAAGTAATGGATTCTCTCTCCAGGAAAAACAATGCACACGAGAACGTAAACACATCATCACACAAACACACAATTTTGCAAATGATGTCTGAGTTTCAGGAGGTACACACCCATGGACCCCTGATTAGAAATCTCAATCTAGAGAACAACACAGAAGGCCTGTTTATCAAATAGCTGGCTGATGTAAAGTTGGGAAGAATACCTAAGAGGTTTTATAAGAAATATAACTCAAAAGGCTCTATTTCTGTTCCATACCACTTTATTTGGGGTGTTCCTTCCTTTGTCTTTATTTAGACAGAAATGGTCAGCTCCTCACACTAAGTTCAGTCCACTCCATTCTGCGCTTGTGAGCCTCGTACATCTCAGCTGAGTTTGGATTTTAGGCAGAGTACAGCGGGCAGCCACTGGAGAGTTTTAAGCAGCAATGTGACATGATCTTATCTGTATTAAAAAAAAATCTCTTAAGTGGACAAGTGCCTGTGGATAATGAATTGTTGAGAGAGTGTGGAAATCAGAAGCAGGAGACCAAGTAACAGGTGATGTAGGTGAAGATGAGAGACAACAGTGACTTGTACTTGTTTGTGGCAGTGGAAACAGGGACAAGTGGGCAGACCTGGGACACATTCTGGAGACAAAGCTGGTGGCATTGTTGCTGGTTTGGATGTAACAGGTAAAGAAAAGTTTTTTGGCTGGAGTAAGCATGTGGTGCAAACATGAAAAGGAAAAGATTTGAGATTGGGGATGGAGAATAGGTGAACAAGAGTTCTGTTGACCTTTGAGATATTCGACTGGGACCCAAGCGGAAATATCAAGCAGAGAAATAGAGATGGAAGGCTGGAGTTGGAGATGTAGCTTTCGGAAATTTTCATGTCATGATTGTATTGAAGACGTCTCATCACGGAAGGGATGGGGTCTTCTAGGAGGTAGTACAGGGAGGGCTGAGAAGAGCACCTTGGACAGAGCCCAGGGAAATGCCAACATGAAAAGGTCAAAGGAGTTGGAAAGGGGAAAGGCAATCGCATGAAGGACCGTGGGAGGGAAGAGGAACGCAAAGTCTGGGGCCCCAGTAGGCAGTATTTCAGGAAGGAAGAGGTGGTCACCTGTCTTAAATCTGCTGTGAGGTCCAGTAACAGAAGAATGGAGAAGGGCCCACTGGAGTGGGCTGTAGATAGAGAACAGCCTCAATGGTACATGACTACAGAAACCAAATTGGAATGGAGTGAAGGGGAAATGGGAGCAGAGAAATCGATGAGATGCATCTCTTCTGTCTCTTTTGGTAGATGATGCTTTACTCTCTTGGAGCAGCATCTTTGATGATACTCCTTGTTTGTGAGGGGAGCTGACCACTGTAGCCTCCATAACCATGGATGGTCCTGGAGAATAGTTCCGGGGTAAGAACCCAGGCTTTGGGGTAAGATTAGAATGTATTAGTCTCCTCAGTTGCTGTGCAATAGGTAACCTGTCACCCCTCGTCTCCACTGCTTCCTCAAACACGTTTTCCTACCAGGTCCCTCCTGCTCCCTGCTCAACTCCCATGACGAGTATTTTTAGCCACATCATTGCCATCAATAACCATCATTTGGCTCATTAAAGAGATGGATCAATTTATGGAGTGACTCCAATGAGTTTTACTTTCGGTTCTGAGAGAGAACCTAGAGAGAGAAAAAGAAATGTAATGAAGGGAGACCATTTGGGGAGGTTGACTCAAATTACAAATGATTAAGAAATAATACTGCTTCATATATTCATTTTCAGGAGCATTAGACTGCTGGATTTTAATTTCATGTTATTACAAATATGCAACGTTAATAACATGCTATTGATTGGGTAAGATCCCATTTAAAATGTGAAGCATTTGATACAAAACGAAACAAGATACACAGTATCCTCTAAATAACCTGGGAGTTGACTGTAAAATATATTAAAAATTACATACTAAATTATTACAGTTTAATACTATAATGTAGCAAAAGTGGCATTTTGACTTGCCAAGAAATTTGACTCACAAATTTGAAGATTTAATAAAAATGAGCTCTACACATAAAATTCTATAATTTTAGAAATCCAAAGGATAATAGTCTTAGTAATATGCAATAATTTCTCCTATCCCTCAAGTTCATAATATAAGGGCATGTGGATTTTCGTGGCTGTAGGGTTAAAACAGGGGATTATTTCAAGGCCTTGGAATGAATATGTGAATCAAGTTATGACAGTGAATTAAGAAAAAAGCTCATTTCTCTCAGGAGTGCTTTCAGGCATATTTCTCCAGATGAGACCCACAGCTTAAAACCTCTTTCCTAATTAAGATTTTAATGTGGTTAGATTATATTAAATCAGATAAAACCCACCACCCCTCCCATCTTCTTTCTTTCAGTCTGCTCTTTTTGTAAACAGATTTCCACATGAGTGGCTGCTTATGAAAGGTAACACACACATAATCAAGTTTCCCTGATCAAAACATGCAGACAGAATATGCCATAACCAACCCCAAGTCCTTCCAGTAACATCAGGGGAAAAATACCAGATTAGAGGCAGACTTTACCTAGGAAAGAGCTCACCTCTGAGGTTTATATTGCTTGCTTTTGTTTCTGAAGTGTTTGTGATGCTTTAGAGTATTGTTTATTACAGAACCCATAGACATACATATTCTTCTTTGAACCAATACCTGGAATCTGCCTAATATCCACATTAGTCAATTTATCTCAATAGTGTCTGGTTATGTCTAGTTCCTATTAATTTTTATTGTCTTTAATGATTTTTTTCTCATATACCCTTGTTGTACGCACATTTCTTCTTCACAGGATGCAGCAAAATCTGGTTTTCAACTTTAGCTGTGATGTAAATACATCACAGGAGGATTTTAATACCAATTCAGTGAAACTACAGATGGATATCTACTCACAAACAGATTAGGTTCTGGATCTTGTCACCCAATGGTGGGGCAGGGTGGGCAAGTCTCTTTGCCTTGGTGCACAGCTTTTTCTCAGATCTATGAAAGCTTGTAAGTTGCAGTTGCTGAATAAAGAAGCCCCTCCAAGCACTGTTAAAGCACCTCCTAGCATTTCTAACTACAAACAATTATTTTTCAGCAGAAATTAAGCCCGTACAGAAGCATTTAAATACCACGGGTATTACATTCACTTAAGGAATTCATGAAAGTTTTATAACTAAAAAAAAATTTAAGATGTTTTAATATTACTATGATACACTGTCATTCAAAAGTATAAACATATTAAAAACTAATACCAAAAGACCTCTCTAAAGTGTAACTGGAGCATGTGATAAGTTCATTTGGCCCCTCATCATCTAAAAATAAATTAAAATAATAATAATACCCCAAAATACAAAAATGCAACCAAAAACAAACATACAAAGAGACAAGAAATTAGCAGTATATTTTAATTTGTTGATGAACACCTAATTTGGCTGGGAAAAGCTGCCCACGGTGTATTTGGCTTCTCCTTAGTAGGAAATAAATTATTATTGGCTAAATTAGCAAGGTCCTCATCACTCAGGCCTATTCTTCTTTGTTCTGCCAATAGAGGAAAGGAAATACACAAATCATGGCAACTCTCCCACCAGCCATGTTTGAATACTAAAGACAGATATTGACCAACAAGAGAGGGAGGAGCCAGGGTGCAGCAGCCTTGCAAACACACAGAATTATCTTCTCCACTTGTGAGTCCCAGTCTGGAAACCTACTTTTTCACCTGCTTACCTTGCAGCATGAGCCCAAGGGAGACATGGGCTCTCAGGGCCATTAAGTGGTCTAAAATCAGCCCGAATCACTGGGACGAGCAAAGATTCTCTCCCAAAAGGCAACCAACTTCTTTCACAAAGCAGGCAAATGTCTTTATGCAACTAATTGAAATTGATTTAGCAAATGCAGAGACACAATTTGGAAGCCTGGACTCTTTTTTGGTTCCTTTGATTTAGTCTGCCTAACCTCTTTCACCATTTAATTCTAATCATTAGATATAGCCAGAAAATTACGCTGGTAGGAATAGTCAGTGATCATTGATTAATGTCTGGTATTCCATTTGTTGAAGAAGAAAGTCCAGTTAATGGAAACCTAACATAGCCACCTTGAAGCATAGGCAATGATAAAAGTTACAGTGGAGGGGTGGGGAGGAGGTAGGGGGTGGGACTATACTTTCAAAGGGCATTAACACCCACATAGACCTATGATCTTTTCCATGGGTCACTCTTGCTCCTGCAAAGAGGCTAATTCCATCTGTATCTCTACTTCCTAGAACAGCACTAGGAACACAACAAGTGCTCAAAAATATTTGTTAAATATCACTATATGTTCACAAAGAGGTCAATCTGAGAGTGGGGGCTGCATCACTTCCATGCACACAGCCAAATCTTCGCAAAAAGTCAGTTGAGAGAATGACATTTTCCCAAAAGCTTGAGAGAAAAGAGATGTTGCCACTGAGATACATCAATAAAACTCTAATCTGTGCAGGTGACCCACAGACATTGATCGCTTTGATCTTCCCAATGAAACACACACATAAAGGTTTCTCGACAGCAGAGTACTCTCGGGTCCATTTTCTGCTCCACCCTCCATAATACCACACGACGTTCATTCCAGACATCCAGGCAAGAGTTACCAGTGGAAACTGAGAAGGCAGTACACTACATCCACAATGGCTGCCGGAGGTCGGTATGGGCTACTCCCTGTGGTCACATAACTCTCTGTGAGTATGACAAATTGAATACAGGGTAAAAGTCCAATGCCTCTATATCCTATAGTCCCTGGAAGTGCTCTGCCCACAGTGGGTTCACAATTCATTCACTGGGACAGTCAACAAATATCTACCAAGTGCCTACTGTGTGCTGCCACTCTTCCGGGGCTGTGGATATATCAGGGGATCAAGATGACAAATGCTCTCATGGAGATTATAGTTAAAGAGGAAGATAAATACATTTATAATATAGTGTAGAAATGGCAAGAGCTATGAAGAAATATAAAACAGGAGAAGGGGAAAGACAGTGATGTGGAGGAGAAGAGTTCCCATTTTACATATGACAGTTGTGGAAAGCCTATCTGATGAGCTTACATGGAAGCAGAGACGCATTGGATACCTGGGGGAAGAGTCTAGCAGAGAACCACAACGGCAAAGGCCCTGAGGCAGGAGCAAGCTTGAAGTGGTCAGGAAACTTAAGAAAGGCAGTATGGCTGAAGCATAGGGAGCTGGGGACAGAATGAAGGGAAAAGCAGCTGGACCAGTGGGTAGACATGCAGAACCTTGTTAATCACTGTGAGGGCTTTAGATTCTTCTCTGGGCAGCCCTGGAAGGTGTCTAAGTTTTAAGATTTCCTTTTTCCGACTGTAGGTCCAAGGTGGGAGCAGGGAAATGTCAGGAGCCTACTACAGTAATCCAGGGGAGGGATGATGATGGCCTGGACCACAGTGGTGACTGGATGGGTAAAGAAACAGACAGATCATGGATGCATTTTCAAAGCAGAACTCACAGGATTTCATGATGGATGGAATGTGGAGTGAGAGAAACAGACAAGAGCCAAAGAGGACTAAAAGATGGCTTGAACAAGTGGGTAAACGGAAACGCCATTTGATGGCAAGATGATGGTGATGATGGTGATGGTGATGGTGATGGTGATGATGATGGTGATGATGGTGACGATGGTGATGATGGTGACGATGGTGATGATGATGATGGTGATGATGGTGATGGTGATGATGATGGTGATGGTGATGATGGTGACAATGGTGATGATGGTGATGATGGTGACGATGGTGATGATGGTGATGATGATGGTGATGATGGTGGTGATGGTGATGATGATGGTGACGATGGTGATGATGGTGACAGTGGTGACAATGATGGGGATGATGGGGATGATATAGAATAAAGAATGAAGAGCTCATCTCGATTCTCCAAAGTTAAAAATTACTCCTCACAGAACTGAGCAAGAAACCCACATGGAGCTCTCTGTAGGAACCTGGTCTTCAGCTACTTGCATGATGAGAAAGCACTGAACCAGTTATTTTGAGTTCCATGAGCAAGGAAATGTAAATGACAAATGAAACAGAATTGCCCATGTTCACCCTGCGCACCTTAGAGAACAAGTGACAAACCTCCAGGGCTCCACTGTGCTGGCAGTGGGCAGCGGTCACTGCTAATGAGGCCCTCCCAGAGGTGGCAGGGAGACCTGGCAGTCACTACAGACTGGCCTGGAGCCCTGGTCACTTATCGTGGATCAGAGGCCACTGCTGGACAGACCTCAGAGGTCAGGGGATGGAGCTGCACAGCCCGCTGCCTTCGAAGTGGGTGTCCACATCCTGGGGCGTGCGCAGGGGGATCCACTAGGTATCATGTATCCATTTTTTTATATTTTCTTTCTTAAAAATGTGTGATTATTTTTTATCAAAGACCTGCATACACAGAGTTAAGAATCAAATGGTTCTACAGGGCTTGTTACAAAACAGCAGTTATCCTGCATCTTCCCTCTGCTCCATTTCCCACTTTCTAGAAGCAACTGCTTTCAACTATGTTTGCTGCTTCTTTACCTCCGTATCTCTAAATAAGTGTGTTTATGTTGCTACCTCATTACTCACCTCTAGGCATCACCTTTCCACTTTGGAAGAAAAGGATTTAGCTCTTGTTCTGTCTCCACTCTATACACGTACACATGGACACACACACACACACGCATGCACACACGCATAAACACACATGCAGGCACACATGCACATATAGACATACACGTGCGTGCACACACCAGCCCCAATCTTCCCAATGGAGTGGGCTATGCTGCATGCTGGTTAGCCCTACATTCACTGTTTACACAATTATGATTATGGAAATGCCACCCCCACCTAAATCATAAAGATACCTCACTTTTTTCCTTTTCTGTACAACATTCAGTATTTTCAAAACATAATGACTACCTTGATTTCTGACTTTCTTATTTTCTTCGCACTTCCTATAAGTTATTAAGCAGAATCTAAACCTGTAAACTTTAAGTTTATAAGCTCACTCTCTGGGACGCTCTGTGCCTCCTGCACTCAACATCAGGGAATTTTTAGTGAGAAACGAGATAGTAGCCCCAGAGCAACATTTCAAAAGCACATTCATATGTATCCCCTTAGAGAAAAGCTTTCCCCAGTAGTGTGGGAAAGGCCTGGCTGAGCAGCCAGCAGCAGCAGGAACTGGGTTTCATTGGACTCAAGTTTTTGGAACAATTGAATGGATGAGCTCAGAGGGTCCCTTGCTTTTTCTCTACGTCCTCACTCTGTTAAGATAAAATGTCCCTTTTGGTCTTCCCTCAACTTTGCACCAGCCCTTCCTCTGGTGTTTGATCTTAGCACAGTGTTCCCCAGAAAGTGATGCTGCTTCTGTTTGGGGCTCTTCCTCAGAACCAGCCCCTCCCACTGTCAAAAGGAGAACTATCAGCGCCCCCACCCCCCATGTCACCACATGTCACGGAAACAGGCCAGCAAGGGAAATATTCAGAACGCGCTGAGCAGAGAGCATGGGAAAATAACCTCGATTCCAAAGCTATATTTTTCTCAGCAGGTAAAGAATAAAAAATAATGTGATTGACCCCTTCCCTGGCCAGTACACAGAAGCAACTGCAGGTCTGTTCTGTGCCGGACAGTGGCTTTCCTGCAATGCCCAGGCTGCCTGGTCGGTGGCATGACTCCCAGCCTTCAGGCTAAACACACCTGGTTAAAAAGTCAGCACAAAGGAAGGAGGGTTCCCAAGAGGCTGCAAAGCCTGTGAAGTAGAACAATGTCCGTGGAGCTCGGTAATCCTGATGCCAGAATACTTAATCTAGCAGGTGCCTTGGAGATTCACAGGTGAGGGGGAAAAAAAAGGCACAGGTATAAAAATCCATACCAGTTGACACTGTTTATGGCTGACGCCATCATTTTGCTCAAGACCAATGTGGGATTCTGGAAGGAACAAGAGAAGAGAGGGCAGATGGTGAGTCTCAGGTCTTGCGGCAGCCGGGGCCCAAGGATGCTCGGCAAGACTGTCTCCGCTTACGGGGTTCTCCCCGCCAGGAGCTGATTTTCTCGGGGGTCCCTTCCTCCTTCGGTCCCTCTCCCATCCCTGTCCAAACCTCCAGTGGGCTTGCCAGCAGGGCTCTGAAGCACTGCCCAGCCCTTTGTTTAAGGAAATGTAGTGGGGATAAGAGATCAGTAGAGGATGCAGGAAGACAGGAGAAAACAGCAGGAATCACACCAACTCCCATTCTCACCTGCAAATCATGTCAGCGCTGCCAGGCAGGCCCTGGAGGGTGGGAGGTTTTGGCCTTTCTCTCCCACTGATTCCTATTTGCAAGTGGCTGCCGGTCCTTCCCAGGCCAGGGCCCAGGTGGTAAGTGGCTGGAGCAGGAAGAGGAGGCAGAAGGAGGGGGCGGGCGCTTCATTACTGGAGGTCTCCAAAGGAGCAGACTGCATACTTGCATTCTAGGAAGAATGTCTGCTGGGGAGGGTTGTAAGTCTCCAACTTGCCAATGCACATGCGGGCACACATATATCACATCGATAGACGCGTAGCCATACATGCACACCTCCGGAGTCGTCAACCCTTGGCATATTTAGCTCCCTTACACTGCAGATGTGGAAGAAGAGGCCTGGCAAGATGAGGTGACTTGTCCACAGCAGGCTGCGTGCTGGGCCAGGATGCAGGACCATCATTCTTTCTCCTGCCCCAGCCATCTGCCTGCTGGGTGAATCCATTACAGGCCTGCTGGTTGGCACACTGGGGTGGGGGTGGGCGGAAAAGGCGGGGACTTAGGCTCAGACAGACTCCATTGGACTCCTGGCTCTATCACCATTGGCTGAGTGGCCTTGGACAAGTTGTTGACGCCCCCCAAGCCTCAGTTTCCCCCATCTATGCACTGAGGAGAGGATTACCTGCTCCCTGCACTATTTCAAGATTCCACGTGTGCAGCGCCTGGCTCAGTGCCCCAAACACAGCAGCTGTTCCCTTAAGTGGCAGCTGTTAGTAATTCTCACCTTAATATTCACACTTGTGGCAAATTTGGATGGCTTGGCCCATCCTAACTGAGCCTTAATCTCTGGGTGGTCCCAGGGTAGTAGAACAGGCTTTTCCCAAGGTTTCCAGGCTGGTCTGCCAGCTCCGACGGCTCTGCAGAAATATTTAATGACAGTCTGGGATAAATTCTGAAAATCAATGATTTACACAGAGGGGGTCATGGTAATTCCTCAGCCTTTTGATTTGAACTCACTCCATGGCTCCGCAGAAAGTCAGTTTAATGCTCGCCTAAGCCTCAGGGTAGGGTATCCTACCCTGCATCCTAATAGCTGCCTCCTAACTGAGTCATGAGGATTATGCGGAGTCAGGTGTCCAAAGTCCTCAGCAAGCGCCTGACACCCTATAAGAGCTCCATGAAGACTTCTGGTCATGGCTGCACGTGCGCTGCGGCTGCTATCGCCATGACCGTGACCATGATCCAGCCGGCTCCCCGGGGACCAGAGAGAAGCATCTTCACATGTGATGCAGGGCCTTTTGATTCACTGAGGATGCACCCCCTGCAGAAAAGTGATGGGGGAATGACTCACTGGATGAGCACTCACAGAGCCCCACGCTTGGTCCGTCTGGCCTGGATGCAGGAACCCACACGTGACCAGGACCCAGTCCCTGGTCTTCATGACCTTGTGTTTTAAGAAGCCTGAAGCTTTTCACTCCTATCACCATGTGTCTAAGGGTCAGACATCACAGGTCCTTTCTTAGAAACAAGATCTTCTGAATCTTACTGTGTAATATCTCCATCAGCCCATTAGTCCTGATTCAGTTGACTGACCTCTACCCGTGGTCCGATTTCATACACTTGCAATTAATACTGGGAATAATCACATCACTCTTTGGTTCATGAACACGTAACGAGCACCCACTCTGCGCTCTCCAGAGCCAGCAGGACCATGACAGCTGCAGGTTCTGCCCTGAGCAAGTGCACAGTCAAGCACAGCCCGCCCCTCTGCCCATTCCAGTACCTGGCTCCCTCTGAGTTTCTTCCCCCCTGCCCCTGTTGCCAGCTGCTGCCTAGCAGACCTCCTGACCCCACCCCTGGCTTCTGCACCTCCTGCTCTTGAGGCTCTGCCTGTTCCCTCACCTCCCCCACTAGGGCTCCTGGAAGCTCCAGCTCTCCAGCCCCAGGGGTTAGGTGACCACTCCCAGCCTGTCTGTAAGGAAAGGACAGGCTTTTCAGGAGACCCAGTTCACCCAGAGTCTCAGCTTCCTCCTCTGCAGTGTGACTCAGGGTCCCAGGGATTCAATGAGATACAGCATGTGCTGGGCCCTGTGCTCAGACGAGGCAGCACCCCCACCTTCTCCTTACAGCCCCTCACTCCTGGGCCGGCTGAACCCCTGTGCCCAGCACACCTTCTGAGCACCCCCTCTTGAGCTCACCTCTCTAAGACAAATATCAGGGACCTCTGGATAGGACCAGAGGGCAGCCAGCAGGCAAACTCCCTCAGGCCTGCTCTCCCAGAATAAATTAGAGCAGGAGAAGTTGGGCTCGTGAGCAGAGAACCAGCAATTGATTTTATATATCATTTGGAAAGAGAAGAATATTATTGTACTCTGTTTCCCTATGGCTATTATCCCCACAAGAACTCATTTCTACCTCTTAACAGGGGTTTACCTGGACTGATGAATCGGTTAAAAACCTTCCTGCCCAATTTCAATTTATCCAGTGCAATATACGCTGCAAAACATTTAGCAAGAGTATAAATTCAGTCAGTGCAGGGTGCTGCTGTTCTTCCACGGAAACCCATTCTCTGCTTTGCAAGGCTCTGAGGAGATCACACAGCGACCTCCAGGGGAGCAGGGTCCACACAGCCTGGGTGTGTCACTTTCCCTGGAGCAGGGCAGCTGACAGTGTATCTGGTACCGTGTCTAGGTGTGGGCAGGAGTGCAGAGGGAGAGTCCTGTGGCTGAAGGTATCTTGGTTTCATCCAGGGGACCAGAAATTTGAGCCCCTGACCCATGGCTCCCATTCCCAAACCAGTTCTCACAGGATGGGCGGTGTCATCTTGAGGCCCCAAACCTGCAGCTTCACGCTGCTTTGCAAAGTTTCCCCAAAATGTTTACACTGAATAGCATTTTCTCAGGCTTACAAGCAGCTTGGCTTGGGTAGAGCCACAAAATTGGCCACTTGGGCAGGAAGAGCAAAGACTGGGTGTTGTGGATAATTCTGCATCTTCCTGCCCTGTCCTGGCACCTGACCACACTAATTCTAAGCTGAACTCTTCCTCCAGACATAACTACAGGTTCCATCCTTTCCCAGAAACCTGCCATGGGGCAATATCAGCTTTCTGGAAATGCCATATTTCCCAGCCAGGCAGGGCTCAGAACCCCAAGTTCTTGGCTTCCCTCTGCCCCAAGGCCTAATCTCAGGTGTCACAGGCTGACCGATGACCCCTTCCTCCTGAGGACAAGTTCTTGCCCCCACCCTGTTTCTCCCAACGCCACGCCTTTAGGTCAGACAGACCTCCCCTCCTGAAGCCATCATCTGAGATGAGCCCTTAAGTTCTCGGCTGAGTTTCTAAGTCCAGGCCACTATCCTGAGCCAGCAACCAAGGTGGCTGCAGCTGGAACTCAATGCTTGGGAGGCCCAGGCACCTGCCTGCTTCTCAGCCACATACATCCCTCCAAGCCAGTCACAGAGAGCAGGCTCCTCAGTGATGTGGACACCTGGCAGAGGTGTGGCATGGCTCTGGGTGGACCACACCCCGCCAGAGCCCACCGCAGGGCTGCAGCCTCTGACTCAAGGAACCCTGGCTTCAGGGCCCCACCCCAGGCATCCATCAGGAAAGTCAGCTCACAGCAAGCACCGAGTAAGTGTAGGTTCCTTTTCCCACCAGCCTGATCAAGAACCCCATTATCCAACATCTCACTCGTACATAAAGCTTTGCAGGAATCCTTTTTTTTTCCTCAAGGTAGAATAAAGGAGCAGTTGATTTCTAACAATAAAGACAGATGTGCAGACAAAATTCCTAGCAAAAAATACCAGATGGCCAGTTCCATTTTTTTAAGTCATTCATTCATTCATCCAGTTATCAGTTCAATAAATACTACTGAGAGCTAACTGAGGGCCAAGGCAGAAGAAAGCAGTGGTTCTATGATCCTCCCATTCTGTCCTGGAGGCAGTGGGGGGCACCTCTGGCATCGCTCCCAAATTCCCCATCATGCACCCCTTGCACTGTGGGAATTGTCGTGGTGTAATGGATGTTATTGACCGCAATTTGCTGAGAGCTGGCAATGGGCGGTGCCTTTTGCTAAGGGCTTTCATTGATAATCTCACAGAATCTTCATAAACCTTTGAGTAGCTGGGATTACCCTCATTTTACTGAGGACAAAGCTAGTGAGAAGCTCTGAGAAGGAGTTGGGTGGTGCTGTCAGCACCTCATGGAGCTGACCATGCAGCCCACTGTTGGGATCCACAGCCTGTGCTCCTTCCTCTCAACTAGACTTGGAAATTCAAATCCTAAGAGAGATGCTCACAGTCACATCATTACTTCCTTCCTCATGCAGCTCCTGCCTGCAGCCTGAGGGAAGAGCAGAGGACTGAAATGCTTTTAGGGGCCTGAAAGAATAATAAATGAGGACCTTCCAACTTGTACAACCTACATCCCTCAGGGCCCCATCAAGCCCTTTCCTCCAGGAAGCCTCTGTAGGCACAGTCTCTCTGACTCTCTTCAGCACCTAAGGTCAGGGATTCAGAGACTCTCAGAGGTTGCACTGGCAGATGGTGACACTGGAGCCCAGTGGGCCTCGATGGCTGATGTCGTACACAGATATGAAGCAGATCTGGGGCTGGGATCTGTGTCTCCTGTCCTCCTGGCTCCACTGCCTGCTGATGGAGGAAGCTCAGTCCTGCCCTGGCCGCTAACTGGGGCCTGGTCTGCACTCCACAGCCATGGGTGGGCTCAGAACCCAGAGCACCTACCTGCTTGTGAAGGCAGTGCTGCATCCCTGGGTGAGCCCAGCTCACCTGGACGGAGACCTCTTACTCCATTCAACAAGCCCTTCACTGGGTAACCCCTCCCCTTCCTTCAAGCCTGGCTGAGGCAACACCTCCTCCAGGAAGCCTGTGCTGCTTTCCATCCTACACTTCTCCCCAGTAGACAGTTCTCTCTCCATGGCCAGCTACTGGAGCTCATTCCTGTGCGTGTCTCCAGGCCCCAGCCCAGGGCCTGGTACAGAGGCGCACTCAATACACGATTGTTGAATAAATTTTGTTGAATACACTAGAAATGATACAACAGCCTCAGGCTCAAATAGATATTTCATTATCTGGTGAGGAATTAAAAGATGCCAACTCATCTTTAAAACAATTGACTGCTCTTTTATGAGGCTTCTCATCTTGTTCCCCTCCAGCCCTGCAGAGCACTGAGGTTCCTCAGCACCCCTCCTAATCAGAGGTATATTTATTCTATAAGCGTTTCATTTAATGGCACTGAGATTCCAAACCTTCCCTGGTCATTCCTTTCTCTGGCTTCAGGAAGGACTACTAATAGCTATTCAGTCCTGAGAAGAGCATGTGAATGCCAAGAAGAAAGCCTGATAATTCTAAACCATAATCTTCCCCTCAATTGATGTCTCAAGCCAAAAATTCACCATTAAAGGCAGCATTGAGTACCCAGGGTTTTACAGAGACCACTGGCCCTCCATCATGTTGCGTAGTGCATCTGACACGGGGCAAAGGGCAGGCGTACAATGGAGCTTGTCAACATTCTTTCAGCTTTTCCGGAAGCCGACTCCCAGCATTATGTTTCAGAGCTATTTCCAAAATGAGCATCCTCTCCCAGCCACTGGCCCATCATGACGGTGAAGAGAGAGGCTGCAACTCCCCTCAGAAACAACAGCATCAGCACCAGTCAACTCCTGACAAGTGCGATTGCAAGAGGCAGCCTCGGGGCGGGGGCGGGGGGGGGGGGGGGGCGGGCAGGGGGGGTTGCAAATCCTTCAGGTGCCTCCAGCAGAGCCAGAGGGGGGGCCCTCACAGCCAAGGGCAGCTATGTCCAGGATGAGCCTCACACGGCAGCTCACAGGCCACTGGCAACAAGTGTTGTCATCAAAATGGTCACCAGAGGTTATTGACACATCACACTGCTGTCACCAAGCACATACTGTTCCTATGTTTCAGACTTTAGAACTGGGCTTTGAGCGCCTGCCTGTTCAGGCCAGGGTGGGAGGTGCTGTGGAGGCTGCAACGTTGAATTATCATTGTAATGACCCCTGTTTATCGGCAGCACTTGGAGAGCACCCCGCACCAGATGCTTTACACACGCTGTAGCCTGCGGTGCCAGGAACTCTGGGCAAGAGGCGTTTTATCCGAGAGTGAGTTCTAACCTATCTGCTCAGGAAGGTTTCATCAGGGACTCTCAAACTGTGCTGCTCATCAGAATCATCTGAGGACCTTTTAGGATTCTGCTGCCCAGCCATGGTCCAGCCCAAATTATGGGATAATCTCTAAGAGTGGGATGCAGACCTCCTTTTTTGGAAGCCCTGCAGGTGACTCCAGAAATGGCCTAGTGACTGACTGAAGTTCCCACGGCTGGCTGTAGGGGGACAGGGTGACTTGGACTCAAATAGGTCCGATTCCAAAGTCAGTGTCCCATCCTAGGTCCCTGCCTTCAAGCTGTTCATAGACTCTATACGGGGAACAATGCCAGTCTACAGTGCTGCAGAAGAGAGTCAAGGCCACGATGTGGGTGCAAAGGGTTAGAGAGATCCTTGAATTGGGGGCAAGTAGATGCTGGTCTCTTTGGGAAAGTCTCCTGTGGAAGGGGCCCAGAGGTGCAGATCCATAGAGTGGTGGTGGGAGGTGGTACAGGTGGACTGTGCAACATGCATGATGCAGGGACGCAGGGGAGCAGAGCAGGCAGGACCCGAGGGAGCACAGTCACTCAGTTAGGTTGGGACTTAGAGGCCTAAAGAGAGAACAGGCAGAGGCAGGGCAGAAAGACAGGTGGGTGCAGGGAGGACATGATGATCTACGTGGTTGGCAACAGGAAGCCCCTGAAGATTCTCCAACGGCAGTGGAGATGCTCTTGAAAGAGTTATCTGGCTGCGGCACAGGGGAGGCACCCAAGGTCTACTGTAGAACAAGAAAATGACTGAGAGATCAGGTGGGTTGGGATGGAGTTCGACTAGGAGGAGGATGCAACCTTCCCAAAAATTAATAACTGACCCAGGCTAGAGCAGTGAGACTGGAAGGAGTGAGAGCCATCCAATGGCAGAATGGACAGGACTTGGCAGTGACTGGCAGTGCAGGAGGCCTTGCTTTTGGTAGCAGCTCTGACATTTACTAGTTAGGTGACCTTGGGCAAGTCACTTAACTCTCCATGCCTTGGTATCCAACTCTGATAAATGGTAATAATCAAATCCATCTCTGCCCATCTCACAGGCAGGCTGTGAGTCTCACATAAGAAAATGCATACGAACATATTTGGAGGAGTAAAAAAGCATTATAAACAAAGCCTCACACAATTTCATGATGGCTTTAATACTCTGCATGTTCTCTTTACTTTTCCAAGCACTTAAACTTGAAGGCTATGCTACCATATGAGAAAAAAATGTTAATAATGATCTCTTTTATAGCTCCAAGTTATGAACAAATAAAAAGAGTTTATGTCTTTTTTGCTGCTGCTAGAGAACAGACTTACCGACATGAATTTGAATTAAAATGTCAATAATTTTTCATTGGAGTTTCTTAAAATATATTTAATTTATTTTTACATTTTCCCTTATTTTATGCAGCAATATATTCTACGTATTGAGTTTCTGGGATACTTAAAGATCTGAACTAACCAGAACACAAAGTCATAAAAAAAGTTACCTTTTGTCTTTTTTTTTTCTTTGTTTTTTTTTTTTTTACCTTCTGTCTTTTGCTTAAGAAAAAGAGAAAAGAAGAGAGTTATCAGAGCTCTCAGAAGATGGTAGTCATGAGGGTCATAATGTTTATGCCAAGAGTCCTCAATGAATTATATTTCTTGAAACTTTGGTAACAGCCTAAAGGGACCACAGAAAAGAACAAGTTTGAAGATTAATCCTCTATTATCCCCAGAATTCCATTAACTAGTGTTCCACAGTTCCAAGGGACCCAGTCCTTGCAACTGTGGATTTTTAGTTAACTCTGACCTCCAGTTTACTTTGTGGCCTCTAGTTATTTCTTTGGTCCCCAAGGCCTCCAATGTGAGTGCTGAATTCTCCAAAGACCTCACACGTTCAAGAAGGCATACAATGTAGAGTGTCCCATTTAAGTTTCTCAACCTATTCTAAACCAAATAACCATTTATTAAGCTAATCATCATTTTGATTATACCACATATTTAATGAGGTTTGCTGCTATACAGATATACATGTGTGCACATATATATGTGTGTGTGTATGTATATATGTGTCTACACACATACATATACATACACAGATATATGTGTATATGTGTGATATATACATACACACACATCCTTATTTTATCTTCACAACAAACTGGAATTATTGTTGCTCACTTGCAGAAGAAGAGGGTCTATACTTGCCAAATGTCTCACAGCATGGATTTTGCGTTACAAAATTTTTCAGCAGACCCAACACTCTGCATTCACTCTCCCATTTCCAGAGAACCTGAATGTGAGACCATGGGACCTAAGAGGTGTGACTCATCTCATGTGGTTCTCTTCACTCCAACAGAACCAGCAGGACCACTTAGCAAACTGACCACTTGACAAATAGGTAGTGTCTGCATGCATGTTATCATGTGTAAATGTTAGTGAGATGTGTAAACACATGAAGCCATTTCATCATTTTTAAATAGCTCTTGGCCATAACTTCAAAACATCCAAGACACAATTGGAATATTTTATTCCTAGGAAACTGGGAGTTCTCATTTTTAGGCAAAGCATAAGTTGGCAACCACTTTTAATAACAAAACGGCTTTTCCTAAAGCAGGAGGGAAGATAGAAAGGCATCCACAGTTTTGGAAACAAAATTGTCCAAAGAAAGTATAGTTAGGCTCCCAGGGAATGTTTGGGGTTTTGTCCTGTAGCTACCTTGAGCCCCATATGACAAATTCCCTTGGCTTGTTCCTAAAGGACAAAAGTGGGTGACAGCCATGACCATTCTCTGGTGGTCCTTCCTTGGACACCTGGGTGTTGCTGAGTGCAGATGGAAGATGACAGTGTCCACTGCTGACAAGTGATCTGACCTCCATGCCCAGGAGCTCAGGTAGAGGCATAACCAACTGAAAAATTAATCACATCCTAATGGGTGTGATTTAAAAGCTTCCAAAGACAAGGTCACCTCACAGGTTGCTGTTGGACCGGTCATAGAGGAAGGCAGAGGAATGGCAGGAGGTCTCCCACCCACAAGATCCCTCAAAAGTAGCTCTTACTCCTTTGCTCCAGAATTCCATCCCATTCATCCATTATCCCTGCAGCTTGCAGCCAGTGCCTGACTCCTGCCATGATCAGAGGCAGATGGTCAGGAGGACTGGCCTGGAGACCAGCCCTGCCAAGGCCATTACCAGGGATAGTAGCAGTTATCAGGCTGAAGCTTAAGGAACTACAGCCTTCCTCCACCCTCAAGGCATTTACACACATCTGTGCCCCTACTCACTTTTCCTCTCCCGATTTATACTCCAGTTTCCCAGTGGGGACAGCCTGAGAGCCTGGCCGCATGGTGGGGGGCTGACCCCTCTGCCTCACGCTCACTGGAGCCCCTTCTTCTCAATCCCCCGCCTCTGGCAGGCCCCAAGCACAAACAGACCCAAAAAAAGATTGAGCCACAGGCCTGACACTGGACACCTTCCTTTCACTCATTCAGTCCATCAGCAAACACACGTGGACAGTCCCTTTGAGGATTGTGGTCATTGACCTCGATGATCCCATGCTCTAGTGGGAACTAGGCAAATTAATACAGAAACCATGAGAGTGCAGTGTGGTCTGTGCTCCAAGGGACAGCAGGGTTCTGTGCAAGCTCAGAGAGGAGGCTCCAACCCCAACCTGTAGCACCCTGGGAGGGCTTTCTGGAACAGGTGAGGCCTGGGCTGGTGAGCCTGAAAAGATGAATAGGAGTTAGCAGGCAATCTGAGTGGGGAGGGAACAAAGAGCCATCCCGCAGAGGAAACAGCATCAGCAAAGCAGGAGATAACAACAGTGATGATGTGTGTGCGGGAACGACAACACAGAGTCCAGCGTGAGGCTGGGGCTAGGTCATAAAGGAACATAGATGCAGTCAAGGAGCTTTGACTCCACTCTCGATATGATCAGAGTGGCTGAAGGGATTCAAAACAGAGCAGCATCCTGGGATCTGGGTTTGAGGATGATGTCTCTGGCTGCAGAGAAGATGATGGGTTATAGATCATGGGGAGAGAGCAGAGCTATGGCCTGAGTAGGTGGCTGCTGCAGTCACCCCAGGCAGGGTGATGCTGAGAATGGAATTTGGTGTCATCCCCACCCGCAGCCAAGACCTACTGGAATGGCAACACTGACCCCGCAGAGCCCAGGGGTCATTCCTCTGTCATTTGGTCACAGCGAGTCAGAGCCCAGGACACCCCTTCCACGAGCTGGTCCATTCCCCTGGTCCCGGCCTGAGTTCCTCCAGCACCTCCCTGTCCTCTGGGGGCCAGGGCTGATACAGCACCAGCACCCTCCAGAGGTAATAAGCAGCAGAACGCTAGCTCAGTGGCCCAACCACCAAACCACTGTCCAAGCGGTTGTCAGGGCAAGTTGATTCTGAAAGAGAGCAGCAAGAGAAGGGCACGGGTTTTACAGACAGTGAGCAGAAGGGCACGTGGCATAACACTTCAGGGGCATCCTAGGGCTTCAAGGGGACATGGGAGGCCGCTGGAGGATGCAGCAGGCTGTGAGAGCGCTCTGGACCCCCGGCCAGAGGGCGGGCAGGTCTCTGAATGGGAGAAACCTAGACTCTGACGTCTTACTTGGTTCTCAAGAGGGCTGGGCCAGCCCTGAGAAAGGAAAGTGTCTGGCTCCCTGTCTTGACCCCATACACCAGAGCTGGCCGCCCTGCCTCACATCTGGATGGAGCACTGCCCTGTACCTGCCCACCTTCCCCCTCCGCGCTCTCCAGAGCAGAGGCTCCGAGACCACGACCACAAGCCCAGGCCCCGGGTGTGGAGGGTGCTCTCCCCACCCCACACAAGAGAAGCAGACCAGCCTGGCTTCTGGCCAGAGCCGCACAGGACCCACGGCTCGCTCACAAGTCTCAATGCCCCCTTCTTGCCCCTCTGCCTGCCTTCCAGGCCAAGGTCATGAGAGGTATCACCCCAGATGCCAAGGCAGAGAGGTGGGTTCAGAAGGTGCCATTGCCAAAGGATCAATCACTGCCCACAACCAGACCTGGGCAAGTGATAGAGCCTTTCATTCATTCTTTTAAACAGCCTTTGAACAGAATTGCAGAAAAGCATTTTCTTTACCGAGTGACACTGTGTAAACTTGCCAGGGACCAAGTGAAGGTGGCACTAAAATCAAAAGCACGCGAAATGAAATCACTGAAGAAAAGTCTCAAAGTATAAAATATCAACCACGTTGCTGTTGTCTAAGGCCTGCCACCAAGATGAATGGAGGTGCCTGGGAGACACATCAGATGGCATTTGTTAACTCGCTCTTCTGAAGGACAAAGCAGGTCATTCCCGACAGAAGAGAAGGGAGGCGGCTGCCACAGGCCAGAAACGTGTGGCTGGGAGGCAGAATCAAATCTTCTGGAAACAGCAGGTTATAACATGGGCACAATGCATTTCTTGTTTGTTTAAATAAAAATGAAGAAAGAGAGAAGATGAAGCACCCTGGGAAAGGTTTGGGGCTGCAGAGCCTACAGGATTAGGGAGAAGACAAAAGTCTGCCCTTCAGTGCATGAGCCCAGGTCTCACTCCCTCTTCAGAAGGCATCCCGGCCCAGAAATGCAGACCATCCCTCCGACTCCACAGCCTCCGGAGCCCCTTCTGGGTGGCTTGGCCCTATGCTGCCTGCTTAAGGGCAGCAGCCCCTCCTCCCGGAAGCTTCCTCCTGCTCATCATTGAGCCCAAGCTCAGGTGTCACCTCCACACGAGCATCCTCTGGCTCTCCAGGTTGGTTAGAACCTGTGTTTGCACCATGCCCCATGACTTCCTTTCTCATCTTGCAATCATGCACTTTCTTAGATGCAATGGGCCCTTCTTCTGCCATACAAGACACCTCCCCTGACTCCCAGCACAGTCCAGACTGGATTATACGAGGATCGTTCTCCCCTTAGACCAGAAGACCCTTGAAAGCACTTCCTGCAGGGCTCCAGCCCTGAGACAGAGGACACTGTTAGCCCACGACCAGCACTGGGGTGAGCTGAGGCCGGACAGCGATGCTAAGGCCATGGTTCCTAAACTGTGTGCCGAGGCACCCCGGGGAGCCACCGCAACCTCACAGAGATGCCCCTGGATGCTTTAGATTTTCCAAGGGATATACAGTGATATACAGAGACACCAGCCAGGGGCCATGCAAACAACTGGCTCGAGGTAGCTCAGTTTCCACATTAGACGGCTGCCTTCCTCTCACGATGCCATCTTTGTGAGCTCTGGTTTTCAGGACTGTTGTGATAAAAGGGAAGAACTGTGTAAAAATCAATGTGGAACACCATGTGAAGATGGCAGTGTCGAGTGTGATTCTAAAGTCTGAGACATCATGCAGTGCCTCGTAGGCACTAAGATGTTAGAGCATAAATACTTATTAAATTTGGGGGACCGACTGATTTAATAAGCAGAACTGTTGGGTGACCAATCAATTTAATAAGCAGAACTTCTCTTGGCCTAGGGGCGCTGTAATTCCTGAGACAGAGGTCAAGGGTGCTAAGCGCTGAGGAATTTGGGGAAGCTCTGCCCTGATGATGTCATCCAAGCAGGCCTGCAAAGCTAGCCACTCCAGCAGCTGCTGAGCTGCTACCCTGTGCCAAGCCCTGCGCTCAGCATGGGCCTCCCAGACAGACTTCTCAAGGGTGAGTTCTGCTCCGGGCCCCCAGCCCAAGATGCTGTGCAGGAAGAGCTCCTTGACAAGCTGTGCTGAGAGACACACGCACCACAGCCATCATCCTTCCCACAGGCCAGAATGCAAAGCAGGAAGCAAAGGCCTTCTGGATCTGACTGCAGTTCACAAACAAAGAAACTAGCCCCAAACGGACGGTCCACAGAACTCAAATGAAGTCCTTACCAGATGCATCTGAAACTTCTCTCTTTAGGATCAATGTGGTGAGTGGCTCAGGGAAGACTCAGAGAAGAACGAGGACAGACTAGCACAGAGACACTCTCTGCCCATCTCCCTGGCTCCTAAGTAACCCCAGAGTTGCTGCGGTGCAAGGCCCCAAGACAGGCTATGTGAGAGCTGGCATCCTTGGGCTGCCACAGTGGGCGAAGGGGATGGTCCCAGCCAGCATCTCACTACATACTGTACTCCCAGGAAGAGGAGTGGAAGAGGGCTTTAGGCCCCTCCAGCCACAGCAAGCTCCTCGGCAGAGCACAGGGGTTTGTGTTTGCAGGACCAGGGGACTAACAGCGAGTGCCTCACACCACTAAGAGGACAAAAACGATCTCACCCTTTCTCTTGTCATTTCAAGGCCCATCCTAGTCCTTCAAAGAGGTGTGCACTCTGTCGACTCACTCCCATTAGCTGGGACCTTGGGAAGGTTTCCCCAAATCTCTGAGTCTCGGTTACTAACCAGAAAAATGAAGATAATTCTAACCCACATGTTTGTTATGAGAGTTTGATGTCATGGTGTATGGAGAGTTTCTCAAACAAGGAAATACATTTCCTCTCCTCTACTAATGCCCTCTGAAGCACACAATGTAACACTTTGTATTTTATCTCGTATTGCTTTCTCATGTGTACCATATGCTTCAAGAAGCCTTCTCTCACTGCCCAGAGTAGATAGGTTTGATCACTTGGTCCTCTGACGACTGATGATGCTTATTTTTCCCTTTATGTAAATTCATGCATTTATTTGTTCAACAATTATTTATTGAATGTCTCTCCCAGCCAAGAACAGCAAGCAAGAAAGGCCAGTGTGCTTTCACGGAGTTCCAGTCGTCCTGCAGGGTGGCTGCTTCCACAGCCCCACACTCACCACTTCCACTCCCTCCTTAATACTAGGAAGGGTATTGATTGTAGAAGAGGAAAAAGAAGTGATGTGACTGGCAGAGGACTAGCTCATTTCATCACAAAGTATTGTAAAGACAGAGAAAGTGGAATCCAAGCAGGAGACTCCAATCAAAGACCAGAAGGACATGAATGTATTCTTCTAGGGAAAGGGGAGGGATCTGGAGGTATCATGAGCAGAGAGAGGCCTACAGACAGTGTGAGAAGCAGGGGCTTAGAAACCACTTTGCGCACAGAGCATCCCTCTCAGTCACTCTCTGCTGAACAACTAAAAGAAAGACAGGAAGGGGGTCTCTGTCCCCCTCCTTACTCCCCCTCCTCCCTGACCTCAGCTTTGATCAGAGAATCAGTGTGATGTTCAATGAGCCAATTAAAATAATTTAATAATAATAACTATTATTATTATCACCATTATAATACATCAGTGTTTTGCCCTAAGAGGTAATTACTACTAACGAAAAGATGCCAGTTCGTTAAACATAAAACTACCGTACGACTCATCCATTCCATTCCTAGGTATTTACTCAAGAGAAAGTAAAGCTAAATTCACTAATGACTGGTTCATGAATGTTCATAACAGCTTTCTTGGGAAACAACCCAGATGTCCCTGGGGTGGATAAACTAATGTTGGTTCATCCATACAATAGAATACTATTCAGCAACAAAAAGTGATGAAGAGATGAACAGAATACATACAACAGATGCATCTCAAAATAATTATGCTGAGTAAAAACAGCCAGACAAAAACAAGAGTGGATCTTGTATAATTCCATTTATATAAAGTAGAAAATGCCAACTAAATGTAGAATGGTAGGGAGCAGAACAGCAGCTGTCTGTGCGATGGGAGGAAGGTGAGGAGGGGTAGCAGGGGAAAAGTACAGAAGGGCAGAAGGAAAATTTTGAAGGCGATAGATTTCTTCGTTATTTTGGTTGTGAGGATGGCTCCATGGGTGCATATATATGTCAAAACTTACCATACTGTACACTTGACATACGTGCAGTTTACTGCATGTTAATTTAAACCTGTTAAGAAAATGATAACAGAGGCTAGAGAAATAAAGGGATATAAATAGGAAGATAAACCATGGACTCCTCTTGGAAAGCAGTTTGGCAAAATGTATCAGGGACCTTAAAATGTCCTTATCCTTGCATAACTCGTCTAGAACTGTATCCTAAGGACATAGAAAGAGATACAAAATTTTCACTACAGAATTATTTAAAATGAAAAAAAAATAGAAACCACTAATACATCTCACAAAAATGTCTGCTCAAATAAATTACAGTGCACTCACATATTGAAATATTATGTAGCCATTAAAGGCAATGTTTATGAGCAGTTTTTAATAACCTGGAAAAATACTTATGTGATAATATTAAGTGGGAAAAAGTAAGATATAAATTGTTTATATGGTATGAATTAAATTATGTAAAAATATGCATGGAAATATCTCAGAAATACCTTGAGGATTTCTCTGAGTGCTGGGAAATATGATAGTTTCAATCTTTTAATGCAAATTTTTAAATGTTGTTACTATTTTTTATGCTTTTCCTTAATTTTCTATAAGAAGAATGTATTTTTTAATTATAAAATAAAATAATATTCAAGGAAATCCTCTAGTCTTTCCTGTTCCTTGAAAAAGCAAGCCCTGCTCTAAGGATAAGAACCAGATTGCATTTCTCTAATCCTTGCATCTGTGAAAATGTAGATGTGTCTTTACCGCAAATTGCCACACTGTTAACTTGAATCCATGTTCGTTCCCCTGCTTTTAGAAAACCTGGAGAACCAACCAAAGAACACCCTATGTTGTCACCTAATTTTACTCTCTATTTTGTTAAAGATCCACTTCTATCCACATTTTGAGTGTAAGCCCTTTGAAGGCAGAGGTGGGGCCTTTTCCTTTATTTCTACCTCCCCTGTCCTTCCCACCCCGCTGTGCCGTAACATGGAGGAAAGAAAGAGCTGAGAGGGCAGTGAAACACACACACACACACACACACACACACACACACACATGCACCATGATGACATAAATGAATAATAGTCACATCATGTTCTTATGCAGTCAAGGGATGTGGGGCAGAGAAATAACGGCCCCTCAGTGTTTAATCTTGTGATGCTGCATCTTTGTATCAGTCAGAGTCTAACCAGGAAAACAATGACTACTTTAGATACTTTAAAGAGAGGAAGTTTAATGCAAAGAATCAATTACCCAAGTGACGGGGAACAAGGAAGCTAAACAGCAAATGGCAAGACAGGAAGCCACCACCGCCCAGTGAGGAAGGGACAGAGGAGGCAGGGTCAACAGAGTCTCTAGGAGGTGGAGCCACTTGGCAGAAGCTGGCATCTTGGCAGGGGCAGGAGATGGGTGGCAGCAGTGATCGCCCGGGACAAGAAGCAGGGGGAGAAGCACTTCGGCTTCTCCCTTCCCCCTACTCTCCAGTCTCCACCAGGGCCTCCCACGGGTTGTACCAAGGGAGAGGCATCTGGCAAGGCATCTGGGGACCACAGGGCCCTCTCCTACAGAGCCCAGCAACAGGAGGGTAGGGACAGATCTGGCAGCAAACAGGCAAAGGAACGACACAGTCATTGACCACATTTCATCATCCTATCTATGGCACCATCCGTGACAAGACCCATCTTGATTTCAGAGATGATAACATTTGAAAGAACAATCGTAATCCTAGAATTGATGAAACGTGGTACACCTGTGCAGACACGACGGGATGATGCAATGCTTCGTGGAGTATCTATTTTCCCAGACATGTTGGGTTTCCTTTGCGTGACACTGTCATCTAATCCTGACTCTACAGGAACACACACTGATCCCTTAGAAGGAGCACAAGGTTGCCAGGTGTGTTTCTCTGCAGGTTCCCAGTAGTTCTCCCTTCCCCAATGCTCATTCCCCCTTCCCACCAGGTGGATCATGACCTCAAGCATATATATATACATATCATGTCTGCAAGTTCATCATGTCAACCTGGGCAGAATTCCAATGTATCTTATCCACGGATGCCCCATCACATTCTACAATGGATTTCAGTCTTTCGTACAGAAATGCATACTGTGCCAAAGGAGAAATGTAACGACTTAAGGCAGAGGAAGAGGCAACATGAACAGCAGAAAGATAAAGCTCGGAAAGAGTGAGCACACATCACTCGCTCCCAAACCTCCTGAACAAGTGCTGGAGGGGGGCCACATACCCCACGTGGCCCATAAGCCCTCCCAAGGGTGGGCCAGCAACATTCTCGGTCCTCCTTGACAGTCCCCACCCCCAGGCTCCTGGGAGACATCACCATGGAGCAAGGGTTCCAGTGGTCATTACCCTGTTCATCGGCAGCAATGCAACCAGACTCCGAGTCAGGCAGGAGCAGGTATTTGCTCTGACCAGCCTTCTACGTGACAACTGGCCCCGAGGCTCTCTGTGAAGGAGCGCGGGCAGCCTGGGCGCCCCGGCTAAGCCCTATTTCTGAACAGCCATGGCTGCCTCTGCAGCGTGGATCAATATCAAACAAGGGGTTCGCACTGGCAGGTGGGCAGTGGCTTCCTCGCAGGCAGTGACTTCGTGGGAAAAAAGAATCAGAAAAACAAGGGGAAATGCTTGCCTTTGAAGAGTTTGACACATGGGCTCCCGTGGTGATCCTGAGTGCCCGAGGATGTTTCCTGTGCGAGCCCAACACCCCCCAGCTCAGGGCAGTGAGGTTCAACACTAGAGAGGGAGGGGTTCCCCATTCTCTGCAGACCTTCAGAAAACAGGCGGGTCTCAGCTTGTGCCCGACAGGGCACACAGTCCCTGCTGACTCTGGCTCTTTCCCTGACATCGTGCGCCCTCCCTGGAACCCTCGGAGCCCCACTCTTGAAAGCATCTCATTGAATCCACATGTCATGCTGCCTTTGTCCACTCACCCAGTCAAAAGTTCGTGAGTTACCAGGTACTGAGGAACAGGGATGAATTAAGGGATGAGCCCTGCCCCTTTACAGCCCTCACTATCTGGTAGGCAAAACCCAGCTTTTCAAATTAAAAAAAAAAAAGTAAGGCTCTATTTGAGGTATGTACAGGTTAGAGTCAGGACACAATTGTGGGAGGAGAAAGGCAAAGTGTCCCAGAAAAGTCCCCAATGAGGAGACAATCTCTCTCCACGTGGAGGCGTGGGGAGGAGGTGAGAGCATCCCAGGTCCTTCAGGGGGAGGACATGCTGCTGCCTGGAGGGGGAATCACCTGGTTCCTTCCCTGAGCTCTAAGTGCCAGGCCCTGGCTGGAGATGAGGCTGGAGAGCTGGGCAGCCGCAAGGCACGGAAGGCCTCCCGGTCAGAGCAGCTATCACCCCCCTCATCACCTGTACCAGCGCTGACTCTCCAGTTACTTCAATGCCTGTGTTGCACTCCTGCCCAGAATCATTGTTGAATATTTTAATCTGTCAGCTTGTTGGTTTCCCCATCAATACGTAGATGATCTTGTGTCAGTACAACCGACAGCCCTCACTCAAGACTTCTCTATTCCAAACAGCCTGCTCAACCAGAAAGAGAAGCTGGAGGTGCGGGGTCAGGGCTGAAGCAGACCCAGCCTTGGTGAAGTGAAGCTTAGGAAGAGCAATGTTCCAGCCTGAGTAGTTCCTAAGGCAAAAGGACACTTAACAGCAAAAATAAATTATGTGTTTGTTTTTTTTTTAATTAAGATCTTCAGCTTTTCAGGGACTCTTATTACCGGTGATTGACAATCAGCATTGCACTCAGGTTTTTGACATGTAAATCCCACATCTATCCAGCAGCTTTAACTTGTCAGAGCCATTCACGGTATTCTTTGCAGGATTTCCTTTGTTTGCCTCACGGTTATTGCTTTTAACCTAAAACCAGGAAAAAAAGAGAGCCCATTCCGAATGGGACATCCCTTTAGTAGACCTTATGTGTTTCAATTTCAAAACCAATACTTCAACAGTAAATGAGAACAAAATTTCCTTTGCAGACTAGGCTATGAATAGCGATGCCTTCCCTGCTCTCAATCCACCGGAGCCCAGCTGGTGAGGCTCACATGACAAAGGATCGCCAGGCTGGACCCCTGGAAGTGATGGCAGCCTCTCCACCTGGCCCCGGTGCTATTTTCTGAGGGACTCCCATCCACACAGGAGGGGGATATAAGAGGAGACACACTCTTGCCCTCAGTGAGTACAGAGCAGAGTCAGGGGAAAGAATGAATGCACAATAAATAGAGAACAAAATATGGAAAGGTGTCACCAAGTGGGAGGCTGCCTACCAGAGTAAGGGCATGGACTCAGAAGCCACAGATCTGGCTTCAAGTCCCAATGCCATCACTTATGGACTTACTAAGAGCTCTCAGAGGCTCTGCTTCTTCAATTATAAAGTGGGGAACTTCTCAGACCTACCGCAAAGAGCCCCTGCAAGGATGAGCTGACCTGAGATGATGGGAGTAAAATCTCTAGAACAGGGGTAACTATGCTCAGGGTCTGATCACCTCGTCACCCTCCTCCCTCCAGCCTTTGGGGGAACGACTCATCTTTCCTCCAGAGTTCCCACGGTGCATGCTGACCCCCCTCAGAGCATGTGCTCCGGGCCTGCTGCCCAGGAAAAAAGTGTCTTCCATCCTCTCTCTCGGGGCATGAAAGAGTAGAGACCACTCTAGCTAAAGCCAAGGTCAGGGACATAGAGTCAAGAAGAAAATGCAAGTCATCATCTAGTGAGAGAAACCCCTGAGGTGAGCAGGGCCTGCTTCCAGATGGCTTAGGAGAGGGATGCAACGGGGTCCACAAGAGGCCGTGCAACTTCTATGGTAAGAAGTATGACTATCCTTCTTGCAGGGAGGAAGCTGAACCATGTGCAGCCTCTAGTCGGTAGCCCCAGCTGAGCCTAGTCCTTGAGTCATCCCAGTCCGGGCACTAGACACAGAGTGAAGAAACCTCCAGATGATCCCAACCAACCCCTGGTCATTCAAGACCACAGGCATCACAGAGCAGAGACAAGCTATCCTCCCCATCCTGCTGCCATCTAAGTTCCCAAGCCACAGGATCTATGAGCATAAGTCGGAATTAACATACACACACTACTGTATATAAAATAGATAACCAACAAGGACATACTACATAGCACAGGAAACTCTACTCAATATTCTATAATAACCTGAAAAAGAATACGTATATGTAATACTGAACCACTTTGCTGTACACCTGAAACTAACACAATATTGTAAATCAACTATACTCCAATAAAAAAAAATTTTTTAAATGATTGCTGCTCTATGTGGATTAGTTAAGGGGCTAGTTTGCTAGTTATCAACAGATAATCAGAATACCAACCTCTTCTATGCCCAGTTTTTTACGTCCCTGGGCTTACTTTATCTTCCCAATGGCATCTTGAGATGGGATTTAATATACCCATCGTAGTGATGAGAAATCTGACTCTCAGAAAAGTTACGCAGCTTTTCCAAGATCCCATTGCTTCTAAGTAGCATAATCAGGACCCACACACTGAATCGGGATTCACACACCACTCACACACCATGTATCTGTCAGCCACCCAGAAGTAAGAGAACTTTTTAAATAAATCAGGTGCTGTCCTCAGTACCTGAAATAGCTTATTTACATATACTTTATATGCTGCGAATAGTCACCTCTGAAATAAAGTCATTTGGCCATCAAAAAAATAAACAATACCAAATCGCATGCACTTGAGCTGGGCCATGTGACGGAAGCTAAGTGGATGGACTAATTCCCGTCAACCTGCTCAGCCGACAGTGGCTCAGGGCATCAAGTCTCTCAGAGAAAGGGCTGAATTTGTATCAATGAGATTTTTTTCACTGCCTTACCTAAAACGACAGAATGACCACAGTTGCTCGGATGCGTGGGCAAGCTGGGGTGGGTGGAGGGGAGAGATTTTCAGTTCTGCTGGCTGTTCCACATCCATGGAGGAAGCATCACAGACAGAATAACTGCTTTGCAAATTCACTTATAGGTGCCCTGGGAAAATGCTGAAAATAGACACTCGAGAAATCTGGCTGCGATCAGAGGCGCCAGATGTTGCCCCAGATGCATGGTGATGTGTGCTGCAGGCATCAGCCTAATTCAACTCATTTCCCCTGAGGGGGCGGGGACGGGCACCTACCTTAGCCCAGATCTTGGGGAAGGAGCTGGGGCAACCTCGCCCTCAAGAGGCCTCCTGAGTCCTAGGCCCCAAGGAACAGCCGCCCACCCCTGCCAGACCCAGGGTCACAGGGCTGCAGAGCCCTGCACAGAGCTCGCTGCAGGGAAGTCTTGTCACCCCGGGTGGCTGGGAAAGCGAGGCTAAGTGCCACACAGGAGCGCCCCAAGTTCAGCAAGGGGAAGCAGAGTCCTCCAAATGCCCCACGGGACCTCACAGCTGCCAAGCGAGACTGACTAAATGTGCAAAGGACTCCCAGCATTCAGATCTTCAAATAACAGATTTACTACAGAGAGCAACAGGAAAGTCCAGAGAGAACACACAAGTGCTCTCTATAAAATACCTCCTCTTGTTTGCTCCTTCTATCTATCTGGGTTCTCTGGGGAGCAGGCCCCACCTGAGACAAGGATTTGAGTGCAGGTGGTTTATCTGGAGGTGATCTCAGGAAAGACCAGTGGGGGAGGGGAGAAGTGACTCAGGAACAAAGGGTGGAAAGTGGACAAGTGGAGCCCAGACCTCGTGGGGACCCCTTGGGGATCATGTGAAAAGCTGTGATGTTCTCCCACCTGAGGGACAAGGGAGTGGGGGTATTGATCCACCAACTCCTGTCAGTCACTGGTGGAGGGCCACTCCTGGGGGTGTTAATTCCCTGGGTCTTCTGGCTCACACACAGGCAGAGAGGGGTCTCAAAGCCAGAGAGAGCCCACAGGCAAAGGGCCATTAGTGCTGGAAGTTGGGACTGAATCCATGAAAATGGCAGGAGCAGAGGGAATGTAGGCAGGGCACCCCAATGGCCACACAAATCGCCTTCCCACACACACCATCGTGGCTACTGACTAGTCTTTATCCAACTTGCATCTTATTGAGTCTGCTGACAATGTACGCTGGAGAGGGGGTTGAGACCTGCTGTAAGGCCAGCCTGGAGCTCACAGCCCCACTGGGGAGGAGGCCCCTAATTCTAAGCCACTGGTAGCAGGCTCCACCGAACTCAACAACTGTGCTACTCCTCCAGCCCAGCTGGATGGGATGAATTGGGAAAAGAGCCGGCCCCTCCCCATCCTGGACTGGCTATAGGTAGAATAGAAGGCCATCACGGACCTGGTTTTGTGACCACCCTCTGATGCAGGGAGGTCTTCTCCTGCACCTCCTGGAAAAACAAACAACAACAAAAACAACAAAGAGTAAACAGGCATGAGGGATCTTATTGCAGTGACAGAAATGTTTTAAAACTGATCGATGTTGACAGTTGCACCACTTGGTAAATTTATTTTAAAACATCACTGAAATGTACACTCGAAATAGGTGATTTACATGATATATAAAATTTGCCCCCATTAGTTACAAAAATAAAATTATTTTTAAAAAATTTTAAAAATTCAAAATAAAACCCCACAGTTCTCCACAAAACCATTGCATCCTAGGACTGCCTGAGTTTCACCCCGACCTAATCACTGCCTATGGGTGGCATATCAGGTTCTTGATAGAATCCATGTAGGGCATTTTTTTCCTTGGAGAGTAAGCTAAATGCTGAAATAAGAAACAGACGTCGAGAAGGTCTGAATCATCCTGAAACGCCCAAGAGATACTAGAACACCATGCCCTAGACATCTGTTTTACTCCCCAGATTTTGTTAGAAATACTTTTGTCTGGCTGTCAGAGTTATTTCATACAACCTCAGGCTTTTCCTGCCATGATTTTACTTTTCAAATTCAACTATTTCAGGTGACTCAGGATGTAAATTCCCCCACGAAGTTAAAAAAGATTCCATTTCTAAAGAATCCCTGAGGAACCAATGTGGGGAGGAAAAAAATTGGAGAAGGAAGCATGTTGGTAAGTTGAGTTGGAAGAGTGGGCGTGAGAACTCTCCCTTCCCAGCTGGGTCTGGGTGGGAGCTTGCAGCGAAAATGCTTTTAAATGCACAGCCCATCGTCCATTATAATTGAAAATATGGTGACGCATAAGAGATGATGTTGATTTTAGAATCCGAAAGTCAACCAGGTCTTCCCATTTCAGAAATACACACATCCCTTAGTGCCCTGAAGTTACTGTTGGGCAGAAATTTTTATAAACTCAACTCCAAGTCAAATATTACAGAACTACCAAATGTCACTGAACTACTTATTAAGGGGATATACCATTTCCCATTAAATCAAAATATTAAAATGCACTTTCATCTCAAAGTTACTGAAAATCTCTTTGGCAATCCAGCCTCTCTCTTAGGAGCGCCTTCAAGCTCAGGTGAAGGAAAGCAGAAAAAATAAACAGACACCTAGGGATTAATAAGAAAATAAAACCCCTCATCCCTCTAAATTATCAGTGAGAACACTGACAGAATTTTCCATTCAAAAGAACAGTGTTTTATCTCGGAAATATCAGTATTGACCATAATAAATAATCTAACCATTTTGTTAGCATTTAACCCACCTGGATATAAGCATGAAATGCTATTATTTTTGCCCCTGACAGTGCTGTCAATCTCCTCCCTCCCATTGGAGGCCAACTGCCTTAAAGAGACTCCAGCCCAATTCTACAGATTTTCATTCAATTACTAAGACTCAATCCAATTCATTTTTAAACTCCAGTCTGCTATCTGATCCACAAATCTTCTGCTTCCCCCACAAAGGCAAGGCATTCCAAAGTCTCCTGACGGAGGGGCCCAGTGTGGTCTTCTCTTGCCCCCTCCCCTCCACCCTACTCTTCTGCTGGTGGGGAAGAGAAGCAGGAGAAGGCAAAGAGGAAGACATGTCTCTATACTTAAAGCAAAGTATGGTCTCCCAAATATGTGGGAGTCAGTGCTACAGATGAAACAGGGAGCCCATGACTAAGCTTTTTCATTGACAGGAAAGTTACTTTACCTTAATTATACTGGAAGGATATACACTCCGGAAATGGCCCCCAGAATCATCAGCCTCAGAGATCCAAGGTCCTGAGCCATCTAGCTTCCCAGCCCACCAACCTGTGTCACCCCCAGCATGTCACCTGCTCCCAGCCTGGCTCTGTCTTAGGCAAAGCAGTGCTCCTCCCTTCCACTGGTCTATCCCCTTAAATGATGCTCCAGCACATGGTTGATGGGCTCAGTGAGGTCTTCCAACATGGCCTCTGGGAAGGCCTTGTTCTTCAGAAGGTCTTCTGGTGAAATGGGACAACCTCTTTCAGTTGTCCACCAGCTGGTGGCATTTTCCCCTTAGCCCCAAAAGTTCCCGAGAAAGACTACAGTTCCAGAAGCTGTCTACCCTCTAAGGCAATTTCACCTGTAAGCACATATGGGATCCAGCCTTGGTACCTCATAGAAGCGGGAATTTAGGAAACTGTGTGTGTGTGTGTGTGTGAACTTGTATTTGTGTGCGTGTGTTGGGGGTGTATCCTCCAGGCACCTCTCAGTCTGAACTTTCCCCACCACACCATCTAGAGTGCCATGGTTCTCTTCCTTGTCTTAATGGCACTGGAATGAGTCAGCTACATATTCTTTGTGTAGCTTTAATAAACCCCAATTTCTCAGGGATACAACCATCCTATGAATTGAGGCCAGTGTGTACTTTTTTTTTTTATAAATTTATTTATTTTATTTATTTTATTGGCTGTGTTGGGTCTTTTACTTTGTCTTGTTCAGAACTTCACCAGAAGAATGTCACCATTTCTTTTTTTTTTTTTTTGACATACAATAAACTGCATATATTTAAAGTGTACAATTTGATTTTTTTTCTTATTAGTAATGTATATATGGCAATCCCAGTCTCCCAATTCATCCCACCCCAACCTGCCTGCTTTCCCCACTTGGTGTCCATATGTTTGTTCTCTACAACTGTGTTTCTATTTCTGCCTTGCAAACCGGTTGATTTGTACCATTTTTCTATATTCCGCAGGTATGTGTTAATATATGATATTTGTTTTTCTCTTTCTGACTCACTTCACTCTGTATGACAGTCTCTAAGTCCATCCATGTCTCTACAAATGTCCCAATTTCATTCCTTTTTATGGCTTAGTAATAGTCCATTGTATATATGTACCACATCTTCTTTATCCATTCATCTGTTGATGGACATTTAGGTTGCTCCCATGTCCTGGTTATTGTAAATAGTGCTGCAATGAACATTGGAGTGCATGTGTCTTTTTGAATTATGGTGTTCTCTGGGTACATGTCTAGTAGTGGGATTGCTGGGTCATATGGTAACTCTATTTTTAGTTTTTCAAGGAACCTCCATGCTGTTCTCCATAGTGGCTGTACCAATTTACATTCCCACCAACAGTGCAAGAGGGTTCCCTTTTCTCCACACCCTCTCCAGCATTTACTGTTTGTAGATTTTCTGATGATGCCCATTCTAACCGGTATGAGGTGATACCTCATTGTAGTTTTGATTTGCATTTCTCTAATAATGAGTGATGTGGAGCAGCTTTTCATGTGCCTCTTGGCCATCCACATGTCTTCTTTGGAGAAATGCCTATTTAGGTCTTCTGTCCATTTTTTGATTGGGTTGTTTGTTTTTTTGATATTGAGCTGCATGAACTGTTTATATATTTTGGAGATTAATCTTTTGTCTGTTGATTCATTTGCAAATATTTTCTCCCAAGGAATGTCACCATTTCTTAACATCACATCACCCCAATACGGACCATAATATTTGACTTTCCAATAAAACACACCTGGATCTATCTGCATTTGTAGCTGAGGAATTCACAGTGAGCATCTATTTCACTACTTCCTCTAGTATAGTTCGGCACAAGCATTACATGTTATTTTATGATACATTATTTTCCTTTTAGTTTCTTTATATTTCAGTTAAGGCATTACTCTGATTTGTTAAATTATGTGTACAAGCAAGCAATCATATCAGTACATTTCATTTCAGGATAATAATGTGAAGACTACAAAATATTTGGTGTAAAAAAGAGCCATTGGTTCTGAAGCAATGCAAACCAGTGATCTAGTTTCATGCTCCTTTCTGCTTATTTCCCTAGGGCGCCCTGAGCCTTTGGTCAAACCCAGTTGGGTCCAAGCTCCAGTCTTCATAGATAGAGGGTAATGTTGTTCCCCCTTGAGCCAGAGTTGCAGGAAGAGGGCTCTGTCCTGTCCAGGCCCTTGCCCCAGCAGCATAATCTATACAAAAACTCCTGTCCCAAGGAGAAGGGAGACTTCCGCCCACATCCCCCTGCACAGCCTACACTCCCAGGGAGCGCCCCCAGGAGCTTCCTTTTCCAAAACCAGCCTCAGAACTGCTGGATTTGAGTGGGATGGGGATGGTGGTGTTTCCCTGTGCACTGTGTCAAAGTTTTAACACTCAGAGCTGAACCAGCACATCCTTAGGTCTGAAAGTAAATGTTTTGACTTTGAAGGATTCCCACTTGCTCATTCTTTTGTGGACTATGTACACAGCCTGGGAATCTCAGCACAGCCAGACATCAGCACCTCTTCCTGCTCGCCCGCTTCCCGAGCAGTGGGGGGTAGAAACGCTGAGGGATGGGGCCTCATCCCATGGGGCCATCTCACTCTATTGAGGACGAAGCTTTTCCAACTAAAAACCCCATCCTTGCCTCTCCATACACATGCATCTGGTGTCACCAACTGCAAATCACTTTTAGTGACCTGTTTGGAAAAGGAGGCAGTCTGGGGTTTAAGAGGATGCTGTCAGGAGCAGGCAGGATCCACCGAGAGACATGGGAGCGTGCGCTGGGCAGAGCGCTAGACCCACAGCAGCCGATGGTTTCAACTTAACTCTCATCAGCACAGTGACAGAAGATGTTCTCCCAGATAGGCGGTATTCAGTGCTACAGATTAAAGAGGGAGCTCATGACTAAGCTTCTTCATTGACGGGAAAGTTAATTTACATTAATTATCCTGGAAGGATATACACTCTGGAAATGGCCCCCAGAATCATCAGCCTCAGAGATCCAAGGCCCTGAGTCGACTAGCATCCCAGTCCCCAATCTGTCTCACCCCCAGACATGTCACCTGCCTCCCGCCTGGCTCCACCTCCCAGCCTTGAATGCACCAGCTCATGCCAATGACAGCCAGCACGCAGCCCGCGATGCTGACCTTCCCAACCAAATCCTCCTACTCCACCAGCCTACTCGGGTGGGCTAGCACTGGGAAGATGGGCAACGGGGACCCAGGGGGATGAAGGAGAAAGGTGAGCCAAGGGAAACTCCACCCAGGCCTGCATCCCCACAAGGCACCGAGCTGGGTTCTAGGGAACGCCAGGCCTCACTCACCCACCTACCCTGAGCTAGACCCTAAACGTCTCCAGACACAGGATGGGGGCATCACAGAGCCTGACCTCAAGGGTCAGACAGTTCAGTGAGGAGCAGGCAGGTGGGCAAGCTGGTAAGTGCCACCATGGAGGTCCCCATGGGAGCTGTGTAATGGAAGCAGGGGGCAGTGGTAAGAGCACCCCCTGGGGGTGCCCAGGGATGGAGCCCAGAAGTGGCACCAGGCTGGCAGGCAAGGCAAAGGCAGATGGGGCAGGGGCGGGGTGTGCACTGGCACAGAGGCACAGGAGGGCGCACGAGGCAGGGAACTGGGCTCCTTCCGAGGCTCAGACTGAAGCACGAGGAGGATGTGTGAGAGATGAGAGAAGATTCGCTCGTTCGCTCTTCAGGCACCGTGCTGGGTGCGGGGCTCTGCTCACACGAGCTTACCCTCTAGCCCAGGAACAGGCAGGCACCCACTAAAGGCCTTTGGAGACAAGCCAAGGAAAGTGGACGTTATCCTCAAAATGATAAAGCAGCACGGAGGAATTCTGAGCAGGGGGTGACAGACTGGGTGTGTATTTGAAAGAACCACCAAGGGCTGTGGAGAACTGGATTAAAGAGGAATCAGTCCACGAGCCAGAGGGACAGAGACGTACAGTCAGGCAAGGAGAATCCAAGTTACCAAGTGCTCTCTGGGCATCGAGGCCCCCCCGGCCTGAGCTGGCTGCAGTAGAAAGACAAGAGTCAGGGGTATAGACAGTGCCCGCCACAAGAAGCAAGGACCACAGACAAGAACAGCCCAGGACCCCGAAGAACACATTGAGAACAACAGACAGAGAAGGATCTGTGTTCTACAGACTGCTGAGTCAGGTGTGCTGGCCGCCTCTCAGGAGAAACCCTGCCCTGCCTGTAAGCAGATGTAATCACACTAGAGAACCAGGGGAGTCCTCGTGGCTAACGGAGGGGAGACACTGGGCTGGATGCCCGTATCCAGGCAGTGCTTCTGTGGTTGGGTCTGAGCACACCTGAGGCTCTTGCATCACAGTGGATGGCAACCCCCTCCCTTGCCTCTTAGGGTGCCTTCTTAGATGCTCAGGGGGCTTGGCTGGGGATTGGCAGGGCTCAGGGTCCCCAGAAATCAAGGCTGCCTTGGTTCTGGGGAGAGAGGATGTCCAAGTGCACGTCTTCACCCGCAGCCACGGAAGCCAACCATGCCAAGCACCAGGCTGTCTCCATGTCAGGAACCAAGAGGGAAAAGACATCGAGACCCACCAGAGCTGGCAGTCAGCATGGGCAGGAGCCCAGCTTTTTAAGATCTGTAGCTGCCACTGCCAGCTTTTAGATGACAGAAAGTGTGCCACATAGACTCATCCCCAGAGGGCTTCCACAATTTGGGCACAGGAGCTAAATCACTCTAATACAGTTTGAGCACCATGACAGAGACCCATCTGCCTCACGCATCCCCCACACCCTCCAGACAGCCTGCCACGCTGCCCCCAACGCCACCAGTGGGCGAATGCATATTAACCTTAGGGGTTGAGCAGTGCCCTCTCTTTCTAAATGTGCACATTACCAAATGAGATCATGCATCCTGTCCCATTACCTTAGTTTACAGGAAAGTCAGAGCGTTTCTCCACTGATAAGATGATATAAGTATAGAGCATTAGGGCATCATGTCTAGTAGACTTGAGACAGGGGCAGTGGCAGAGCCAAATTTCCTCTACCGGAGCCCATTTGGTTGGAAGTATGAACCATGTGACTTGTTTTGAAGCTGTGGCTGCATAGTGACCTCTCTGTCTTTAGTAAGATTAGGTGGTTCTGATCCACAGAAGTAGTAAAGTTTTCCACATTTCCCACTGGACTGAGAAAACAGATTGTAAGATTAGGATAACGGGACTTCCCTGGTGGTGCAGGGGTTAAGAATCCACCTGCCAATACAGGGGACACAGTTCGATCCCTGCTCCAGGAAGATCCCACATGCCTCAGAGCAACTAAGCCTGTGCACCACAACGACTGAGCCTGCACTCCAGAGCCCATGAGCCACAACTACTGAGCCCATGCACCCCAATTACTGAAGCCCACACACCTAGAGCCCATGCTCCGCAACAAGAAAAGCCACCGCAATAAGCCCACGCACCACAGCGAAGAGTAGCCCCCACTCGCCACAACTAGAGAAAAGCCCGTGTGCAGCAGCAAAGGCCCAACGCAGCCAAAAAAAAAAAAAAAAAAAAGATTAGGATGACGATGATTCTTATGGTGACTGGTAATATTTTCAGGAGTGGCTTGTGGCTTCCAGGGAGCAGCCAAACCCTACCTCCAAAAAGCAGTCCTTGGTGCCACCAAGGTTTTGAACAGAGAGATGGTGCAGAGACTCAGGGAACAGGAAGAGATATTGCAGGAGGGGGAAACCGTGGATGAGAAGGGTGCTGACGGTGACCCAACAATTCCATCAGCCCTTCCCTCCCTGCTCGTGGGCTCTGGGACAAGAAGGGGGACACATCTGGAAGCAAAACTCCAGGAAAACTCCATCTGCAAGCAAAGATTCTTGGCTGGTCTCTGACTTGAGTTCTTCCACATAAGAGGGCTACAATTTAATGACTGGAAGGTTGGGGTGGAGGAGAAGCAGTGGGGTTTTCAAGAGGAGAAAACTACGAGTGCAGTAAAAAAAAAAAAAAAAAAAAAAGGTTTATTCATGATCTCTAGTTGAAAGAAGAATAAATCGCTAACAAGTCTTAAATATAACTTTAAGATTAATATGCAATATACAACCACCTTGATGTTTCTGATGATGGTGCCATAAAGCCAAAATAACCTGTCTGCTTTGGGGAAAAAAGAAAAAAATAACCAATGGAAAGAAAGTGAAATCTAGGTCTTGAACATGAAATTCTTTTCAACTCTGATTGTAAATGATCTTAGCCTCCTTGCCTGCTCCAAATGACCACGCATCCCCCTACAAACAAAGAAAAACACACAAGAAAGGAAAAAATGAAGAGGAAGGAAGGAAGAAGGGAGGGAGGGAGGGAAGGAAGGAAGGAGACTCTTAAAATATATAAGCTGCAAACAATATTTTCTCTCATTCCCTAGCATTTCTATGAGTTTCCTGAGTGATGGCTTGTCTTTCAGTTCTTGGCTCTAAGTCCAGATTCTTCATCCCTCCCATACAGGGTCTGGAGGAGAGAATATGGAGCATTTTGCAGCAGATAAGTGTGCCAGGAAGTGCTGGCAAAGCACGATGAACTGAGATTCTAGGACTGGGGGAGTTTAAACTCTCCTTGCGTGAGGACCAGAGTAAGAGATTTTCTAAATTCAGAAGCAGAGAGAAGAATCCCCACACTCCAGCGTTGTTCTCCTACATTCTATTTCATGTCTAACCATTAGTGATGCATTCCTTTGGATTAACATTACCCTTAGTAGGTTTGGAACCACTAGCTCCAGGGCAGGTGGTTATTATCTGAAACACACTGCATTTCAAAGCGTTTGTGGAATATAGTGAAAATCTGCCCTAGGAGAGCACTTGTGAGTTTGAGAACTTGAAGGAGCAGAAAGAGTTGGAAAAATAAACATTCAGAACCTCAAATCACCAAACACACAGTCAATCAAGCTAAGGAAATACTTACAGAATCTCCTCCCCTGATTCTTCATAAGCTTTCATAATGCCAGCCCTGCTTCCTCTCCCCTCTGTGCAATCTCCAGGGATCAGTGACAGTAAGTCTTGCAAATAGCCAGGGCCCCCACAGGAGAGGGGCGGTCCTGGTGACAAGCTGTTGCAGAAGACCCAGATCCTCACTCAGGAAACTTCCCTTGAGAAGCAGGCTTTTAGCTGGATGGAGAGGGACTCCTCTTCTAGGACCTCACGCTCCATCCCAGCAGGTAAAGACACAGTGGTCTTGGCCCGCAACTCAGGCAGGCCAAGTAGAGACCCCAGATGAAGAGGTCGGCCCCATTCCCATCTCCCCGTCCCTCCTTCTTTCTTCTCCCGATAGCCCCCCAAGGTCTTATTCACCAGCCCACACTCAGCAACCAGAAGGTCAAGGGTAGGGACGTAAAGGAGGGGCAGTAGCTGGCTCAAAGGAAGATGCTCTTTGGATGCCCCAATGGGGCACTAAGTTCCCATCACCCACTTGGGGCTGCCCTGTCCACAGCCAGACCCAGGGTTGCTGGGGCACATTTTGTGAAATAAGGCAGAAGTTTCCTTCGAGCATTTGGCCTGAGCAGCAGGCAGAAGCATCTCTGGCTTGAGGTACGGAGTGACGTGCTAAGTGTTTCCTGACAGCACGAGAGCGCCTGAATACCTACCCGTGTTCTCAAGCTACAGAAGTCCAGCATAAACTGTACTGCTGCAGAGGAAATCATAAATAATGCATCTTAAGGTCGGGATTTCAATATTTTTGAAGGGTTTCATTTCTCCTTCCTTCCAACTTTGATATATGTACTTACTTAAC